>NC_135735.1:3125625-3430000 GCF_041903045.1 Epinephelus lanceolatus | reverse complement strand
AAATGGTACAGCATTGACACTGACAGTATTGACTGCCTAGCTCCGTTATCCGTCACTACATGAACTAGCCAAGCGCTAGTGTTATCACCTGCTGAGAAGGTGTCTTGTCACTTGACCTCAGCAGCTGGCAACAGCCTCCTCTTCTTGCCCGAGCGGTAACGTTACTCCACCAGTACTAATACTTCTGCGTTGAATCGATGCCATGCCCTGCGCCGTACCCTGACATGCACCTCCCCAGAAATGTAACTACACCTCGCAGTGACGCAGACCTCCTGTCTGTCTCTATAAGCTGAAACCATTTCCCTCAGTGGAAACAAAGCTTTTATTTACTTTAATTTCACAGATAAGAAACAATAAATTGTGAAGACAAAAAAAGCCTCCACAAAAATAACATTTTAAGTGTGTGATTTATCCTGGCTCCATGCGGGAAGAGGAAATCTCCGCTGGCGGCTAGGCTAATTTATACAATGTAAAATGCCATAGGCTTGTGCTAATAACGTTAGCATATTTCTTAAAGAGAGTTTGATGTCATATGTTTCACCAGCAGCAGGATGTGAAATAATCTAAAAAGGAATATAGTTGTAGTCTTGCAAATGGTGACCCTGCAAGATCCCCAATCTTTATAAAATCTTAAAGTGTGTGTGACTAAAAACTCACATCGTCTTAATTTGTGAGAGGCTGTCACACACTCTTATGAATGTCTTTCCAAAGTGTTGTAGTGTACAGGAGTTATTCAGAGTTTCAGATCATTCACAGTACTGACACAATCACAGATTTAAATCAGTGTAGTACTTGTTGCCAGAGCTGACATTTTGTAGTTACCCAGATTACTTCACCAAGAAGACGGACCATGCCAAGTGTGTGTGTGTGTGTGTGTGTGTGTGTGTCCACAGTATAGGAGATTCATTATCAAAGCCCCTTCAGCCTCAAACACACACATCCATCTGCTGCAGCGCTCCACGCCCGCCTGTGGTTTGGCATCAGGCCCAGCCTTCCAACTTCCTCACAGTGGGATCAACGGCAGGTGGAAGCGCTTTGAACTTTGCTGCAGGTGGAAACATCTTTGAACCTTCACACAGTCTCACCTACTGAAAGAGCATGTCCACGATGCGTTCACACACACGTCAGAAAGCAACTTTTTGAAAGAACTCTTAATGTTCTGAAAGACAGACTAACCCCCACCCCATCAACATACACACACACACACACACACACACACACAACATAATATCATCCTGGCTGGGCAGTAACTCTAGACCTTTGACAACAATCATTCACGACATCATTCATTCCTTCATTCCCTAAAATAAACTAATCCACTGGGACTGGGTTCATGTCTGCAGGGGAGGTGTCCTGTCCTGTCCGTAGTGCATATGTGGGTCATTTTTCACGCCCATCCCAGTCAGAATTACACCCACAGTTACTGCATTAATGTGATCTGACTGGTCCTTCTGTCATTTCAGTTGGACAGACTTCCTTGTCCTTTAAAGTGAATTTCTTGTTTGTCCTTCTACTTTTTTTTTTAGTTACACTGAGCTGACTCAGTGCCACAGCACAGAGGAAGTACTTCGAAGTACTTCTACTTAGATCACTGCTTGTTCTCACGATATTTCGACGGCGCTTTGGAAAGCAGAGCTAGATGGTAAACAAACATGGCAGCACACCGGTAAGGTAAGACAACACGTTTACATGTCGTTTTCTATATGTTTTCTGACATTTATCCTAACGATATGAGGCGGTCTTTGTGGAAAAAAAGCTTGTTTAGTGGACTAACTTTGCACTTGAAGGTTGCCCGTTCACTTACGTTTTAACAGGTCTGACGCTACTATGCGCCCCGGCTGTATCTAGGCTAACGGCTAACATGCTAACTATTATTTTTATGTCACTAGTCACTTGAAACAAATTTAGGACGATAGGAGACAGGTTGAAATAAACCAAAATTTCCCTTTAACTAACTAAGAATGACCATGCACCACCTCCCACAGAATCAAGAAAGAGCCCAAAGACTTTGGTCTCCTGGACTCTGCCCTGCAGGTTATGGGAGTAACGCCATCAGATCACTAGTTGGCATCCTTTATGGCCAGAACTACAACGGTACCTGAGAAATGGCTACCACATCCAAGGAAGGCAGCAGGCGTGCAAATTACCCACTCCTGACTCCTGGGAGGTAGTGACGAAAAATAACAAAACAGGACTCTTTCGAGGGCCTGTAATTGGAATGAGTACACTTTGAATCCTATAACGAATATCAATTGGAGGGCACGTCTGATGCCAGCATTATTGGTTAATGTTTCATCTCCAAGATAAATTTCTAGATATTTGCAGCCCAGTCGCCAGAAGAAAATGTTTCCATTGTATGTTTTTGCAAACCACGAATACACTACATTAGAGTTTCTTATGTATACGAGAGAGGAGGGTGGACAGTGGGACACAGAAGCAAGACGCCTGCAGACTTTTGTTCAAGACCAACAGAGAACAGAACGTTGCCGTTTGTGTCTTGTGTGTGGTAGTTTTTTCCAAGACATTTCTGCATTTCTTGACAAGATTGTGCCACAAAAAGTGAGGTGACTTTGTCATCGAGAGGTGGAGGGGATGATGGATGGCGTGTCACCCAGGTGAGACACCTGCCAGGCTGCAGACCACTATTCAAGACCAAAACCAGCAGTGATTCAGCAGGTTGTTGCTGTTTTCCCAGCAGCTTTTCAGGCACCAAATGTGGATGTTTTGTAGCGACCCATTGCTGTGTTTCCACCAGGGACTGTGCGCCCAAACCAGGTAATTTAAGCCAAAATATGATCTTGTCCTAAACATAACCAAGTTGTTTTTGTGCCTAAACCTAACCACACTTTAACCACAGCGTATTTTTTATGAAAAACCCTTTTGATTCTTCTGATCTGAGAACCCTTACAGACTAAAGGAATAACTAACAGGGTAATCGAGGAAGGGACACATAATTTGAGGTAGCCAACCACCTGGTAAAAAAGAACTGATTTGCAACTAGTCCACACTAATTGAGACAGGCGTATATTTGTTCAAATGTGCCGCCACACCAGCCTAGTAAACGGGACTAGGCTTTAATTGAAGTGTTTCAGTATTCACAGTTTCAACAAGAACACTGACACAGCTGACATCATAGTAGGACGGTAAGATCTTACAGACAGGAAGATTTATGTTGTGACGTATGCAAAAGTAACTCGGGTGCTTATTTAGAAGTGACACCGACATGTCAGACTGCTCGTCACTGATTTTGTCCATCCATTGTTTGATGCTGGGAAGGTAGTGGAGAGTGGATTTATCACAATCTTTTTAGTCAACAGCTGCGTGCTGCTGGAGACAATGCTGATGAGAGCAGTAAGTGTTAACCAAACAGTAGTCTGACTCACTGGATTTAGACTGTAGCTATAGACACTGGCCGCCTGACTTAGTGGATGGGCAGAGAATGTCAGCTTATCTGTATGTTACTGTTACTTCTTTAGCTACGGGTAAAAACAACGACCACCTCTGAGATAACAACCTACACACTGAAAATGGCATGACATTTTTTTGTCAAATTTGGATTGTGCAATGAGGCACTTCTGCTTTGTTGTTTCGATGAATTGTTGTGAAAATCTACAAAGAATAAAACAACTTGTGAACGCAGATCAGAAAAGCCCAGACTCCGTCTCACAGGACTGTCATGCCTGATGTTGATTCATTTTCGGACACAGCCAGTTGTTGATTTGCCACATCTTTTAACTCCAGCAGCAACAGGCCCCAGTGACAGTGACTTCACGAACGAATCCCCTTCACACTAGCTTCTGTGATATCGTCATAATAATGTTCTGCTAGAGCCACAAACAGCCAGCAAATCATCTGTGGTTAAAACATTCCAGTGAGCTCCTCCAGAACTAAAGTATGGTTGAGTTGTGATTGGCTTCAACAAATACAAACAAACAAGAGATTTTTTTTCCCTTTTACAGAATGATAATGTGTTCTTACACAACTCACTCTCACTGCGACCTCGTCACATGTCCACGTTTGGTCATGGACTTTCCACGTCCACATATGACATCCAAGGTACCCTGGGTGTGTTGGTTGTTGACGTTCTGGGACGCCGTGTCAACTTCATCCTGTTACATGCATTGTCTGTTTTCAAAATACACTTCTGTTTTCACAGGAAATGTACAGTTTGCGTACAGTCTCTTTCAAAATTAGAATTAGATTATTATTCTTGTTTTGTTTTATTTTATTTTTACCGTATTTCATTCTATTGTTATCATATCTCTAATTATTGCTGCTATTGTTGTTGTTATTATTATTATAATTGGAAGTTTATTTTTTTTCTTTTTGTTTTGTTTCGTCTTTCATTCTATGTGATTTTATCTGTGGACCCCAGGAAGATTAGCGGCTGCTGCGCAGCTGCTAATGGGGATCCAAATAAAATAAACAAAATAAACAAAATAAAAGCACTACATCAGTACAACACCGTGAACTGATGTTTTGTTTTGTTTTTTTCCTTCAGCATCAAACGTTTAGCCAACACACACACATGACTGGGTTTAGAAAAAAAGAACAGGGTTCAATCTTACAGGAACACTTGGCCTCCCAGGTGAAAGTTGGTGAAACTTTCCAGCAGTGATTGGTGCTGCATTAGCTGAAGCCCGTCCCCACCTTGAGTCTTGTTATTACAGTGCGCCCTGTCTGCTGTCAGTCTGGAGAATCCCACCCAGAGAAAGGCAATAAAACATGGAGACGTTCAAATGCCCTCAGCAGGCAGAAACAGCAGCTCCAGTGGAAACACACTGACTGAACTGTAAACTGTGTGTGGCCTGAAGAACAGCAGCACTTTCTGGAGCTATAGGTGGCACCGTAGCTTTGCTCCGTCACTCTGCCCTTTCCCACCAGGACCAGAGGAGCACTGATGTGAGAATGTTGTTTAGTGACTCTTCAGTTTTCAACATCATTGTGTCTTCAGAACTCATCATCAAGCTCAGAGAGCCGGAACTCAACATCACCCTCTGTGACTAGATCCTGAACATCCTGACAGGCAGACCCCAGGCTGTGTGAATAAGTACCACCACATCCTCCACCATGACCCTCAACACCGTCAACCCTCAGGGCTGCATGCTGAGCCCTCTCCTGTACTAATAACCGACGACGATGAGACGGCCTACAGAGAGGAGGTCAAAGCCCTGACATCTTCATGCCTTGAAAGCAACCTCCATCTCATCAGCAGCAAAACTAAGGAGCATGGATGTATGAAGAGGAGTGGGTACAGCATTGGAGGCGGGGCCCCATTCATTCACAGGAAAGTTGCTCAGCCAAAAAAATGTTCTATTATCACAGTATGACATTACCTGGATCTTCTGCATCATGGCACCCATAGAGGAAGCACACTAGAGACTGACGCTGGCTGAGCGGTAGAAGGTAACGTCCAGTTTAGCTACTTGTATGAAAACGACCGTATAGCAAACTGCTCTGCCCTGCACACAGAACAAGAGAGAGCCATCAGTGTTTTTCATTTAAACTATCAGTGCATACTTTACATGGTGTGTTTGTTAAACTGAGTTTTGGTGTGGTGTACTGTACTGATGCAAAAGCATAAATCTGGTGTATAGACTGTAAAAATAATGGATTATAATGGTACCGTGATGTCGCCTATTGGTTTGTGGACTCCTGTTTTGAAGCCTCGGGTTTGGCACTTCAGCTGTCACTATCTTGGTTTTTTGGAGCCAGAAGTGACAATATTTGGGTGAGAGGTTGAAGCTGAGGAGCGAGGGGTGGATCTGACTGAAAAGCCAAAGACACTATCAACAGACAGCAGACCCTTAATTATGTGTAACGTTAAGCATTACTTAAAGCTCCGCATATTCATTTTAAACCAACAGCGAGAAAAAAGCCTTTCTCTATATGGCTATTTAGCGTAGCCTCGGTCGGGTCGGACACAGCAGAAGTCAGCAAACCAGAATACGGCACCCGGAGGTGGAAGTAAGTCTGCTCGCCTGCAGCAGCCCGCAGCCATTAAACCACAGAAGAAGAAGGAGCCGTGTTTACAGAGAGTGTTCTTTGCATAAGCGGTACGCAACGGGCATTGCTGAACACAACAGTTTTACCAGATGTATCTATAAGGACTTGGTTGTACTTTTGATGTCATGGTGGATAAAGAAGGAGCACCATCTAAAAGAAAAAGAACAGAAGAAGGCTAAACGGGACAGTGACAGGGCTCGAGCCCAAACGAGTGTAAACCTCGGTCGGGCATTCACCAAGTGGAGAGAGCTGAGAGATTTGAAAGGTTTTAAAACTGATCCCGAGTTGGCCCTTTTCCTAATCGACAGGTATGTCATTTTTGTTTTTATTTAGAGAATATACCGCAATTTGTTAGACGTTGTTTCACTTCAATATATGACGACATGTAAGTTATAAGCAAGCTAAATGTAACGTTAGCTGATGTGAACCACTTTTGTCTAGTAACGTTACAACGCCACAAAATTATCTGTGACTGTGACCATGAACACAAATATACAGCAAGCAGTTGTCCTCAGTTTATAAGAAATTCAGAGCTACACCAGAACATTTATGATTTTCCTCTCACTCTCCAAAACAAATGCATGCAGTAATTGCCGGCTGCAGTCGGAATTTTACGACACCAGGCTGTGGGTGTCATACCACTTCGACCAAAGGGGGCGCTATAGTCAACGAAAACATAAAGTTCCGCACAGCTGCTTTAAATATAAATGTCTAAGTTAAATTAAAAATTCACCCCTCGAACACTTGTCATAAAAATGGAGAAATTAACTGTAAAGACCAAAACTGTTGTTTGTACCAGGCTCCTCGCGCTGTGCAGGCACGCCACAAAGCAGCTAGCTAGTGGCTGAAAATATTCCCATCACTAGGAATGGAAAGATGACAATAAAACTGCAGGTAGTCGTACTAAAACTCTCTCCACTGTGAAAAACAGGTCCTAAAACCTCTGGTCTGAAACACCTACACAACGATGTGAAGCTCCAGGAAATACACCCCACCAAAGGTGAGCCGACTAATGAACTTGTGGTTGGATATGTGGTGGATGAAATGTTGCTCCACGAGTGAGTCAGGCAGATCAGTAAAATACTGGTCACAGGCAACTGAAGACCCCCAGGTAAAAAATAATAATAATTATAATGCAAGTGCAAGTGGTCTAGCCTTAGCTACACTTACCTGTGTAAATTTAGTCAATGTGAGGAGTCAGAGTGGATACTAGGAGATTTAAGTTTAGCTTTTTGAATGGCAGTGTGATCCATGTGAACACAAGAGGTTTTAATCATGAAAACAGTGCCAAATGTAGAGAGCTGTGTTTTTAGAAAAGTGTGGTAAAGAACAACAGTCTGAACATAAAGCAGGAAACCAGAGTTGTTGAGTTCAGAGGGTTGGTCTGAGTTACCTGTTGTGGTCACTATGTCTCAAGTACCACTGTTAGTGTGTAAACTGTGTCAAAAAAATGCGAGGCTTTTACTTCTTCAGTGTGGTTTTAAAGTAAAGATCTGAGCACTTCCTTCACCACTGTATAGAAATATGATAAAAACATACTGATCACCTGTGGGCAGGATTGAACTCCATCACACTGTAACACAGCAGAGATGGAGGCCTGTGATTGGCCGATACCTGATGTTTAGTAACAAGGCAATCCGAGGCAAAGGGACGTACAGTCCAGGCCCAGTCATAACTGAGTAAAGAAATGAGAGCATCAATGAGGAGAGACAGTAGAGACACATAAAGGCACAGAGAGAGGGGTTGTCTGTCTCTCCCACAGATGAAAGACAGTCAGCGACAAGGAGGAGGAGAAGTCTTTTCTTTTGCTGATGAAAACAAGAATCAGCAGGGCTAAAGGTAAAGAGGGCTTTCGTATGGCGGCGGGTTACGTTCAAAAGACACACCTGTTGTTTGGCCTGTCGCAGTCTATCCGTCCGTCCCTGTCTGTCTGTCTTGTCAATCTGTCTCACCACACACAGACGCAACAAGCAAAAACTTCAAACGAGCCACCACACCCACTAAAACACACACACACACACACACACACACACACACACACACACACAGTATCTGAGCACAGAAATGTACCAGTGTAGCATGTGAGGTGAGGTATTCTGTAAGAACAAACAACAAACAGTAACACTAAAGGAATATTCCACCTAATATATCCTTCTGAGTATCAATTGCCATAGACTGTTTAAAATAATGTACGTAGCCACCGTGACGTCACCCACTGGTTTGTGGACTCCTGTTTTAAAGCCTCGATTCTGGCATTTTGTCTGTCACCATCTTTAATTTTTGGACCCAAAAGTGACCAACTTTGGACAAGAGGGTGGAGCTAAATGTAATGCTAGCTGCTAGCTTGGTTAGGACAGTTCTTATATATATATGGTTAAATGTGATAATGCTAATGCTAATTTTCACTGGTGAAAAACAGGCCATGACATGGGGTCTATGGAGATTGACTCACTCCTGGAGCCAGCCTCAAGTGGCCATTAGAGGAACTGCGGTTTTTGGCATTTCCACATTGGCTATGTTTTTCAGCCCCTGAAGTTGCCTCTTGTCAAATAGGGTTAAAGTGTGGCACTTTTTCTATTAGGATGTACAGAGGAATTTTAATGCCACAGTTTTGGCAAAGAATAAAATTAAAACAAGTTTTGAAAGAAGTTTTTTTAATATCTCACTATCAAAGTAGAACATTTCAGAGAAAAAGGTGTACAATTATAATATTCTAATACCATCATGCCCCACTTTGATAGACCTTAAAATGCCTCTGCATAATAGCCGTGGCCGGAGGCATTATGTTTTCAGGTTGTGAACACGATATGTGAAGAACGTCTTCAAATTTGGCACAAATATCCACTTGGACTCAACAGCTACTTAGATTTTAGTGGTCAAAGGTCAAGGTCAATGTGACCTTGCATCATCTCATTCACTAAACACTATATCTCAGGAACACCTTTAGAGAATTTCTTCTTCTGTGAGTTTTATTTTGCTTCTGTCGGCTTTGATTGAAGTGTGTTTCAGGATGATAAAATTAGTGTTTATTTAAACAGAGTCTGGTGGGTTTGTTGATAGTGGCTGTTTATGGTGAAACAAAAAGGAACTTACCCTTGAATAAAAAGTTGTCCTCTGTAGGGATCATGTCCATAATGTTTTCAGACACTTAGAATAACAATCGGAGCCTGTCAGTGGCAAAACAAACACTTTTAATAGAAGTAAATTTTTACAGTGTGAACATGCTCCACATGGTTACATTGCTGCCTGCATTCTTTCCAAAGTCAAAAATGTTTGTTCCCATCAGTCACTTGGACACAAAATGGGAGAGTAGGGTCCAGGTTACCCCTCAATGCCAGGTACGAGTATACCTTTAGCTTCATGATGCATTTCATGGGCAGGAATCAGATGATGGCTGCCTCATTAGCATGTAAAAAAGAAATGTCTCCTGACATCATGTGTCATAGGCACATGTCCTTGCAACACATTCTCACTCACACCTCGTCACATATGGACTTTCATGGACTTTCCACGTCCACATATGACGTCCAAGGTACCCTGGGTGTGTTGGTTGTTGACGTTCTGGGACGCCGTGTCAACTTCAGCCTGTTACATGCATTGTCTTTTTTCAAACAACACTTCCGTTTTCCACTGCAGATTTACGTTTTTTTCCCTTCAAACAACAAACGCATGTGGTTACATTTCGCCAACACACACACATGGTTGGGTTTAGCCAACAAAGCATGTGGTTAGCTTTAGAAAATAAGCACTAGGTTTGGCTTTACAATCTTACAGGAGGCGAACACCGGCCTCTTGGGTGACCGTCGATAGTTGTTGGACCCATCCACCACCCCTTCCACACACCCCACTTGGACTTCTGCCACCTCAACTTTTGCTGTTGTCCTGCTGTGTTTCCCCCTGACACTGCTGGGTGCTGTTAAACAATAACAGTGATCGACTGCGAATCATGCCGATGTGAAAGGACAGCTTTTTCGTCTGTGTCTGACACTGGAAGTCACCGACCAGGCGTTGTATTTCAATGACTTCGGAGTGAAACCGGATTGGTCCTTCTGCAGTCCTCTCCTGGGTCAACGATAGAGTTAGCCGTGTCAAGGACTGAAATTCAGGGGGAATTAGTCAAGGAGAATGACAGAACAAATCATTTACATCTAATATTTTGTTTATAAATTACATAACCTGCAAAAAGGCAGATAAACAGTGCTGAAGACAAAACCTCCCTGCTTGGTGAAGCAGTTTTTCCCTTTACCAGCTTCTCAAAGCTGTCGAGGGAAACTTTGACGTTATCAAAGATTAATCAATCCATCTATTTATTTTTCACATGAAATCATTTTGGGCACAATTTCAGGCAGTCTGCTTTCACCTCACTGCACAGTTTGGACCCATTTTTTAATCTGCTACAACCATCCAAATAAAAAAATCGTGTGATGTGTGAATCTCTGCCCTGTCACTAACTACATTAAGGAAATGGAGGGGAAAAAATAAAGGAAGGAAGTAAGGTTCAATGTGAGCGGCACAAGATCAGAAGTGTTTGATGGTGATACAGTGTCATGTAAGTTACAGGCCTTCCCTGCTGCTTCACTAATTGAAACCCTGCGAACCACCCTGACTGCAGTCTGAACCATCCCACTGTGCACTTGGTGGTGAAAGCAGACCTCCGGGATAAGACCTCAGCCAAACCCATCACTACACACAGCCTCTCATTTTCCATTAATCTGGGCTCTTTCACACAGAAACTTCTGTTATTCACCTGGATCTTTGTCCATCACTAGTTTTACATATGGAAATAAACACATTTTTTAGACTAAGATTTCAGTCGGTTGCTAAGAGGTGAGGATGCTGAAACACTGGTGGACAGAGCAGCAGTCAGACGATCAGTCATCAAACCAAACCACTTATTTAAAAGTAAAACCAAAAGTGGATGATATCAAAATGTCCTTATTCGACAGCCCATGGCCCAATGCTGCACCAAAATTTGCGAAAAATTTTGATACAAAATGGCCGTGATTTTTGGGTTGATGTTGTTGTTAAACCCCTCCAGTTTTTGTGTTTTGAAGGTGAACATTGACCCCATTTGCACTCCATGTGTCTGTTGGTGTAACTGTGTGCTTCTTGGGCGGATCAGATATCAGTCTGATTAAGTGTCAATGATGCATCCCAGAGGCATTCAAGACGGATTGAAATCTGATTGTTGAAACCTCCTCTGAAAAGATGTAAAAGCATCTGTCTCTCCAACACAATGACATAATCTTTACTCCTCCCATGGTGTCACTATGTCAGTAAGCACAGTCTGGTGTTCTTAAGACATCCAGGGTCTGAAAAACGCTGCAGCTATTTTCACACACATCGCCAAAAAAAAAAATTGCAAATGCAGAAATGGAACGTTATCACCGAGGTACCAACATGTGATGTATCACTGAGCATCCTCGGGCTCCTACAGCTTAAGGCAAGAGTTTTTAAGATCTTTTTGATGCCACTCAGAATGAAATTTAAGACCAATTTTACAATAACCAAAATTGATTTTTATAAATAAAAGCTTGAACTGACATCAATCATTTTGGACTGGGGACGATTCTGTCCAAATGACTGTTGGCCCTTAACAGCCGGCAGTATCCTCAAAAGCTGGCCTTTCTTTTTTTTCTTGTGTGGACTTTAACTTTGATAAAAAGACATGAGTCTGACGTCCAGATGTGGGTGTGTCCTGTTGCAGTACGCTTGTCAAAAATGGCCTTCCAGAACAGCTGGAGAAATCTGAGAGAGCAGATTTAGATTTGCGGGACGAAGGAAGAGGAAGAAGAAAATATACTTTATTAATCTCCGAGGACGAATTCAGTTTTTTGTCACTCTGTTGTCATATACACACAGGCCCGAAACACACACATGCCCAAACAAGACATGCATTAAATGGAGCGATGTCAGAGTGAGGGGCTGCTCATGGACAGGTGCCCGAGCAGTTGGGGATTAAGTGCGTTGCTCAAGGGCACCTTCGCAGTGCCCAGGAAGCGAACTGGTACCTTTCCAGCTACCAGAGCATGCTCCATTCTTGATCCGAGCCAGTGACCCTCCGCTTCCCCAAGCCGAGTCCCTATGGACTGAGTTACTGCCAAGGCTGTTGCTTGATTGGGACTGTGCATTCAAATCAGGAGCCCTTTTTAGATAGGAATTGTGCAAATTTGCAGGAAAGCCCAATCAGTCTTTTTTCAGCATTGGCAGTATAAAAACAAAATCAGGGAGTGCAGCAAAATGCCGCCTGCCTACTTTTGTTTATACAGAATGTGCCTTTTTCGGGGCAATGGGGGGCGTGAGCAAGTAACAAAACGTGTAGGTCAGCGTGTGACGTAAACAGTGACGTGGGAGGGAAGCCGCGGCTGGTCAGTCCTTTAGTGATTCTCTCATAAGTCGGCCCGTTCTTCACCGTCCCCGTCATCTGACGGTTAATGGCCTCTTCGTTTGCGAGGACAAGGAGGGCGCACAATTCCTTGTCTCCTCAGTTGCTCATCTTTACAGTGTCTGTCAGGTTTGCGTTTCCCTCTTGCTACTAGCTGCTCGCTAATTCCTGCTATCAGCTGTTTCCTGTTTATCCACCGCCAGTGGGTCACACATGCGGCGTCATCAACAGCTCCTCCCACAAGTCATCAACAGCCCCTCCTGTTGCAGAGGGCTGCCTCGTTCTGTTTAAACTAAAAGGGTTCCACCAATATGTCTACCCTACGAGGCGGAAAATTGGGCACCTCGGATCAACTCGTCAATCCGGCTCTGTGTGTCTAAACGCTCGCAGCCCAACATTCGCGGAAAATCTGGCAGTGTAAAAGGGGCTAAAATCTGCTCTGACGAATGTTCCAGTGTGTTGTAGTGTCGTCATGATGCTGGAATTTCTACCACTGATACAGTACCTAGAAAAATAACAATAGTAGATGCCATTTTGGATACCACGGGGGAAAACTGACACTCAGGGCATGAAATATGTAATTGTTAAAAGATAAATATCACAAGGCTAGAACGTGATGGCAGCTTTTCTTGTCTTGGTTAGTAGCAGAGATCAGCTGAATGACTTCAGTAAACATGAACAGTAAAACCTTTTAACATAGATGAAAACAATGTTCTTCTTGCAGCAGTGAACATGTTCAAAAGAGTGAGAAAGTATCGACACTGCAGATAATGAGTACTGAAGCCGTAAATATTCAGAATCAATGATTATCAGTAATCAGTATTTATAACAACACCAGTGTGCTCTGATACGTCAACTTTTAGACTGACTAATGCTCAGAATTTGCTCTGTTCCATCTTTTGTTGTCAGTGTTCTTCCACACACTGGTAGAGGCAGAAGGTCATGTTGCAGACATCAGAAACACGTTCTAATAGAGCAGGAGCAACCACATCACAGACAGGCACACACACACACACACACGCACACACGCACACACAAAGCCAGCATAACACAGAGGGATTAGCAGTGTACAAGCTGGGTGAATGCCTCAGTGTTGGTTCCTCATCAACTTAGATCAACTGGAGATCAAATAGAGATCTATAGATTCATGTTAACTCCCTGAGTTGTAATTAAAGCTTTATTCAAACACTTAACTAAAGCTTTGTTAAACACTAAATGAAAGGCCGGGTGTTTCAAGGGGACATTGGATTTGCAGTTCCATCAACATTTCTTGAAAGCAGAAATCATCTGGTTGGTTTAATTCAACCTCAGTGGGCGGAGCCAAAGAGCCAGCGCTCTGCAAGTGTTACATTAAATCTGGTCATAGTAAATTAGCTGAGTTGACGTCCTTTGTAGGTCAAGTAACTTTACATGTGTTGGACGGCTAACTAACTTAGCTTTCAGCAGTTATATACATGTAATACCGAGGTCCAATCACCTTATACAGTTTAATTACCTGTACTGAGTAATATCTATTTCACACAGAGTATGATGTGGGTCTACTCAGCTACAGTTTAACTGCCTTTAAGCCATACAGCTGTCACAGGTCATACAAAGCTCCAGTCTGCACTGTAAGGCTCTGATCACACAGAGGCATTTCAGCAGCTGGAGGCAACTTTTGTAATCATTTTTTAATGAGAATGAAGCTTTTAGCTGTTTTTGCGCTCTAGGCGTTGGTGGTTTTGGTTGAAAAAACTTCAACTCAAAGCGGAAAAGCGCCACACATCATCTCTGCTTTTTTCCCATTGTCTAATCAGATGATCTGAGAGGCGGGCCTTCTGTGGTAGTCACGACAACAAAGTTTACAGTTGGTAAACGATGGAGGAGAAACTGGTGGTAGTGGTTGCTGGATACCCAGAGCTATAAGGCCTGATGATAGACAGCAGGTTGCAGGTCCCTGGGTCTGCCTGGAAACGTCCATGATGGAGGAGAAGCTCCTGGACCAACTGGTGGTACTCCCCATGATCCAGCCTCTTTGTTAGGGTCTCATGTACCCACACAGATCTCTGTTTATCTGCTGACAGCCTCTCACCCTCAACCACAGCTACAGACAGCACCCTCTGCCTCAACATGGCAGCAGCTACACACTGATTATTGTGAAATACAATAGAATGAAAATAAAAAAATTGTAGATTGATTACATGGGAAGGTTATAGTTGGGAAGTGATGGGGTGGTTGTCTAGGATAATTACCTAAAGGTGAAGAAAGAACTAGCGGTGACGAAAGCCAACTGTTGCGTCATCTCTGTCGCCTCACGTCGCCCTGTGTCAGTTGCATTTGAACACACTACAAAGACTACATCCGACGGCCAAGTGGCGCGTACGTTCTGTGCCTGTGTAAGAGGAAATAAGTCAGCCGAGGGGTTTCCTATCTGTGCAGCCGAGCACCGCAGCACCTCCACGGACTATTACATCCAGACGGTCCCGGTGTTTCCTCCGCAGGCTCCACTTCACTCAGCTGCCCGATAAACCCGCTGCTTCTTCCCACTTTAATCTGAATAACAAACCAGGGCTCGGTGCTCCGGTTGGATCCAAACGGAGAGCCGGGGCTAGCTCAGAGACTAGCGGAGGCTAACTGGCTGTGCTTCCCTCCGGTCATGCTGCGGCTAACGCTCCACTAGCCGCTCCCAGCTAGCTCCGGTTTGTTATTCAGGTTAAAGTGGGAAGAAGCAGCGGGTCTGTTGGGCAGCTGAGTGAAGTGGAGCCTGAGGAGGAAGCACCAGTTAGCCCCGGTTTCACTACAGGCAGATTCACTCGCTACAGGGGCGAGGAAATAAAACCTGAACAGCCAATCAGAGTGATCTCTCTCACCGACAAGCTCCGCCACTGATTCAACATGCTCAATCAGCCGAAAAGCCATTGCCGCCGAAGTGCCGACGGTGCGGGACACATTGCAAAAACTAGGGCGACAGACGCTCAGCGACGGCCCGACTTTGGTCGACAGCCAACTGTCAGCTTGGTGTGTCAGGGCCTTAAGATGGGAGAAGTAAGCAGCAACCACCACAGTTCAGTGTGATGGGGCAAATGAAGAGAGAATTCCAGGGGTGCTCGGCTTCTGATATTGACAGCTCCCCTAAAAACATTTTAAAATTTTGGGAGAAGATCTAAAATATTGACAGTATCTATTTTCTCATGTGTTTCTGTTTTTCTATTTCTCCATCATCACTCATGGTATAGTTCACACACTGAGGGCAAAACACCTGTCAATCAATATGTTTCAAATGGTCTTTTTAAATGTAGATGTGTCTGGAATCCCCTTCATCAGTTCATTTTACTTGTGCTCTGCCATCATTGATATCTTTACACCATCACTCCATGCCATACAATACCACAAGGGTTATTTATTTATTTTTTACGGGTACCTGGTTCATAGCATTTTGTATCCAGTTCCAGTTCCCAACCTATTGCACCACTAAGATACTAAAAGCTGCAGTAGTGATTTCATGATGTCTCTATCTCCTCAAATATGATTATGAATTTGAGAGTTTTGGGTTGAACTGGATCACACAAGCTCCGGTCCTTAAGGAGCCTCATGAAGCCCGAGGCTGCTGGACGTGGTTCCCTCGGCCCCAGGCTAACCTGTTAAACTAAAACCACCATTAGTCATAGAGAGATCCATGGGTAATGCAGTCAGTTACTAGTTTTAGAGGACGTCTGAGTGAATTCTTGTTAAAGGGTGTAAAGTTTCTGAGGGCATCCTTTATAGTTTTCAAAATTGTATCCAACATTTTGGTCAAATTTTAGTCTTGTTTTTTAACTAGTCCAATTAGACTAATTCATGTATCAGACATTAGAATCAAGGTGACAGGTTGTATAAAAAAATTCATTTACACAAATAATTTCTGCACACTTCCAATCTGTCATGTCTCCAGCAGTGTGTGACAGGTTTAAGGGCTGATTTACGAGCACGCACTTACTGATCATCATTTGAAAAGCTCAACATCTCCCTATTTATGCTCTCAACAAATAACTAATGTGAGACAACTAGGATTTGTCCCCAGGTTCATTGTAAACTCTGACTGAGAAACATAACTTCTTTCTTCATCTGTAACATGTTAGTCTGGAGGTTTAAACTGGTGTCCTCTCACAGAGTCTGTGATTAAAACTAAACTTTAAGCTGTCAGAGAAAATTGCGCTGAGTTCAGTCTGTTTACACTCACAGATCACTGAGCCTCCTACAAACCTGTCAAACAGCATCAAACCATAAACCTTCTGGAGACAGTCCGGAGTGCTGCGGGGGACAGATGTGAAGGCAGCGGTCGGTGGCTGCTCCTTGCACTGCGGTTCAGTGGCTGATAAGCAGAGTTAGCTGCTAACAGCCACCACTGCGATAAAGTAACTCCACTAATCCATCAGCAGCTCCACCATCCACAGTCAGACACATTTAATTAACTGATAAATTACAGCTCACAACTTGCACAAATGGCTGATTCTGCTCCGGTGTGAGTGTTTGCAGGCTAGCAAAGCATCCTGGTGCAGACTATTTACTGGAGTTTACAGCCAGTCAGCGCTCTGATCTTATACCACATTAGGAAATAATTGAATGCATGGCCTTTTTTCGGCTTTCTAGTTTAAAACATTTGCCTTATACGTTTCACAAACTAATTTATTATTCTGTTCTCCCCTCTCATTGTTTATGTCCAGTACTCAACCACTAACATTTTCATCCCATCTCGTGTTGTCAGTGAAAATAAAACAAAGATTCCATCTTAGTATTTATTGTCACAATCTATTTTTAGCTCTTCAACCTCTTGTCTTCGTCAAGGAAACAAAGGTCGCTGACAAATAATTCTCGTCATAGTTTTCGTCAGTGAAATTAACACTGGTGTCATGGTGTTGAGTTTTCGCTGTGTGGCCCAGAGGAAGAGCAGAGGAAGAGTTTCACACAGGGCAGAGGAAGAAAAGGACTGAAGGGGGAGGCTGAGACGATGGAACACACACACGCACACACACACGCACACACACACACACACACACACACACACACACACACACACACACATGCACACGTTGCACTTTGAAACTGATGTCAGCCGGCTTGGCACTGTGAATTGCCTCGGGCCTTAAAACAGTCTTCCCCCTAATCACACACACAAATGAACGTGCACACACACACACACACACACACACACACACACACACATACACATGAGGCAGTTTAGGCTGTGTCTGGTCAGTCTAATCACTCAGAGGAAGTAGTCAGGAAGATCTGGTGCTCATAGCTGCTCTGTGAAAGCAGTGATTGGCCTGCACACACTCACACACACACACACACACACACACACACAGAGTGTAGCACTAGTAGCATGGCAGTGCCTTTGACCTGGTTCCCTGTATTTAGAGCCTTTGATTTCCTGACTCCACTTATTGTTCTGGTCCCAACCATGTCAGCCATTCATGTCCCACCCTACGCCTGCTTTACTCTCACCTGTTCTCAGATACGTGCACAGAGCGAGCGGCCGGGGCCACAGAGAGAAGGAGAGATGGAGAGAGTATGAATGACATGCTGAACGGGGGGTGTTGTGCTGCGTTGACACATAAAACCAGGGTTTCTCAGTTTTCAGATGTCTCATTGAAGGCTCCGTCCGCTTTGATATTTTAAGTAGGTATCACAACAAAAGGGCCAACAAATGGCAGGAGCAGCGCTGGAGGACTATTGCTGCAGCTAATGGAGAAGGTAGTGTGTGGTGCATGGGCAAGGGAGGAGGAGAGCTCCCTCCTCAGGGACAGGTAAGGTTACCTGCTGAGGGAAACTCATGTACTCCGCTTCCTCCTGTTTCTGCCAGTAAACAGCAGATATTACCCGTCAGTTTTAGCCTCACTATTCAGCATCTTCTCTCTGCGTTTACACCTTTTAGTTTGTCTTGTTATCTCATACTGATAGACAATGAGTCCTCCATGAACATACAGCTGCAAAAAAATGGAATTAGGTTTTTGTATACTTTTATAAAGCTTCAATTTTTTGGTTGATACATCAGCTTTAGGAGGCCATACATCTGTGCAGTTTCACATAGATTGACCACGTCAGTGAGTAGAAAAATGTGGGACAGACAGAATGACTGACTGACAGAATGACACACTGACAGTTTCCGTGATTATGTACAGCATACCATACCATGACTTAGTCATACCAAACATTAGAAGAAAAAAAACAACATTGGTCCACAGGGGGAGCCACAGCGATCGGTCGCATTTTAGCCATTTTGAAGCATTTTTCTGTTGTTATAGCGCCACCCAGTTGCCAATTAGAGTTAAATTTCTCCAGTCACCTTGAGGCATCCTGTTCTACATATCTACCAAGTTTAGTAAAAATCCATATGGCGGTTAGGCCTAGATAAGAAATGAGCTCTCTAGCGCCCCCATTTTGTTTGATGGGGTCAATAATGGAGGGGTCCCCTCAGATTATGTGTGGTCATATGCCTACAAAGTTGCGTGGTGATGGCTGAAACCCTTGAGATGTTATACACCTTTATGTGATGAGCCACGCCCTCCGCAATATTCATTGCCTTATAGAAGCTCAGTTTTAGTAAGTTTTCCAACTTTTGCCAAGAGGGAACTTTAGATATTGGTCCCTAGATTATGTTCACCCAGTTTCATGCAGATCGCTCAAACTTCCTAGGAAGAGATCCATTTGAAGTGTTTTTCAAAAAATTCAAAATGGCGGAAAATCCATATAAGCGGAAGTTATGGGTTCTTGAGGCAAATGTGTTCCTCATGAGGAGAGGCATCTCTATGCAAAGTTTCATGTCTCTACGACATACGGGGCATGAGATATGCCCATTCAAAGTTTGACATTTCAATCGGTTGCTATAGCGCCCTCCTTTGGCCAATTGATGTAATATTGCTTCATTGGCATCCTCCCATGACCCTCTACCACTGTGCCAAATTTCACATGGATTGATCAAGTCAGTGAGGAGAAAAACGTGGAACAGACAGACAGACAGACAGTTTTCGTCATTATATAGTAAGATCACATCAGTTTCGATAACTGCACAGACGATATGCAGTTATACATCCCTGTAAATTCTAATTACTATAGTTCTATCAATAACCTGATTACATGTATACGTTTGTGGATGGATCAGAAGTTCTTACAGTTAAACCAAGAAAAAATGAGATTCCTGCAATTGGAGCAAAATCAGTTGCACTGAACACCAAGGAACATGTTCAAAACCTTGGTGTTATCATTGACCCTGACCTGAACTTTGAACAACACATTAGAAACATGACTAAAGTGTCGTTTTATCACAAAAATGCCAGAGTGAGACCATTTCTTCAAATTCTTTTATTGGTTTTTAAATCACTAAATGTCCCATCTTACCTGTCTGACATGGTCAAAATATACGTGTCTGCTTGGTCCCTAAGATCCTCTGACTGAAACCTTGTGATTGTTCCAGAGGTCAGAACGTAATCTTAAGACACGTCTTTTTGCCATTGTTGTCTCCTGAAATGTATTTTTAATTGATGATTGTTTTATTCAAAGTTAACTGAAGAAAAATCAGCAAATTCCATCTCTGTCGTCTAACACAGGTTAGACGCAGTGCTGAAAGACCGCCTCTGAGCTGCTCTCCTCCCATCAGTTCAATAATGCAGCAGCAGCGGCTAACATCCAACATCGAGCCATTACACGGTCCAAGCACACTCACACCGACACTGAAAAGGCTCAACTGTCATCAGACCTGTTAATCACTGGGTATTGTTAGCTTTGTGATGCTAACAGTTAGCCTTGTCACTGTGTGTGTGTGTGTGTGTGTGTGTGTGTGTGTGTGTGTGTGTGTGGACTCTCACCAACTGTCCTCAGCACAGAGTTCAACACTCCCGCAGCAGTAGTTTCCTCATGTCTCGTGATCAGGAGGTTTTAAGCAAAGCAACATGCTGTGTGCAATTCTACAAAGAAGTACCCATTTTAAATACTAAAATAGAATAATAAAAGTCATGTTCACATATGTGAGGTTGGGTGGTGATTGTACGTTGAACGACAAAATCAAGTCCTCAGAATCTTTCAGATGATTTCAGAGTGTAACCTCTGACATGACAGCAGCTCCTCCTCAGAGTTTCCTGTTGCTGTGAAGTCTGTAAACAGGAAGTGCCTTGTGTTTATTAGGGAATAATAAGGATTATAGTGTCACACCTTCTCACTGAGGTATGCAGTGCTGAGTACACACACACACACGCACACACACACACACACGCACACACTCACACAGGTCTGCTTTTCATTAGACAGCCCACCATGCTGCACAGTACATGTAGACCTTGTTAACATGACTGTGGCTTCTGTCTACGAACAAATCTCTGTGATCATCTCAAACCATATTCACCCAAAAACACACACACACTGTCAGGTCCTTCACCTCAGTGTGTGTGAAGAACAGCACTCACACTTACACACACAAACACACACACACAATCAAAACTTTAAAAAGTGGTTTTTAACCATCAGCCTTTTTTCAGCAGCGATCACACAGTAACTTCTGTCCTTGCTCTGAACCAGAGGTGAAAAGTTTTTGTTCTTGTTCACTCTGTTTGGTTACAGGTTCAGCAAAGTCCCGCAGCTGACTGGAGTTTGGTTTTGGCGATGAAGTTGACAGATTTAAAAGCCTTAAAAATGCTTGTCCTTGCATTAACATCATTTTTTGACGCTTCCATTCTGTATTTTGTCCTCGAAGATGCAGTCATCATTTGAAGGAAATGTTATTGGAACTGGAGATGATAATAACCAACTGAGTGTGTGTATGTTTAGGGTGAGAGTCCACATAGTGAGTGGTTGAGCGAACCGTACAGTGTAAGCACGTCAGCATGATACGACGCAGGACACCGTTATTATTTAAAAGTGTCCGGCAGCGTCAGGGAGAAACGCAGCGGGATAACAGTGAAGGTTTAGGCATCGGAAGTCCAAGTAGGATGTGCAGGAGGGGTGGTGCCTGGGTCCAAAACCACCAACTTTTACCTGGGAGACCCTGTTCTGTTCTTAAACCCAACCACATGAAGGAAAAAAAGGTCATTTGCTGTTTTGACGTAGTGCTTTTATTTTGAAAGAGACTGTATGCAAACTGTACATTTCCTGTGAAAACAGAAGTGTATTTTGAAAACAGACAATGCATGTAACAGGCTGAAGTTGACACGGCGTCCCAGAACGTCAACAACCAACACACCCAGGGTACCTTGGACGTCATAGCCTATGTGGACGTGGAAAGTCCAAACGTGGACATGAGAATGAGTTGGTCATTACTCTGGATTATGTCTACATATCAGTGGGCTTGTCTGTTCAAACACGCCCGCAGTTTCAGGTGTGTTTATTGGTGCTAAAGTCTTTTGGAAGACGATGCTTGCTGCTAACAAATCTCTCAGAATGTGATATTTGCAGAGGGCTCCACATCACTTCACCTTCCATCTCTCGCGTTTTGCTTTCTGGCCTCTAACATGACGTCCAGCTACCTGCCCTGACTGCTTCACTGTGTTACCTCATGTCAAGTGTCATTACTCACAACGATGAGCCCCCCAGTTTAGAAAGCACAGCTTCACTGAATGACAACTCCCAAACCGCTGGCTTAGTTTATGTGTGTGAGTTAAGAGCGCTTTGGAAAAGTGACACATGAGATTGAGAGTTAGTGGTGAAGGAACATGAGTGACCTTTTCTTAACTTTACAAAGTAAATGCAACACTCGAAATGACAGTTACAACATCTGTGTGTTTCATAGGTAACATTAGAAATGAATAAATGAATCACCTGATGTTGACCTCAGCGGTCACATTGAAACGCATCATACAGCAGCTTCAGCTCGGCAGCATATAAAACCCCACACGGCTCCAACCCTCAATGCGATTAGTTCTCACTGTATTCAGACCACAGGTTTTCTCCCACGCTGCCTCCCTCCTCTCTGCACACTCATTGTTCCTCCCTCTCCGCCCAGCTCCTTTGAATCCCCCTCAACCTCACCATGACTGGCCTCAAACTCCCTTACGTACCTCCTCCTCAACCTGTTCTCCCTTACCCTAACCCCCCAGCCATCAACTCCTCCTTCCATCCCAGCAATCCCAAAATGAGGCTAAGAGTCTTTCAGTGTCACAAACTGCAGCGTCCAGGTGGATATGGTGTTGTGCTAATACTGGCTGTTGAATATCATCGGACAGTCATTATCATGCAGCCGTTACAGCTACGGAAAAATAAATAAATCTGCAATGACACCTGACACTTAACCTGAAATTTGAATTTATTTTTCGAAAGATAAAACTATTTTTGGAGATATTCAGCTCCGTCACCGGAAGAAAATGTTTGCACTGTATGTTTCTGCAAACCACGGATATGTGACATTTGTACAGTTCACACAATCATATCATTAATTTCATTATTCATTCACTCATATCAATTCTAAAGTGGTGTAGTATATGAACTAAATTTGTCATCTCACCTAGGCGAGATGGGTGCCGGTCTCCAGACTGTGGTTCCAGATCAACAATGACAACACCGGTTGTTTTTTTGGCGACCCTTCACAGCGTTTCCACTGATGTTTTTGGTACCAAACCTGGGCGTTTTTCTCTGACCTGTCCCTGCTTTTTCAGCAGATTTTGTGCCACCAAACGTGGGGTGTTTGAAGCCAAAACATGATTTTTCCTAACCATGAATAAGTGTTTTTTGTGCCAAAACGTAACCACATTATACACAAGCCCAGTCTATTCCGAAGTCGGCGAAATCCGGTGCTTGGTGCTTTTGCAATGTAAAAAGACGTCCTTCAGTGTCAGCATGATACACGGCCGGTTGCTGTTATAGTTTATCGGCATCAGGGGGAAACATGGTGGGACAAGTACGAAAGTAAAGGCAGCGAAAGTCTGAGTGGGACTGGCGGGAGGTGGATGGGTCCAATAAACACCGACTTTCACTTGAGAGAGTGGGTCTTAAAAAGTCTTAAATCTAACTTTAAGACTGGTGACTGGGTTGAGATATTTGTGGCCCCGGGCGTCTGAGTTGCATCAGCTGAGTGACAGTGTTTTAAAGAATGTGCTGTCATCTTCAGTGGTTCACAGCTGCTGACGGCTGAGCATCATACTAACATGCTGCCCCTCTCACAGTCCTGCAGGATGTTCTGATTAACCTCATCAGGCAGGTGGCTGACAGGTGAGGGTCGTTGGCTTAATTGAGCTCACCTGGGCCTTCCAGGGTATAAAACCTGCTCCATGTGTTTCTCATACTCTCCTTCACCACAGCAGACACCAGTCCCACATTGATGCCTTTTGCATTTAAACCTTAAGAACCTTCACAACACATCTGATCCATCCGTGCATGGCTGTCATTACTGACATGCTGATCTACATGTTCCGTTCATCATTTGTCTTCATCTTAGTTTAATATATTAAGTTTGTGTCGGGGAAATCTATTGTGTGGACTCCCTACATGTCACCTCCTCTGAGCCAGTTTGTGACACCGTGTCACATACACCTAAAAACAAGAGACAAAATAAGTTTGACATTAAAGGTGGTGTAGTATTGACAACATTGAGTCTGGGGGTAGGATTGCCTCCACACGGCTCTCATCTCAGACTTTACATGCAAACATGGAGGTGGCTGAACCAAAATGGAGGCAGCTAGGAACCCCAAGACGGGCATTACACCTCTGCAAAAATTATATATTTAAAGCAGTTGCATTCTCCCAGCATGTATTAGGAAAGCTGAGTCCCACTGCCTCAAATCTGCAATAACTGTATTTGTTTTATTTTACTTTTTGTGCAGCAGGTTGTGAACACAACACTGACACATCATCACCCTCTATAAGTAGTTACAGTAGCATGCAAACGTTTTGGCACCCCTGGTCAAAATTTCATTTACTCTAAGTAGTTAAGTTGAAAATGAACTGATCAATGCCTCTAAACACACATCTCTGTTTTAGAGCAGACTTCTTTTAACTAAGGTAAGAATGTAATGAAGTCAAAAGTAGATCACTGGCTCAAAAATATACTTGAGTAAAGACTGGAAGAACGATTAAAAAAAAGGAGCATGAAAAGTGCCCGTTCCTTAAAAAATACTTTTTAACTTGTGCATTATTTGTAACACATTATTCATCTCTGCCTGCACGCAGGTGAAAAAGAAGCTTTGGCCAACAGAGACAGCAGAGAGGCCGCAGAGAGGCATTAACATAGCTGCAGCATGTCAGCTGAAAGACAAAAGCAAACAGATCGCTCCCTTGAGTGCCTTCAAGACAGACGTCTGTCATCTGGAGAACTAACTCACTGAGTGATTGTAGCCTCGCCCCGACAGGCTGCGAGAAACCTCTCAAGTAAACCTGGTGTTAAAACACTGATGGACTGTATTCTTCTGCTGATTCAGTCCTGCTGGTGTCCACGTGCACGATCTAATCTAAAGTGAAGCACGCAGGTAAAACCATCCATCATCCACTCGCTCAGCCACCAGCCTCTTCACGCAGCGCCCCCTGTGGAGCGGTCAGTTTGTCTTCAATGGTCCTGTATCACATGGAAATAAGACAACATTCAGTTTCAAATGGGCTCTGTGTGTAGCAGCTGCTTCATCACTGTCAGCTGGAGGGAGCATCCACCCATCCATCCACCCATCCATCACATGTTCTCACTGTTTGGTACCTTCTGAGGAAAAGAGAGGGTTGTATGTGAGTGTTTCTTGAGTTAGCATCAACTGTGAGTTCACTGGTTTTAACAATATCAGAAAATAATGTAAATAATAAACTGCAGACTGCATGAACAAAACTTTGAATGTTGCAGTCATTTATCATTTACAACTTAGCAAGAAACTAACCATTATTTCCATTATTGATTCATCTCTCAACTATTTTGTTAAATGTTGGTAAAAGAGCGAAACTCAGATATCACAAGGAGCTCACAGTATCATCTCCAAATTGTGCATTTTGTTAGATCGACACTTTAAAATACAAAGATAATCAGGGCACGCCTGGTCAAAATTTCATTTACCGTGAATAGTTAAGTGGGTAGAAGATGAACTAATCAGACAACTTCCCCAGGGCCTCAGACCTTTATGAGCTTGTTAGGGCTCTGGCTTGTTCACTGTCATTGTTAGGAAAGGCCAGGTGACGCAAATTTCTCCTGAAACCTTGTCCCAACAATCAGCAGCCATGGGCTCCTCTAAACAGCAGCCACATGCGGCTCTTTGGCCCCTAATTTCAATTTATTCTTCTTCACATCTGCAGTGATGCGGGCACTGCACTGGACCGTCGTGGTGAAGAGGGAGCTGAGCTGACAGGCAAAGCTTTTGATTTACTGGTCCATCTATGTCCCAACTCTCACCTATGGTCATGAGCTCTGAGTAGTGACTGAAACAATGAGATCACAGATACAAGTGGCAGAAATGAGTTTCCTCCGCAGGGTGTCTGGGCTCAGCCTTAGAGATAGGGGGAGGAGCTTGGACATCTGGTGGGAACTCGGAGTAGAGCTGCTGCTCCTTCATGTTGAGGTGGTTCAACATCTGATCAGGATCCTCCTGGGCGCCTCCTGTTAGAGGTGTTCTGGGCACGTCCCACTGGTAGGAGGCCCCGGGGCAGACCCAGAACACACTGGAGGGATTATATCTCATCTGGTTTGGGAACACCTTTTGGTCCTCCAGGAGGAGTTGGAAAGGGCCACTGGGGAGAGGAACGTCTGGGGTGCCCTATAAATGGATGAAAATGGATGGATGAGCTTTTTTTTCTCATCATGGCAGCTGAACTTGATTTTGGGTGATATCTGAGGTTTTGATTGATAACTAATTATGAGTAATAATGAACCAAAGAAAAACAAAATAATCCGCTACTGAAACACTCAATACACCACAACTAATTTACTGTTCTCCGCAGTGATCGCCCCGCCCCCAACTCTCACTCACTCACTAAAATGTACTGATAGTGTGTGTGGGTATGTGTGTGCATGTGTGGATTGCATGTGTACATGTTTGTGTGTGCAGGTTTCCTGGTATATTTTTCTTTGTATTTCTGAAAGTGCGTGAGCTTTGTGTGTGTTTGAGAGGACAGTGTACATGTTTGTGTTTTATGAATGTGTGTATGAGCATTAATGTGCATGTGTGACTTGTATGGGAATAGTTTTTTTTGTTTTTTTTTTTCTTGTGTGTGTATGTGTGTGTGTGTGTGTGTGTGTGTGTGTGTGTATGTGTGTCTGTGTGTGTCTATCACAGCCATTGATGGCCTCTAGAGTTTCATCCCTCCACAATCATTTGCCTGTTGGAAGGTGCAGCCGCTCTGCAGGCATCTGAAACCTGCAGCTAACAATCAAAGAGCTGTAGGAGTATAGGACAGAGCTATCTGGTTACAGAGCGAGAGCGACTGAATGAGAGACAAAGAGTGACAGTGCGAGAATGAGAGAGAGAGAGAGAGAGAGAGAGAGAGAGAGAGAGAGTAGCGAGAAAGAGAAAGCATGTAAGGAAGAGAAAGGGAGAAAAACATTAGAGATTGTTATTTTTATCCACCTTCTTCTACTCTTTAAAATTTCACTCATATTTCCTGTATTCTGCCTGAGAATCAGTTTATTCCACAGTGAATACGTGACGAGCCGGTTTGTCTTCCTCCTGTTTCCCCATGAAGAGAATCTTAGACTTTGATGTGCCAAGTGCACGTGACACAAAAATCAACACACAGGGCAGCCATTAGCTGCTCTGTGACGCACTGCTGAAACACGCTGTAACACGTGGTTAATGGTATAAAACAGTTGCAGTTAGGTTGCGAAAAATGATCATGTTTGGGGTTAAAATAAGTACATTTCTTCAGCCCATATTCACTCCCAACTCGTCAAATGCTGACAATCGTCAAATACCGCCATTAAAGGCAAGTTTGTATTTGTGCGTCAGCTTTATGCAGGGCCTGAGCCATAGCCTACACCACTGTGAGCATTTATACTTGTGCGGTGGTGTGTCTGAGGCACTCTGCAGTTACACCTCCAAAACAATAGTTGGCGGTGAGGTTTCTGTGAGGTGGTGTAAAGTTTAGTAGTTTCAAAACACACATTAAACACACATTAAACATGGCTTAATAGAGACAGTTTCAAACACAAATCAGCTTCACTATAACTCGCAGCATTCACAGACAAACACTTGTCTTTATCTGGACACATTTCCCCCACAAATACAACATGCTAACGTTATTAGCACAAGCCTATGGCCTTTTACATTGTATAAATTAGCTTAGCGGCTAGCTGACGTTTCCTCTACTCATATGAGGCCAGGGACAACAGCAACATTTAACAAAGGTAACGTTGCTAAATTCAGCTCCATTACAGCTCACAAGATTCACTGACAAAACAACTGTAACAACAACAATAATTATAAATACCTACAATGAATTCATGAAAATTAACAGAATAAAAACATAACATGGAAGGGCCACGCCATCGTGAGTCTGAGTATCATTTACGCTGCCTTTATCTGTGAAAAACTTAGAAGAGCTCGCTGGTGGCTGGAGGTCTTTGAGATTTACAATTTAAGCAAAACTAAATTTCTTCTGCTCAGTGACCGTCAACACCTACAGTCTCTGAGTGTATCCTACGACAGTGACAGCTGCATTGATAAATAATAAATATTCCATCCACAAGATGTAAAGTGATCAAGGGTCTCTGTGTGAAATTTTATTCCATTAAAATTAGAAAAACAAGTAGTTTGGGACATGCATAGAGTTCATTGACCTGTGTTATTATTTTGTTGAGTATGTTGTTGCTGTTGAGACTAAAACTGGAAGCTTGGTGAACCTGCCAACTACTGTATGTGCAACCTGTTCTTTCCCAAGCCAAATGGCCACATTCATATTGATTACTCACTGTGTTAGCTTAAATTTATGAAGAAAACTGTTTTTCTTGCATGGTGGACGGAGAATCCAAAAAAGACGAACAGTTGTGATGAATTACTGGGGACAGTGTTAGCATTTTCGCTAAAACATTATGATATTTAGAATATCAGTATAAACAGTCTCACGTCCATCTGAGGAGCGTGTCTGAGCATGTGCATGTTCAGGCACGCTCAGAGCACACTACTCGTAGGCGGAAGTGTTTTTTGTAACGTTGTATTGAAAAGTCATGTATCTGGGAAGCACTGAGCCTACGACTGGATGAATGAGATCACCTATGGATTTCACTGCAAGAGTTGCAGGAGAGTTTTGCTGTTGTTAAACGTTGTCCCGGTTTACTTCATGAGGAGTGTTCATCTTTTTTTGGATTCTTCATTCCCTGTGGAGGCATGCAAGAAGAAACTAAGTTTTCTTCATGAATTCAATGTTACATGCAGTGAGTAACTGATATACAAATTGTATTCTTTATAGTCTTTGAAGCTTTGGTTGCCCAACCTATTTATAGTGATCTAGTCTCTACTGTAGTAGAATTCACATCATAATATGCATGCATACTCTAATCGTGACAGCCCACCAGAAGATGGAGACATGAAATACAACATTGTTCCATGTATGTAATATTCATTCATTATGCAAATTAAGAAAAAGCATGTTTGCCGATTCTGTTAGTTCATGTTAAAGCCAATATCAGCCAATAATGATGACGTGCCAATAGTATCGTGCATCCCAAAAATTAAATACCCTGATAGTAAAAAATAATAATCGATATGAAGATTTTGAGATGTTAAATTTAATTTTTTTCTCATTATGTTGGGGTTATGTTTTCATGCGTGCAAGAATGGAAAAAGACAACAATTGCCAGTAACTAGTTGAACGTTTAATGCCAAGAAAGATCTGTGGACTACTTAAATTTCTGTTCCTTTTACCTGTAAAGAGACTGTTCGTAAGAAACATTTATATAATACTCAGATCCTTCATGAACAAAGTATAAAGCCACACAGTCAAGCCCATTTTTGTTCCAGTAAAAGTTGAAACTTTAAGTCAAAGGAATATCTTTAACCTCTTTTTATATCAGTGAGATTTTATTTATTTTTGTATTTTATTTTATTCTTTATATTTATTTATTTATTTATTTATGTATGTTGCTGTGTCCTTTAGTTATCTGCTCCTGAGCCTCTGTTTTAACTAGAGGTGACAATGATTTTTTAATGATACTGTCCTGCTGAATCATCCTAAACTGTGACTTTTAGTTGTATTTACATGCTTTGGAAACACCATTAACTAAACCAACATGCTCATACTGAGGACTGAACCGGGCTGAGCAGAAATAAAAGAGAGGGAGAGAGAGGGAGGCAGAATAAAATAGTTGCCAATTTGTTTGCTGTGTGCTGGAACTGTACTAGACTTCTTTCTGAAGCGCCTGACAAGCAGGTGAGATCAAAGTCATGGGGACAAAAGAGGCTCAGCAGCGATTTGTCAGGAGACGAGAGGCAGCGGCTGGGTTCAGCCCTCTGATCACCGCCTCACCAAAGAAATCTGCCCATGAGAAAAAGTACAGCAGAAAGGGTTCAAAGGTCATTTTGATTTGCTCTGGATTACTGGTACCTCCTTTTTCCTCTGCTAAAAGGGGGGGCCAAGAAAAGGACCTGGCTAATAACCTTTGTATTATTGCAGAAAAGAAAACCTTTTGTGCCAAGAGGGTTTTTTGGGGTGGTGGTGGGGGGAGAATTTTGGGGAGGTCAATTAAAAAAGGAGCCCTGAAATTCTTGCTTTCATTCATGGCTGAAGGAGAGAAAAAAGGAAAGTTAAAATGTATGCTTTTGGGTTTTGTCTCAGAGCACTCCATGTGGCTGGGTTTGGATTCATTTGTCAAGTGGATGATGGCAAAAGGAACGATTGGAAATATTTCAGTTGGGTAAATAATCAAGAATTGGCCGAGCGTTTCTCTTGAAGCAAAAGCATTGTCTTGTTTCTTCTGAACACAGGTGTGAATACATCCAAACTGCATTGAGGACGCGCTGGGACCTGATAACTCCGGCCACATTGGGAGGTGGTCAGGAATGCAAGTGTGCAGTGTAATGTGAACTCGAATGGCTCCCTGGCCACACTGAAGGACCAATTAGTCAACTTTGTATTGTGTAGATAGCAGAACAAAGCTCCCAAACACAGTTGATTTGCCTCTGCCAAAAAACTCGGACAAGGTTCTGAAGTCTGTGCTCGAGCCGAGGCATCAAACAGCTGCTACAACCCTCTTCTCTCTCTCCATGACTGAGCACAAATGTGCATTTCTCCTCTTTAGTCAAGGTTGAAGTTTCCCCACATTCACATGTGAGCAGGGACAAGAAACCCAATACAAGTGATCTCTCAAGATGCATTTGAGATGCACTCTGATGCCTGAACCCCAACCTGGCCTCATTTGTGATGTTAGCACTCTGCACATTAGAGGTCTTCAAGAGTCCGCTTGGTTCTCAGGAATCGAGACCCGAGTCAGTCCAGTTGGGTTGTGAAAGATGTTTCACTGCCACAGGTCTCAGGTCTTTGTGTCAATATGTTTAATTATCGAGTGGATCAGAGTAGATCTGAGCATGCTCAGTATGAGCTCTGATCATATGATGACGTCATTGGATGTATTAAGCTATGAACATGAGGCTCCTTACATTACTATGAGTTGCATAGTGGTGCATGAAGTTAAATTGGTTCAACTGCTGCATATAAAATAACCTGGGTGATCCAGGGATTATCGGCACTACTTCTGCACTGTGCGGCTCATAAAGCATGCACACGAGAGACGCCAAAGGGATAACTTCCTGTTTAGCGCTTTGCTGACTTGAATGGAGATAAAATTATTTAATCGTGTGGCTCTTGTAGACTTTTGAAATGTTATCAGACTGAATGAATCAAATCCTCATCGTGGAACAAGTCATTTCACGGGGGTTGTGAGGCTCAAAAAAATGTATCCACTGATTTGCAGATGTCTTCTTCCCAATTTAAGTCAATACTAAAAAGTCTTTTTGGGCCGCAGAGCATCACGCGATGGACTCTGGGAAATGCAGTACCACTGTTTGGCCACTGAAAATTAGCTTTGAAGCCGGGGGCACTTCCTGGGGGCCTGGTTACATTCGTGGTACCTGAGAAAATATTTTAGGAAATCAGTAAATTATGTATGACCCCAGGAAATCATTATGATCGCTCTCTTTTCTGGGATCCCCCAGGGGTTTACTCTGGGTCTCCTTCTATTTACCATATACATGCAACCTGTAGCATATCCAACCGAAAAATGGTCTGACACTTGACACTGACACTGATGTTTTTGAAATTTATTGCACATTCCAGACCAACGTAAGAGCTGAGTGCAAAGACACAAAACAATAAATATGTTAGCTAACTCGTTAACATTACTATAGTCATAATCATTGCACATCAGGCTAGCTATAAGGTAAACATACAAAGTTATTACACTTCAAAATGAATTCAGGGCACGAACTACTCAACGTTAAGTTTTACAACATACACCAACCTTGTGCCTCTACAGGGGGAGGGTTATATATTAAATGCCTCACTATACACTGTAATTTCTTTCTTTTTTCTCTCCTTTTATCATGTTTTGCTTTACTGTTTTTAAGTCGAAGAACTTCTTGTCTATACATAAGAGTTGCCTTCAAAATAAAAGTCTCCATATTCAAAACAGGAAATGAGGCACATTAAGCTTAAAGGGAAATTTTGGTTTATTTCAACCTGTCTCCTATCATCCTAAATTTGTTTCAAGTGACTAGTGACATAAAAATAATAGTTAGCATGTTAGCCGTTAGCCTAGATACAGCCGGGGCGCATAGTAGCGTCAGACCTGTTAAAACGTAAGTGAACGGGCAACCTTCAAGTGCAAAGTTAGTCCACTAAACAAGCTTTTTTTCCACAAAGACCGCCTCATATCGTTAGGATAAATGTCAGAGAACATATAGAAAACGACATGTAAACGTGTTGTCTTACCTTACCGGTGTGCTGCCATGTTTGTTTACCATCTAGCTCTGCTTTCCAAAGCGCGGCCGAAATATATCTCGCAAGCTCTAGATAAAGCCCAGCTGGATACTACTCCAGGTGGAGGTGTCTCGTCCTCGGTCACATCCAGACCTTGAAAATAAGGCTGCAACCGGTCCCATTCCTTGCAACAGAGGCATTCCTCTTCTGTGGGCACTGGGGCACAGCATTCACAGGTACACCACCAATCTCCAGAGCTACGCAGCCTTGCAGCAGCCATTCCTCCTCTCTCGTCCTCTACCTGTTGCACCTCTCTCTCTCTCTCCTCCTCCGTTCTTCAATTTCACGAAACTCTTCGTCAGTGTATTCTGGCTCAAATAAATAAGGGCGGCCATCAAACACTGCAAAATCAAATTCCTCCTCCACAAAGTCGAAGTCTGGCAAAAAGTCAGCCATTATTAAAATAAATGAATGAACTTTTCAGGCTACTGTCCGGTTCTGCCTTCCAGCTGTTGTTGCTTGTTCTTGTGATATTTCGGCCGCGCTTTGGAAAGCAGAGCTAGATGGTAAACAAACATGGCAGCACACCGGTAAGGTAAGACAACACGTTTACATGTCGTTTTCTATATGTTCTCTGACATTTATCCTAACGATATGAGACAGTCTTTGTGGAGAAAAAGCTTGTTTAGTGGACTAACTTTGCACTTGAAGGTTGCCCGTTCACTTACGTTTTAACAGGTCTGATGCTACTATGCGCCCTGGCTGTATCTAGGCTAACGGCTAACATGCTAACTATTATTTCTATGTCACTAGTCACTTGAAACAAATTTAGGACGATAGGAGACAGGTTGAAATAAACCGAAATTTCCCTTTAAGGAAGGTAAAAATATGCAACAAAAGCAATAACTGTCCAATAATGTCTCCATTCTAAGGTCAAACACAATCTGTGTTATTTACACTACCCCATGGGCATATCATGTGTAGCCATAATATTGACTTTCATTGCTATGCAGAGGACACAACACCCTTTAAAGCCTGGCAGCAGCGATGTTTCTGGTTTCAACCCAGTTGCCAGAAAAATGTTGGCATTGTACATTATTGCAAACCACGGATATGTTACATTTGAATGTTTTTATGTCGAGGACTTGAAACCTAGATTTTTTTAATATGTGGTGAGGTTTAAGAACAAAAACCACTTAGTTATGGTTACAAAAAGACCATGTTTTGGCTTGCAATTTTGGGAGGAAAAGCAGCGATGTCTGTCTGTGTAAACATCAACCACTTTCAGGGCACTATCAGTATAAAACAACCAAGTTTTGAGAGCAATAAACCCATGAAAACATGTTGATGTGTTGCTACAAAGCACACACACCATGGAGCCTAAAAGCCACTGGAAACACAGCAATGACTCGCAAAAAAACAGTCGGTTTTGTTGTTTGTTGGTCTCAAACAGTGGTCTGCAGCTTAGCAGCCGATTTGTGAAGATGTCTCACCATCCACAGTCCCCTCCACTTCAAGATGACAGAGTCAGCTCATTCTACGTCACTTCAGAAACATTGATATGATTTGTATGTAACAAGCACATATAACACATTTCGACTTTGATTGCTATGCAGATGATAAGACACTATATGTCCCTATAAAGCCTGGCACCAGCAGTGTTTCTTGTTTTATGTCCTGTCACAACAAAATTAGGAAATGGCTCAAGAAATTTCCTGCAGTTGACTCTAAGTCAGAAATAGTTAAAACCATCCCCTCTGACACCAGCAGCTGTCTGTTCGTCACTCACTCCACAGCAGGAAACAGCACTTCAGAGTAAAAGCTCTGTGCCAGAAATTCACTGTACTTAAAAATAAAGTGTTTTTTACAAACTTGACACGTTTCAGAGTCACTTGTGGTCCATTCAGAATTGACCCACGACCCACTTTTAGACCACGGCCCACCAGTTGGGAACCACTGATATAGACCATTTAATAATGTTAATAGGCTAATTTACACTTAATAGGCTGCGTTACCTTGATTATAAGGCTCTACTTTGTGGCTCCAGAGAGATTTTTTGTTTTTAGTAAATGTTGCCGACCCCTGTATCAGGCTGTAATGCTGCTGTGGCGATGTTTAATTAAACACTGGTCTCAGACCAGGCAAACATTTTATCATGTCCCGCAGAAAGTAGACATGAGAGCCTTAAAATACCTTTGAAGATGCAACCCGCTGCTGAAAATACACAGATTGAACTTTTCCACGAAGGTTTGAGACTCCTGTGTTACGTCGAGTGCTGAGGTCACACATGGGATAACCCTAACCCCACAGTCCTGCTCAGATGCATCTGAGTAGCAGATCTGATCGAGGCCTGAAGCTTTGTTTCAGCTCATCAGACAGTTTAACCTTCAAAAATTAAAAACAACAAACTTCTCCTGATGTGAAGAGGGAAATGTGTGTGAGTGTGTGTGCATCACAAATTGAGAGCGTTTGCTCTGCTTATTGCTGGGATGCTTTGTGGGCGGCGTGGAGGGGAGCGTAATTAAAATAGTTTCTGAGAGAAACAGCATACCACATCTAAGGTTCCACCCTCTTCCAGCATTTAACCACATCAAGAGCGTCTCACTTAGAAATGGCCACCAGAACAACCGCTGATACACACGGTCCGGCTGATGTTTTGGTGTGTTGTCTGACTTGCGAGGGGGTCTCGGAGGCACAATGTGCACACATTTGTAATTAAAAGAGAGCTGCCTTTTTCTGATCATCGGGGTAAATAAAGTGACAGAGGCAGCCGGTTGGGTGATGTATGGGAGGGGAAGACAAATTAACCGTTGACTCTCTGGGGGATTCTCAGCAGAGGCCTTCATAGCAGCAGTGGAGCAGCGCCAAAGGGCAGAGAGATTTGTAGATGATGGTGCTAATTACCAGAATGCAAACCATAATGCGACCAAGATGGAAGCAATTTAGGCAGTAGTCATTTAGCCTGCTGCTCTTCCGCCCACCGGCTGCTGCCTAGCCAGAGCCGGGGCATTAGGATGGGAAAAGTCTGGGGCAATCCATTGCTCGGGTGGAGGATAAAGAATTAACGCACAGCAGAGAGGTTCAGTGGTGTTGGCAGCACATGGAGGGAGACCTGTGACAGAACATTCATTCGTCTTTTTGTTCTTAATTTAACTTCAACACAAATGACCCTCGGCATTAGCAGGCAATGCTTACAGGTCAGGAGGAGGAAGGAGCATCTAAATACTTGAGAACAAAGAACTCTGAACTACTTAAAGAGGTTGGGGTTGACCAACCTGCAGTGGCAGCTTGTCACCAGCTCTGGGAGAAGTCTGCGGATCACGTGCAGGAGTGTGCTGCCAGCAAAGAGCTGTGACTCACGGCAAATTACAAACTACAAAAATATTGACATCAGTTTGGTCTGATCGGGTCACTGTTACTCGGCAAGCACCTGTTGAACTGGGAGGAACGGGGCTATTCCTTAGGTAGATGTGGACCACCCAAAAGTCAAAGTTCTCAACATTTTTACTTCTTAAAATTGGAAGATAAAGGGCAAATTTAATCCTCAGGGAAATGTTTGAATTCAACAGAGAAATGACCGGTTGAAAAAGCTTTTCAAAAGGTTTTAAATGTAGTTTATAGATTTATCAGGACATCCAGCAACAGTCCTCACCTGTTGCATGGCCTGCCGCAGGCTCAGTCCGCCTGTATAATTTGGGATGTCTAATTGCTCTTTCAGGATATTTCAGAAGAGGAGTTCAGAGCACAGAGCTGTTCCGCACTCAGCCACTGTGTAATTTTATCCACGCCGCAGTCTCTCACTTCACACAGGGCTGATACCTTTTGCCTCCCCCTTTCCTTTGTATCAATTGGTCGGAGTTCAGCCTATTGTCGCCACAAGCTTCTTTTATATCTGCGCTCAGTCTGAGCACAGGCTCTCAGTCTGATCCGCAGGAGGGATTTCCAGCAGCAGTCAGAGGCGAGGAGCGGATCCTACCTCCGGGGGCGGCTGTGCTGTCAGCGGTGTCTCGGATGTGCGCGAGGCTGGAGCTCTCGAGCGTTGGGGCCCCGACACTTTAATGGGACCCCGAGAGCCGGGCGGGAGTTCTCCTTTTTTTCGCCACAATCGTCGCTCCACGGCCATGCCACAATGCTGATGATACCTCTGCTGGTGTTGCTTAGCCTGTTGGATCCCGTTAGTCCCCGGGCTCGCTGCGCCCCGGGACAGGCTTGCGACCCCCGGCAGCGGAGGGATGCCGGGGGCCGCGGAGGAGTTTACGAGCACCTCGGAGGAGCGCCGAGACGCAGGAAACTCTACTGCGCTACTAAATATCATTTACAAATCCATCCTAATGGGAAAATAGACGGATCACTGGAGGAAAACAACCCGTTTAGTGAGTATCCGCTCGCTTTTACGCACAGAACTTTTGGCAAACCATTCCTGTAATAACTCACATGGCACAATGTGTTTCATTTTTATCAGCATCTTAGTGAACATTTTTAAAGTTGCATCAAGTTGTTTAATAAAAGTTGTTTTTTTTCTAACGCAGATTTGTTGAATGAAATAAAACAGTAAATTAAATAAGCGCTTTTAATTTATGAAAATACGCAACATTCAGTTTATTTGTCATTCATTTATTTGTTTGTTTGTCTCGATCATTTTAGTAAATTCTGATATGATGAATATATCAGAGTTTCACTGTCACTTACTCAATGAAGCGTGCGTGCATGTGCATGCGCGCGCGGCGTGTGTGCGTGTCATTGCAAAGCTGCCGACATGCAGGTTAATCTCTATTATAAGTATCAGTCAAAGTATTAACATCCAGGCGGGACAAAGGCGCTGTCCTAACGGATGTATTTATCTAATCAGAGGCCATTAGAGCCTTTCTGCAGCTCTCAATGGGCCATTGACTAATCAAGCACTGATTAAAACAGCCAATAAACAAACTGAATGGGGCAAACACAACCGGAAATTAATTCCTTTATTGTCAAAGTGACAAAGGTTTGTTTGTTTGTTTGTTTTAGGGTAAATTTGCTTTTCATGCTTTTTAATTGATTTCCATTTTCCAAGGTTTAAAGGAGGAGTGATCGTGAATTAAATGATCTTTTAAAGAGTTGTGGATCCTGATGAAAGACGTGAAGCTTATGGATGTTATGTAACTGGTTCTGTGTTGCAGGCATCATGGAAATCACAGCGGTGGATGTGGGTGTCGTGGCCATAAAAGGGCTTTTCTCTGGCAGATATCTGGCCATGAACGATAAAGGCCGGCTGTACGCCTCGGTGAGTACAGATGTCATCTCATCATCACATGTGTTTCCTTCTCTCAACACATGCAGCTCCTGTTTGACAGCGAGGCAGCAGATATTTGAATGTTTTTAAGTCGTTCCAACCTACAAGTCTTATAATCTGACAAACTCATTTAGTTTAGTACGACCAACATGTTTCGCTTTGACCTCGAAAAGCTTAAGTTGAACCAACTTAATATTTATCCAAACAGTGTGCTGATATTAAGTGGTCCAATTATTTTATGTAAGATATCCCAACTTGTTTATTTTAATTCCATTCTACTTAAAAAATGTTTTTGATTCTGAATAATTCTTAAAATAAGCTGACAATTGACTAAAACAGGTTAATTGAACAAACGTAATTTTTTATGCTGAAAAACTTTATTTTAATTATTACCCACTCACCCCATGAATAATTTTTTAGAGTGCATGTTTATCTGACATACACTGTAAAAAATAATCCACTGGTTCAATGTAAAGAAAATCAATATAACAATTTTGATGCATCTTTTTAAGTAGTTTCAACTTGTTTGAGTAGATCCTATGAGTCTTTTATAATCTGACAAACTCATTTAGTTTAGTACAACCAACATGTTTTGCTTTGACCTCGAAAAATTTAGTTAAGTTTAACCAACTTAATATTCATCCAGATGTTGCTTTGATAGGTTGAGTTGTGTTGAGTGGTCAAACTATTTTATTTACGATCTTCTAACTTGTTTATTTTAATTCCATCCTACTCAATAGTGTGAAAAATGTTTTTAACTTTGATCAACTTTTTAAAATCAGTTGTCTAAAACACACTAATGATACAAAGTTAATTTATGCTGAAGAATGTCTTTATTTTAAGCTTTATCCACTGACTGTGAATCATTTTTTAGACTGTATCGTGCATTATTTTATGTCTGATTCAGAGTGTGATCGCAGACGGTGTTGTGAGCAGAACAGAAACACTCCCAGTGTCTCTGAGAGTTCATCCTGTGAATCAAAAACATACGGCAAGCTGCACGACAAATGTGCCTCACTACTTTCTTCTTTCTCACCTCCCCAGGAAGTGTTCAACAAAGAGTGTGAGTTTGTGGAGCGGATCCATGAGTTGGGGTACAACACCTACGCGTCCCGCCACCACTCCACCGAGCAGCCGCTGCCACCAGGGGGAGGCAGCAGCAGCAAGCGGCGGGCCAGCGCCAAGCGCCAGTGGTACGTTTCCATTAATGGCAAAGGCCGGCCACGACGAGGCTTTAAGACTCGCAGCACTGACAAAGCCTCGCTTTTCCTGCCTCGGGTGCTGGGCAACAAGGACCATGAGATGGTGAGGCGTCTGAGAGACAGTCAGAGCATGCACCACCATACGCATCACCACGGGGGGCGAGGGGATCGTCGCAGACGCCGGCATCGCACCAGGAAAGGCCGGCGCCAACGGCAAGATGACTGAGCAGACTTTTTGAGGGAGGAGCTGACCCCGTGGCCCAACCAAACATGGACCCCTGATCTCGGCACATACTGTAGCTCGATGGCAGTCGAGGATACGAAAAATGAATCTGGATCCTGCGCTCTGGATTAGCGGACGTTTTTGTCGTTGATGCTCAGAGAGTAAAAATCCATAGAAGAAGTAAAGACAGAGGGCCACCCCACGTGTCGGGGCGCATTTATCAAATCTTCCACTTTCAGGCGACTTTGTCTCTCATACACACTCACACACACACACATAAGCTTCTATTTACTGATGTTCTTCAAAATGCTACTGTCGTGTAAACAAATGTATTAATATAGTTGAAAACTTCCATCTTAATTTGTAAAAAGTTTTGTACAAGAAATCATCTTCAACTTCACACACCTTCTGAAAGCAGATCTATTGTTGTAAATACAGTATGCACTATGCATGTACAGCGACTTCTCATTTGTCAAAAGCTGAAATGACAAACAGTATATCATACAATATTTTGCTAATTTGAAGTGCTAACAAATACGACGGATAGTGAAGAGAGGACTTTTAATCAGCAAAGCACTTTTTGTCAGATTCACATGAAGAGGGAAACTCAGTGTGAGACGGGCTCCGCTCTGTTTTTTTGTTACAATGTGATAGTCTACTGTCTGTAAGCTGAAAGATGTTCTTTGTATATTTTTACTAATGATATGAATATTTATTTGGTGCCTGTGTTATAAGTTATTGATAATACTATTTCTGCATTTTACCAATGTTGCTGTTTGTCTCATAGTTCTCACTCACCAGCTGGTTCCAACATAAAAACACAATGGTACTGACCCCTGAGGAAACAACCGGCTCGTTTGTTCCAACTTTTCTTTGGTTTGTTCAAAGATTTCACAGCCTGAGTTTGTCTTCGCAGGCCTTAAATTGTAACAAATGCAGCTTTGAAATCAGCAAGAAAGATTGTGCTCTAAAGGTGACACAGATTATAAATTCAAAAATCTGTCTTTGTTTTTTAAAGTTCAGTTGATTTCTCTTCAAGATGAAGTCTCAATTTCAGTTTTTGTTTCTCCTGTTCTTGTCGGTCGCGGCTCTTTGAAGGTAGCACCGCCTCAAATACACAATAGCGCATTTTTCTTTTTAACAAAAAGTGCAAAACAGCAGGACTTCAACTCAGAGCCACTGCTACCTCTCTTTAATCACATACAGTTGGGTTTTTTCAGCCCTTTAAATGTTAAGATTTACATTGAATTTAACTGTGAAATAACAGCTATGATACTGTCAATAATGGTCAACCTGATAGTTCTTATAGTTTCTTGGTAGCTTTGACTATTAAAACACACATACAGTGTAATAATGACTGGTGGGGACCGGAGCAGATGATCCCTGCTGTGCCATATTTCTCCCATGCAGAGCTGCTGCAGCGCGGTGTGGCTGTTACACGAGGTTATAGGTTTATTACAGCTTGAAGGGGGCTGGTTGTGCGTTCAGAGTGGTACCCCCCTCTCCGTCTCTACATTTGACATTATCCCTCTCTCCTGCTGCAGCTCATTTGTTAAAGCGCTGCACCTGTTGCTGTAACACAGCCGAGCAGAAACTACAAAGACAGCCGTCGACGCGAAAATCATCACAAGCAGCATTCGGACTCTTTTGGACGTTCAGGTTTTGCCTTGCCTCGCTCCCATCTATAGGTAGCTGCATATAAAGCCTTGTCATTCTATACCTGCGGGCTGGGGAGGCTTCCTGGCCCGGACAATAGCTCCTCCCAAGGGGGGCCTGGGAAGCGATGCCGCCTGAGACTTTTGGGCTTTTTTTTGAAACACCGACCAAAAGCCAGAGAGTCGATAAACAAGGCAGGCCCTCCTGAAAGCAGAAACTGTGTCATACAGAGTATAACACCTTGCTATGGCTTGTTATGAATGCAGAACTCTAAGATTACTCAACAGGAATGCGGGACTTCAGAGAGGTTAGGGCCCTTTGTGGCCCCTCTGTCTGTTTCACTGAGCAACATTTATCTTCTGAATCTCTTCCTACGTGCCCTTTCTATCCACGACATCCGCTGAAGGATTGTCCTACAAAGATTTATCAGCCGCGCAATAAAAACATCATATGCAGTAGTTTTGGCCTAATGGCGTGCGAGACGTAGGGATTCCTTTAAAACTTTTTTTTTCTCCAAAACTCTTTTTATTTATGATTTCTCTGTTTTAAACTTTAGTTTCTCAAATTGTTTCAATATATTTTTTAACACACTTACAAAGAAAAACAGAAAGAAAGCACTTTGTCATGAATTTCATGTTAGCTAAATCCTTCTAAGCCCATCATTCAGAGAGGGAAACACAGCTTCAGTCAGCTGGGAATTAATGGTACACATTTTTGTCCTTCTAGGCGTTCCCTAGGAAAGTAAAACCTCTAAAACAGGAGCACTCAACTTGCTTTACCCGGGGCCACTTTTACAAAATGACAGGAGGCCAGGGGCTAGTTCAACAAACATCCATAATTAATATTTAAATAATTACCTCTGTCAGGGGGCTCCAGCTCTTTTTTAATGCTTTACACTCAGAATACAAAATAAAAAATCTCAGTGTGAATCAATTTATATTCATGGTGAATCATAAATGGTTTCAGGGCGACCCAGCACCCAATCAACAGCCAGATTTGGACCACAGGCCTTAACTTGAGTATGACTCTAACAGCTCTCTCTAAGCCTCTTTAGTAAGGCAGCCTTTTGAAGATGCACAAGTCATAACTAATGGCCTTATAAAGAATAAAAAGATCATTTACTAATGGATTTTGATCAGTTACACACACATTTTGGGTTGCCAGTTTGTGACAGATCCTTTTAACTGACTGGACTGTGACCACTGTCGGACACTTCTGGACACAGAGGATCAAAAAACAACTTCATTAATGGAACACCAACTTACATACCAATTTATAAATGCAGAGAGAAAATTCATAACCTTTTGAACCTATAAAGGTATTTTTATTGAAGGTAAAAAGCACAACCATTAATGAAGTTGTCCCTTTAAAACCCTTTAAAAAGAGTGATTTATTGGAGGTCAAGTCGGGTTTGTTTTTAGAGCACATTTAAAAACAACAGATGTTGTGCTTTACAAATAATAAGTAAAACAGGAATAACCAAATAAAAAGTCATAAATGACACAAAAACAACACTGCACAAAAAAATTAAATATAATACAAGCAAATAAACAGTGTGGTCATGGTCAGGCATGTCATCATAATGATAATTAAAAGGCTGAGGAACAGAGATGGGTCTGAAGACAGGTTTAAACATATGAGTGGAGTGAGAGGCTACTATTCCACAATTTAGGGCCAACAGCTAAAAATTCTAGTAAAGTAAACACTCTCTCTCAGTCTCTAATAAGGCACCCGTCGCACATGTTTACAGGTTGTAACTAATAGTCTTATTAAAATAAAATACTTTAAAGCTTTATAGATCAGTTTTAAATATTCAATGAGACACATTTTAGGTTGCCAGGTTGCGACAAATCCTTTGGACTGACTGGACTGTGGCCACTGCTGGTCTCCTCTGGCTACAGAGGATCAAAATCTGTTTGTTTAAAACTAATCAGAGTCAGAATCAGAAAGATTTTATTGATCCCCGAGGGGCAACTGTGATTCATTACAGAATCGCTACATCATTCCATACATGACATACATGATGTAAAGAATAGAGAATTATAAAAAGTAAGAATAAGAGTGTGACATACAAGTGTGTAAATATAAAGTACGAAATTCCATGAAATAGAAATAGAAATGTGCGTCATGCTACAATGTCTAACACTAGTGCTTAAGATAGTTGGAGTAAAATATATATCTTCACTGTGCTGAGTCTGTACATGTGTAATACTATACAAATAGCTGCACTGTGTTACATTACACTTTATAAACTAGTGTTACATTCAGAAATATAAAGTATGTATTATGCCAGAATGCAGTGGTTTCCAACTGGTGCGGCCACAGGGTCCAAATATCTCCTCAGTCATTAGTTTGAGGTCCCACAGTTTAATATATTCAGCATCATACTTGCATCTGACCATGTTGTTGAGCAAGTTTACTGTCTCTGTTAAGTAGCTAACAGTCGGTCACTCACTCTACAGCAGGAAACAGCACTTCAAAATAAAAGCTCTGTCCTGGAAATTCACTGTCCTAAAAAATAGTGTGTGTTTTTTTTTTTTCAAACAGCACATTTCCGACTCACCTGTGGTCCAGGGGCTGGTGACCCATTTTGGACCGTGACCCACCAGTTGGGAACCACTGCTGGAATGGTCACTATGATATATACTGTACATCAATAGAATAAAGACAAGACAATGAATAAACATTAGAGGTATGTACAGTTATGTGCACTGTATGTTGAATAATTATATACATTCAAGAGGGGTTAAGAATATTGCGGCAGTTGAATTATTGCACGTTCAAAATAAAAGTAATAATTGAACAACAAGTCACGATTGCACAGTAGAAACTTAATGCAGGTAAGTGAATTAAGTCGCAGTGCTGGTCTCATTGACTCAGAGCAGCTCACACTCTGAAGGAGGAGCTGTACAGGTCGATGGCCGCAGGCAGGGATGACTTCCTGTGGCGCTCTGTGGTGCATCCTGGGGGAATGAGTCCATCACTGAATGTGCTCCTGTGTGTGACCAAAATCCAAAGGCGTCACCATACTTTGAACCTAAAAAGATTTTCTTATTAAAAGCTTATATCAACTTATAAATCATTAATGAAGTTGTAATTTGTGTACGAACCCTTTAAAATGAGCGTTTCATTAGAAAGTGAAACTTTACTCTGACTTTTCCTCACAGGTGCACACACATTGTTTGTTCTGCTTTCATCATCATCATGTTACATGTGTATAAAAACAGACTGATGGTTCCCAGAGAGATTCAAGTTTGCACTCGCACTGAATATATAAACGAAATAGACTTTTACTGATCCAGGTGTTTTTAATGAGCCAAAAATTAAATTAGATCCGTCATGTTGCAGGATCAGCGCTCCTTTTTTTTTGCATAGAAGTTTACCAGATGCAGGAAAACATGAACATGAACATAGGAACAAGACAAAACACAGGTGCATTAAATGTGCTTAGTGTAAAAAATAAATTAAAATAAAATAAAATAAAAAATAAATTTAAAAAAGAAACTAATTCTAGCCGCAGGATTCCCTTAACCCCTTCTATTCCCCTTGTAGAAATGAAATTTTCATCTGACTCTCAGGCAGCCGTGCAGTCTTCTTACAAACATGTGACAAAGACCTGTGGACAGCTCCTTTATTTACTTATTATATTAGTATTACACATAAACATGGTGCCTGAGCTCATGACTGCAGTCCAGCAGTGTTCACATGTAAACAGTGACCCCTAGAGGCTGACAGCTGTCTCTCCTCCTCACAGGCTCATGGCCTGGTGTCAATGTGCATCTATAATTTGACTGGTCTCAGTTTGTCAGAGCTGCTCAATGCCCTCTGCAGGCAGCACGCAGCCAGGGAACACAGCCAGTATACAGTCATGTCAGACTGTTGAGTTGTAACAAGACAGCAGAGCACATAAAGTGTTATTGTTCATAGTGATGTTTGAACACACATCATAAAATGAAAAGTTTTCAGGAGCTCAGTGGAAAGACTTTAAAGTTGCAGTTTTAGCTTTAATGATCTACCATGGCTCACAGAAAACAACCAATCAGAGCGATGAGTCTCTAAAGCTTATGTTTAATCAATCACAAACAAGGCAGCACTGATCAAATGTGAATCAAGATTCTGTCACTGCATAGCCTATTTCTCTCCTCAAATGTTTTCAGAAACATATTTTAGTGACTGTTAAGCTGTAAAGTTAAAGTTTGTGACTCAGCCACCATTTTAGAAACAGTCGAGCGACACACATCTGAAAGCTCTGCCCATCGACCAGACCAACTTTCTTGTTTTACAACTAAACAGTTCACTGTCGACTTCTCGATACATGGAAATGTTATTCAGTCATTCATTTTCCATAACTGCTTATCCTGTTAGGGGTAGCAGGGGGGCTGGAGTCTATCCCAGCTGACACTGGGCGAGAGGCGGGGTTCACCCTGGACAGGTCACCAGACTAAATTGCCCGTAGGTGTGAATGTGTGTGTGAAGGGTTGTCTTTCTCTATCTGTCAGCCCTGCGATAGAGTCACCAATTAACATAACCTGCATGTCTTTGGACTGTGGGAGGAAGTGGGGAGCATGTAGTCATGTGACATCATGTGACATACGTCGCTAGCATAGCATGCTGAACAAACTAGCACACTACGTTTTTATTAAAATCACTTAACTGACTTCTGGTCTCACATGGGAAACAAACAGCAGGCACCCAGGTGAAAGTCCAGAGTTTGTTTGACCCAACCACCTCCCCGCACTATGCCACCTCGCATTTCATACTGCAGCAAAGGGTGTCTCTGTGCGTCGCAGTCTGACAAAGTGACGGTAACTGGCAATTTAAGAGCAAGAACGTGTTGGAGCTGTGATTGACAGCTGCGTTAGAGACTCTTCGGCTCTGACTGGTTGCTTTTATTTACGTGCGGTAATGCCACGAGAGGAAATATGAGGAGGCAGAGGAATAGGATTTTTTTTTTTCGACAGATCACCTGTCTCATGTACAGCTGTGTGGATACAATGACAGTTTCAGCAAATGTGACGACAGTTAATTTTATAAAAGTTACAAACTACAGCTTCAAACTTTGACCTTGAAGCACAGTTAAAATCAATGAGGCCAGATTTACCTCAGTAATCTGATTTTTACATTTTAAAGTGCCACCATAATGTTTTGCCTTTAACAAACTCTTCTACAGCAGACCGTCTAAAGATGACTTGTGGCAGTAAAAACTAGTCAGAAACAACTTTTTGCAATTTCAGCAGGGAATTACGTAATGTAGATAAATTCATGGGTCCAAGTCACTTAGTGAATCCAGTCTGGCAGCCGCTCAGTGACAGCTGTGTAGCTGGCCGGCGTCCAACTCTACTGAGCCAACAATATCAGAGGAAATATCGCTCCTCCTCTGTTTAGATTTACCATGACACTGGATACGCACACCCACTAACAGGTAGGACACCTTTTCAGACCTCACACACATGTGTGACAGAAATCTGGGCTGATATCTGAACAGATTAAGAACAGCAGGACAGTTTCCCACAGTTGTAATCAGTCATAATGCTCTCTGATTAAAGTTATTTAAAAAGGGTCATCACTGTCCTCCGACTCTGAGGCGACGCAGTGCATAGCTTTGTAAATGTTGAATAAACGAGTCAGTGGACAAATGCTTGTGTTGAATGTTGAGACATTTTAAGCTCTGAAATGCAGCTGTCACCCAGTGAAATCTAAAACCTCTTTCCCCGAGCATAATTCATTGCGCACATGCAACCTAAAACCACAATGACTTCAGTACAACATAAACAAAAAATAAAGCCGTACATAACTTACAAATCCCAGCGTGACTGGAAAGAAACATCTCAACCTAATTTTATTTTAGGGTGATAATAGGAGATTACAGAACCATGGACAGCGACAGTGCGGGACCTGCTGCTTTACTTGGCTCACAAACGTCACAAACGTCTGCAGGTCTTCAGTTTCAGGAACTCTCTGAACGAGCCAGCTCAGATTCTACAGGTCCGCTGTTCCCTTTGGTCATCCTGGAGATCCTGAGGTCAGCTGGTCCACCTGGCTCCTGTAAGTCCACCAGAAAGTTCAGTGCTGTGCTTCGGCGATTTAGGATGTTCATGGTGGTCACTTATCAACTGTCCTGAAAGCCTGATGGATTTTCAGCCATCCAGCATATTGGTGGGGGGGCAGAGGTCCCACAATCCATCAGTTTTCCTGATGGTTTGATGGTATGTCAGCCATCCAGTCACACAACTACACTGGAGTCCATCAGTCTTCCTGGAGGTTTAGCAGGCCATCAGCCCATCAGTACCTTGGTCCAGTTGATCAAAAAGAAACTGATCTGGATCAAAATGTTTTGCTACAGAGGGTCAGCTAATCAATCAATGTATCCTCATACAGTGGTTCGTATGCTATCAAATGAATTAGCACCTCACGGATGATGTTACATTCTTAACATGAAGTTACTAAGGTAAGGTTTAGGAAAAGAAACATAGTGACCAACGTACCTTGAAATAACTCTAACCCTCATGAGGGAAAGTCCTGTGTTTGTTTGACCCATCCCAACATGCCTCCAACACACGAGGCCTACGGTTAGCCGTTGGTCAATGTTGGGCTGTCGATGAGTGTCTGTCGCACTGGTTGGTGCAGTGTGTCCCACACTGTTGCCCCTCATTGGCCCCCATTGGATTTTTTTTTATCTCCGCCAAGGAGGTTATGTTTTCGCCGGCGTTTGTCTGTTTGTCTGCAAAATAACTCGACAACTTCTGAACAGATTTTGATGAAATTTTCAGGAAAGGTTGATAATGGGACAAGGAACAGATGATAAAATTTTGATGGTGATTGGTTGAAGTGAAGTGGATAAAATAATAAAATGGCGGGAAATCCGAGCTGCTTGGCGGAGGTCTGCGCTCTCCGAGTGCTCCAGTTTTTTATTTTTTTAGTCAGTTTAGCATTTCAAATCAGCGTCTGCGATGGCCGAGCCAGTCTGTGAATAAAATCACTCTGATAGCAGTTTGGCTCAGTGCACCAGAAGACAAAATGGAAGTGAGGAAAGTAAACAAACAGCTGAAGTCAAAAGGGAGTGGGATCAAAACAAACTTGTTACATACAATACGATTATTTTTCTTTTGCCACTGAGCTCTTAAGCAGAAACGTTTCCTGATGGTTTATGTTGTTCACGGGTGCACAGTGAATATGCTCTGTTCTTTCGACATTGGATCGCGTTGCTTATGTGCTAACTGGCTAACTAGCGTCAAGAAGGTTTCCCAGTTTCCCTTTTTGAATGGTGAAAAGGCACTACTGTGTTCTGCTGGTGTGGAGAGTTGTTTCCTCTCACGCAGGTGCAGAATGTACCCATCAGCTGTAGTCTTTGCGGTTTGTTCATGTGCAACTTTTTGACCAGGACAAAAGCAACACGAGGTGACGCAACAGTCGGCTTTCATTGCCCCTAGTTCTCTGAAGTCGGTTTGGGGTGTCTGGACCTTAACAAGGACTCCAGGACAAAAACTTGCTTGGGAGGTCAATTGGTCATCAAGTTGTTCTGGAGGTCCAGTGGTCAATGAGTTGGTCAGTAAGTTGATTGGTTTTTCATGACAGCCATCATGCTGGTCCTCGTCACCCACCCTGGAGGTTTAATCGACTGCTGACATTCCTTTGGTCCGTCCATCCTGAGCGTCGCTGGTATGTCATTCATTTTTGGGGGGCTTGCTCGTCATCAACCAGGCGCCTCCAAACCGCAGGATCGTCTCTAAGATCTGACTGCATTCATGGAGCCATTTAGCAGCACACAAAGAAACAATGTTGTTGTACATTGAGGATCACCCAAATGTGAACGTGAGAAAACGTTTCATGCGTGGTCAATGAGGAGCAGGACCGAGCCACCCCAGAGATCAAAGCACTGTGTCTGTGCGCTGACAGAGAGGGAAGACCTTCAGCGCCCGAACATAGAGACAGATAATAGGACACTCAGCAGAGAGGGTAAATGTTAGGGCTCGACATATATTTAACAGGGATAATAGCAGTAATGGAATGGTGAAATAAAGGCAGGGTGAGGCATTTAGTTTGGTTTATTTCAACAGACATCAAAAGCAATGCACCAGCGCATCTGAATGACTGTCAGGGATGACACATCAAAGACACGCTGCCATGACACCAACAGGTTATTATGATTCTAACAAAATCATTTAAACAATAATCTGTTATTTCAGAGGAGCATTTCAGTTTGGCTGTCTTTAGAACATCATCAGTTATACTCAACTTACAACCCACAGCAACAAATCTGGCCCGTGATAGGTTTCAGGGTGGCTTGGTGACCATTGTCTAATTCAGAATGAAAAACTGATTTATTTTGTTTTTTTGTCCTGAACATAAACAAGGTGTCAGAGGGCACAAAAAGCATCAAAATAGAGCTTCTTTTAAATTTCTTGATAATGGGGGAGTAAGAAGAAGAGGACATTTTTAAAACATGAGCTATAAAAAAAACAACAAGCTGTTCAGTTTTCAGGTTCCAAGCTCACTGTAGATTTGTGACATCCCAGTTTCCTTCAGCATATCTGGCACTCAACTTTTGGGGGTCATCTTCGGCCGTTCTGCCCTCCGCTGTTGGAACTCTCCCCCATGATATTCTCAATATTGACTCCCTTTCCACTTTCAAATCCCGTCTGAAAACACACCTGTACAAGCTGGCATATTTAACCTGATTTATTGGTGACACACACATGGTGACCTGCACTGATGACTTTATGATTATGATTTCATATCTAATTTTAATAACTATGATTTTTGTCTAGTTATCTTATTAACTTATTATTGTATATTATTACTGAATTGTTTGACTTTATTATCTGTGGACACATTGCTGCTTGTTTTTTAACTGTGTCCTGTAAGGTGACCTTGAGTGCTTTGATAGGCGCCGATCAATAAAATGCATTATTATTAGACACTCTTAGAAAGTCTCGATCAGAAACTGTTCCAGACACTTGACTTTTTCGACATCTTGCTGTCTGTAAACCTGTCACAGGAGGTCAGATTGTCCCAGGTTCAGTAGTACTGGAGCAAAACCAGGCCTGTCACTAAGTTTAAATGTCCCTGTCTGAGAATAACTAATAATAACTGAATGTTGATGCATAATGAATTACGCTGGATAGCTATTTTTTAATTTATGGGCTATTTGGGATTATGGGATTATTTTGGGGTAATGGTATAGAACAGGGGTCACCAACCAACCAAATATGTCCACACGCTGTAAATTCTTTCCTCCAAGACTTTTTTGATCTGGATTCTATTGCGAGCTTAGCTAAGGAGATCCAAGACAAACCGTCGCCAATAGGCTACACCTTTCTACAATAGAGGATGTAAGAATCACTCAGGGCCTCCGACAATGAAAAATCAAAATTAGAATTAAAAATAAAAAATATCCATTATAGTTTCTTTATCTTTTTTGCCAAAGCCACAGGGAGAAACCGGAGAGAGCCGAAAGAGCCACAGCTTGCCGACCCCTGAGATAGAAAAACAGTGCGTTCAAATACTGATTTGGACACTGATTATCATTGCAACGATCAAAGCTTCAAAGCATTCAGGCCTGCCTCTGTGGTGCCAGAGGACGATCCAGGGTCCGGGCTGGACCCCAAACGTACTCAAATCCTAGAAACGCCCTTTTGTATACCTGACCTGTGTGGACTGCTGCAACTGGATTTGCCTTGTTTATTTATTTCATTTGATAAATATTATTAATGTTTGTTTATTCACTGGCCCCTGACCTTCAGTCATTTTGCAAAAGTTGTCCCTGGGCAAAGCAAGTTGAGTATCCCTGTACTGCATACTGTGATGTGGGCCTTCAAAAATCCAGAGGTGGTATTTGCAAATAAATTATTGAGTACACTGGGTTTCCCTGTTTGTCACCCTCAAAATCCCTAAATGTAACTCAGGAAGGGCAGACTTTGAAAACTGAAAAGAGATGTAAAATCAAAAAATAGGAGGAGGTATATTTTAATGCCGCACAAGATAAAATTTAGTGTATAAAATCTATTATTTTAGAGAAGCATTTGTGTTTTGCTGTCTTTAAAACGACAAGCTTGTATCATGTAGGCCTTAAAAAGTCCAAAAGTTGTATCTGTAAATAAAATGGTGGGTTTCCCTGTGTTTGATAGCAGACTTTTACCACTGAAAAGAGACATTAAATAAAAAATATAAGAATACACAAACACAGTTTTGAAACTTTGTAAGAGTTTTTAATGCAAAACTTTCATCATGTAGGCCTTAAAAAGTCCACAGTTCTTCCTGTGGTTGTGACCCTCAAAGGACAATGAAAAGAGACATGAAATCCAAAAATAAGAATACACAAACACTTTGAGAGCTTTTAATAAGACTCTTTGTTCAGGAGGTATATTTTCACATCATACAAGATTTATTTTATCCTATAAAATCTAGTATTTTATAGAGTTTTACTGTCTTTAATGTAGGTAAATTGCAGTAAATTATTACCACTTTCTTTAATATAGGCCTTTAAAAGATATATCAGCAAATAAAATGGTGGGTTCTCTGTGTCTGCCACCCTCAAAGGGCACTGAACAGAGACATAAAATCAAAAAATAAGAAGACACAAACACAGTTTTGAGACTCTCCGACAGTGTGTGATGGGACTCTTTCTTCAGGAGGTGTAACAGAGTTTATTTTAGCCTATTACAAAATGGGATTAACACACATGACAGCTCTGTAACTTGACAAGAGCTGAAACGTCAGAACTGTATTAGGTTCAGGCCAACAATGACAGCCTACTTATCATGCTGCAAACTCTCTATTTAGTCTTACCATTGTTTTCTATAAGGGCCCGGGACATGATTTCCCTCCTACCAGTCTTAAGTTAGCGCTTTTTTCATTTGGCTGAATTGGACCTGTGTTTTTTCCTGTTATTGTTCATTTATAGAACTGTCTCCTGTCTCGACACCACGGTCTGTTAACTTGGCCGTTTCCTATTTAACATCCTCCCATACATAAATTATGATATTCTGCTGCTGATAATGAACGCCGCACACAAAGAGGTTTTTTTAATCATAATAAGGTCTTTATTCGTGTATTTTCTCCGCTTCTCTCTGATAACACAGCTATTATTTCATTTCAATGACGCCTCCAGCTCTGTTTAGTGCCAAAGTGTAGTTTGTAGATTTCTTCCAAGTGTGGAGCTGTGATGTAATGTGTCTGCAGGTATAAATATAGAGGCATGGCTGCACAGCGTCCATGCAGATCAATGTCGCTCCGGCGCTGAAGCCAGTGCGCCTGTCGGTCTGGGAATGAGCGCAACGTCCACTCGCTCCTCTCTGGCGCGTCGCTGCTTCTTTTTATTCTCGCTCCACTGGAAAGGCAAACGCCGGGAGGCTGCTATCAGAGCCAGACCCGGGATGGGCTCTCTGGCGGCCCTGCGGACTGTCCTGGTCCTGGGCCTGGTGACCGGACTGGCGGGATGCGCCCCCGGATTGAATGGCACGGCGGACCGCTGGGAAGCTCTGTACTCCCGGTCCCTGGCGCGGATCCCGGGGGAGAAGCGGGAGGAGATCAGCCGGGACAGCGACTATCTCCTGGGGATTAAAAGGTTGCGGCGCCTCTATTGCAACGTGGGCATCGGCTTTCATATTCAGGTGTTACCGGACGGTAGAATAACGGGGGTACACAACGAAAACCGCCACAGTAAGTTGTATTTATTAATTAGCTGATTTTTTATTTCCTCACTTTTACGCGCTCATTTTACGCACAGCTGGTTTTAAACAACTATGACAACAAACACGTTAAAGTTGAGAAAAAATAAACAATTTAAAGAACTAGAAGTCTAAAACAATGTTTGGAGCATGTTTTGATTCGACAGGATGTTTCACCTGCTGACACCTGATCCAAACCTGCACTTTCCACCCAACACTGCTGACTGAGACTCTGCTCATGCTGCCAGTCAGTGAACATCTCACACGTATCGATCCAACCAACATCTGGAGTCCTTCCGTAGTGCCGCTGAGCCTGTATTATGTGCCGGTGCTTTCCGCCGTGTGTGTAACCAGAGCTCGCTGTGATCCAGGCCAGCGGCCAGTCAGCCATGCAGCACCTAAAGTTAGGACACAGCCACAGAGCCCATCTGCTGAGACAGATTAACCTCAGCGGTCTGGCCCCAGACAAAGTCATACACCGCCTCACATATGCAGACACGAAGAATAACAAATATTTATTTACCTCTCATGTCAGATGCAATCCCCGTCATCCCGTGTTTGTGGAGCGGAGTGACAAAAAGGCGAGCTGTGGAATTGACAGGCTGCCTCCGAGACCCTGAGGCATGTTGGGTTTTTCTGCTGCCTCGGGACTATTTTCAGACAAGGCATAAAAATTCAGGCAGATACATTACAGAGCGTTTCTGAGAGGAATTCAAGACACTGTAAAGCATTTTAAAATAATGGCAGGAACAAAGGACACACACACACACACACAGGGTGCTCTAACAGCTTGTCAAGGCCAAGTCAGAAACTGCTTCAGGAAATTTTCAAATATCTGTTTAATGACATTTACCTCCACAGATCACACAAGAACACAATAATGACTGATGACTGACAAGATTTTATTTTGTCAGTTGTGCAACCAAACTTCAGAGGTCTTTTGGGGACTTGTGAAACCCACAAACTGTCACGTGGTATCAAACAATCTGACAGTCATCAAATATTGTGAGATATTTTAGTAACCTTTAAATCCAGTTTGAAGGATTAGGTTTGAGCACGTTGGTTAAGCACACAATTTTGGTCAGGATTTGACTTATCATCATCACCCAGTAGTTTAGTTCACACAGTCCACTTTGCACTCATAAAACTGAATTTGTGTATGAATCCACAGTGAGATCAGATAAAATATTCTGGCATTGTACATTTCTGCAAACTCAAATTTGGTCTGAGTGGAAAAGAGGTTTACTCCCTTGCTGGATCAACAGATAGTTACTATTCCACTTTTTTAAGAAGGCATCTTGAAGGATTGACTCTAATCCCATCTGGTATTAACATGCAGTCTGTATCTGTAAGAAAGGCATATTAATGCAGGTGTAAATACACCTGGGATGTGATCTGATCTTCTTCTGGAGGCCGTTTGTCCTTCACCGTGATTGGACCTTAGCCACGTGTAAATGCAACTGAAACAGTGAGACCAAATCTGAACGATAAAACTAAAATCTTACTAACATGTTTAGAGGTCACCACAAATATGTTGCATTTTCACATTTCATATGTATCTTATCAACGTTTCTAAAGTGACATATATGAGCTTACATGTCACTGGGAGGCGGAGGGGATGGTTGATGGAGTGACACTGAGGTGAGACACCTGCCAAGATGCAGACAACTGTTTGAGACCAACAAACAAGAAAACCAGACCAGACTTTAGACAGTCTTCATCATGTCATGTAGGGTACCCTGATGAAGACTGCGCATCACTAAATTCAGAGACTACCTGTCTAAATTTGAAACATGTTGGTGTACCCATGTGAATAAAGGATTATTAACCATAATCAGAGTGCCTCAGATGCCCTGTCCTTAAAGAGCACCTGCTTTTTTACAATCGCCCACACCTAGTGTCTTGACCCAGTGCAGTACTCCCAATTTTTTTCTTCAAACAACAAAACCAGTTCTGTTTTAGCAACTTGTTGCTGTGTAACAAGCAGCTTTTTAGGCACCAAACACGGGTGTTTTTAAGTGTCTGGTCACTGTTTTTTCAGTGGGGATTGTGCCATGAAGAGCAGTTGATTTTTACCGGGGCACTGGTATATGTTCAGCTGGAGAAGTACGACAAAAAGTGTCTGGTTTTTACCAAGACATTGCTGCATTTTCTGCCGGGATAGTTTGACAAAAAGCAGTTACCCATTACTGGGTATTTTAAACCAAAACATGATCTTTTCCAAACTGTAACCAATTGGTTTTTGTGCTTAAACCTAACCACACATTAACCATACAACATAAAGTCATAACGTATCCACTATATGATAACATGCAAAAATAATGAATATATGTAAAATGACAAAAAAAAATTCTGGTGATTTGGTTGCAGGCTTACACAGTGCCACACCTTTCCAAACCCAATAAGGGCCTTCGTAAAAATGAACCTATTGATGCTGTTGAGCATCAAATAACTGACACACTGCATCATCTGTAAATAATGTTGTAAGTGCTCATCAATGTGTACAACTCAAACCTCAGATAGAAACTAATGATCCAGCTCATCTTGTGAGACACGTATGATCCTGTCAGTGTGTCTGTGTGGAGCAGCAGGTTTGGGTGTCTCCATCAGGCCGGCGTGTTTCAGTGTGTATGGTTTTTTTCCATGCAGGTCTCCTGCAGATCTCTCCGGTGGAGAGAGGAGTGGTGACTCTGCTGGGTGTCCGCAGCAGACTCTTTGTGGCCATGAACAGACGAGGAAAGCTGTACGGATCTGTGAGTGTACCAACACTGTGACCCACTGACCCATTGTTTCTTTGTTTATTTGTTTACTGTCATTAAAAATACTGGAGTTGGTGTAAGAAAATAATCGACACAGTCTCTCACCATGTCTTCCCAGAAAAACAGAATCACCATGAAGTCACACTAACCACAGAAATCATCTGGGTAGAAAACTGCCGATTGATTTCCATTGTTGAGAACTGTAAAATTGGCAAACATTTATTTCTGTTGTCATTTTCAGCTGTAACATTTAAAGATAAATAGTTCTGGTGGTCCAACCTGTCTGGGTCCAACAACAGACTTTTACCCCGGAGGACGGTGTTTGCTTCCTGTAAGATCGTAAAGCCAAACCCTGTTGGGGGGTTTTTCCACACCCAACCACGTGTGTGTGATGGCAAAACGTAACGACATGCGTTTGTTGATAAGGGGAAAAAAACGTCAGTTCACAGTGTTGTACCGATGTAGTGCTTTTATTTTGAAAGAGACTGTATGCAAACTGTACATTTCCTGTGAAAACAGGAATTTTGAAAACAGACAATGCATGTAACAGGCTGAAGTTGACACAGTGTCCCAGAACATCAACAACCAACACACCCAGGGTACCTTGGACGTCATATTTCAATGTGGAAAGTCTATGACCAAATATGTGATGAGGTCGGAGTGACAATGTGTTGTACAAACGGTGGCAGAGTGCATAAACAGCATCAACGTAGGGCTTGTTTACCAGAAAAAGTGGCAGGGGAAGATCCCCCCGCCCCCCTGACAGAGGACCAAGCTAAGCCCCAAATGTCCTCAAATCTTAGAAACGTCCCCATGGCCTCATGTCATTTTACAAAAGTGGCCCCCAGGCAAAACAGGTTTAGCATCCCTACCTTACACACTAACCAACCAAGGCAGCGGTAGACCAGCAACTCCTGTGTTCTGCAAGGTAAAATGAATGTCAATGGAGTCTGGTGGCTTTGATATAACGTCTCAGTTCTCTGTCAGAAAAGACTGTCTGACGGCAAGGTAAAGCGGTGAAAATACTCTTAACATAGCATACACTTACGTGACAGTGTTTGGTCAGCGCCATTTGATTTTACATATGTGATGCCGGGGTTGTCTACCCGGAAGTTATTGGACACAAACATTGTGATACAGAGGACATGAGGTCAGTGTCCTCAATGTTAGCCTTCATTCAGGGGCAGGTTGTACCACCTTGTCTCAAAGTGTTATAAGAGAAGAGATTTGTACATCACTCAGTTCATAAGTATTTGAATTAGACTTATACAAGTTGCACCACAGAGACCAGTCCTAGACTGTAGGGAGAAGTTGTTACTCATCAACATACTTAATCCAACTGGACAGAGTCTTATGATTCCCAGCTCACTGAGAGAAAATAGCACAATCAGAGCCTGGTGTCCTGACTCCAGCCTCGCTCTCATCATTCATCATTTGACAATCCCATTTTCTGTGTAATTCTCTGACTGAAACAGCGACTCTACAATAGTCCTGCAGTCAGAAATAAAGCAATTGTTTGATAGTAATCACAACGTACAATACAGACTTGGGGAAAAAAAAGTCCCGGCATCTTTGTTTTGTTTCTGCCTTCAAACAATCAGCATTTTTAAAATTATCCTCATATCTCCGTCTTGTTTCTTTCAGTTACACTTCAACAACGAGTGTAAGTTCAGAGAGAAGCTCCTCGCCAACAACTACAACGCCTACGAGTCGGTGGCCTACCCGAGGATGTACATCGGCCTGAGTAAGAACGGCAAAACAAAAAGAGGAAACCGAGTGTCACCCGCCATGACGGTGACACATTTCTTGCCAAGAATCTAGTGGCCTCATAAATAGACTTCACCTCAGTTTGGAGACAGAGGGTGGGGGGGCTCGAAACCATGATGCACTTTCACTCCAAGCTTTATGCAAGTGTATCACATCGGATCTTTTGCTTTGTATATATTCATTTTTTAATTTATGTTTAACAGTTTTGTATTTTATTTTTTAGTTGGGTGGTCTTTTCACTGCGGGGGGGGCGGGAGGGGTCAAAGATGCTAAACACGTTATTTATGTTTTCATTTTCTAATTTATCAGATATTTGCTGCTACTGAACGAAATCTTGTCTTCAGATGTTGGTTTTCTTTGCGCTGATGTGAAAGGAGCACCAGCGTGCAGGAGACGTGTTTATTTTTTTATTTTGACAAAGCAGGACGTTTTTGAGTCTTAGCCTTAAAAAGAGAAATGAGGCGCGAGTGTCTTTGGTGTCAGATGTGGCACTGATTGCCAAATGCTGCAGCTCCTTTGTGTGGCACTGGAGCCTAATTGAAACAGTATCATCTTACTGCTGCAGAGAGAGGGAGAGGTGGGGAGGAGGAGGAGGAGGACGAGGAGGAGGAGGAGAGGAGGAGTCGAAGAACCCCCACAACCTCCGCTGGTCTGTTTATAGCCCTGCCATGGGGGGTGAACTCTGAACTTTTCTGCTGTCAATCTCAGTGAGACCTATAAGACTGCAGATAGAGAGCGGCATCCTCTTTGACATTATATAAGTGGGGAATTTGGGGGTTTAAAGGCAAGGTCAAAGTGCTGAAATGCAGCAGAGGAACTGTAGCCTTGACTGTGGGATAGGACTATTCTTCATGTCGAGTTATGTCTGATTGTCAGGAAGCTGTTGGACGGAGAGAAATAACTCTGCCTGTTGGGTCTGAACAGCACAGAGCCTCTGACAGCATCACTCCAGTTTGGGAAACTTTGTCCCGAGTGAACAGATATACGCCATATTAGGCTAAAATTTATTTCCCCTAGAAATGTCATGCATCCTGTCATCTTTGCCTTCACTTAAAGTGATGACAGAACATATAAGTGTTACTCTACTATTCAAAAGTTGAATCCATAAGTGATAAATCACTCCCAACTCAGTCCAATAAACTAACTTTTACCACTGTAATTTTCATTTTTAGCCACAGTAACCGCTGTTGTGGGAAAGTTACATATTCTTGCTCTAAAATCACTTAAAAGGTTTTGGGATTTAAAACAATCTGGTGTTCGGGAAATATGCTTCTTTACAGTAAACATGAAGCTACAGCTAAGCTCTAGCGTAAAGAGTGGAAGTTGATGGAAACAGATAGCCGGCTCTGTCGGAAGGTAACAAAATCCCAACACGTCCTTCAGCCCGTAGGACCACATAGGTTGTTTGCTTCCTAAATTAGCACCCCTACTGGTGGAACGAGATCAACATGTCCTCATAGGTCAATGACTCCCCAAAATGACATATTAGAAACACATTAGAAAAAGGTTGTGGTTTTAGTTAAAATACCCACATACAGGCTAAACTTACATACTTTACATTGTTGCGTAAAGTACCCGTGTTAAGTACTTTATGTAGTCACATAAAGTCCAATAAGTCAGGTAACTACGAATAGTGGTCTCTTGGTTGAAAGTCCATGTTTGTTTGACACATCTACCCCTGCACCCACCCTACGCAGACTTTCTTGCTCTTTACACTTAATTTGCATGTCCACCAAGACAAAAAGGTCCTTAGTGACTTTGGGATTTTGGTAAAATGCCTCAAATAAGGTCTGTGGTTAACAAAAGCTTAAGCAAGTTTCAGGTTTTGTTCTACGACATAAAACATGTCAGTAAATACCCTACTTGTGAATTTTGAAGCTTTTACGTGTCGTATAAAAGGCGGTTGCTAACAAGTTGTTCAATACGACTACAAACCCTGTCGGGGACATTAAACGTCATCACCCCTGAACAGGCGAGAGTGCTGGCAGTCCGCCATTACAGCTTCTTATTTAGCTTAAACAGTCCGATTTCCCCATTATACAATGTTTTTAAAATAAAGCGGCCGAAATGAGTTGAAAGCTTAGTGGCGGTGACGTCAAGACTCATGCAACCGTTGAGTAGTCATGTAGTCCGTTAAAGCCTGACGTTAGCTTTTTACTTCTGGCGATTGCATTTAAGCTTCAAATGCGGCATGAAAGGTGTTCATATGTGAAGATTATCTTGCTGAACAAAATCTGTAAGCATCATAAACTTGTGTTAGCCACAGAGCTTATTTTCTGACATAATCCAAAACGCAGTGCAAAAATCACATTCACTTTCTCTTCCGGGAACCAGTGCGATGCTAAACTTCCGGGTTTTGACGTCAGCCCTGGCACACTCTACTGTTTCATTAACACAGTTTGTGCCCATCACCCATCTTTGTTAAAAGATCGTGTCCACTACTATATTTCTATGAGACAAGACTGGACTCTTAACAGTTGCAGTTTTTAACAAGTGGTCAACATTATGAAATGGCTTCAGGCAACAAAACTACTTGGTTAGGTTTAGAAAAGATGATTTGGGTTAAAAGAAAATTTGTTACATAACTTGTGTTCCATACATAAGTTAGCTTACATTACACAAGTGATGTATGTTGGGTATTTGATGTGGGTCCATGTCATTGGTCCGACAGCCCATTGGTTCGACATCCCATTAGTCCGACAGTCCGCGGTGCTGAACGGCTCACGGCCAGCGTATGGTGCGCCGCGACCGGCTCTGGGTCAGCTGGGAAAGGCTTGAGACGGAGCAGGCTCACGGCTTATGTGTTTGTCACTTTCTTTTTCATTTTAACCCACACCGTGATCTTTTCCTGACCCTAACCAAGTGGTTTTTGTGCCTAAACCTAACCAGACCTTAACCACAGGGCATCATGATGATTTCGGAACAATGGGTTTAATATGGTCGGAACAATGGGCTGTCGAACCAGTGGGCAGTTCCCATTTGATGTAACATAACTACATAAGATATAAAATAACTTAAAGTTGACTTTTAGTTTCAAGCGGGACACAAACAGCGGGTCGGAGTCCTGTGTTTGTTTGACACATCCACCCAGACTTTGTCACACTTTATACAACATCACCTGACTTCCTCCTTTGCTGATAATTCAGGCTTTTCTCACACTGTTCATAGGTAAACCTACAAAAATAATGCAGCAGAATTTTTATATAACCCACGTAATCAAGAAGATCACATGAGCAATACAGTGAAAAGAGGAGGCCTCGTTTTGTGCGTATACAATGTTTATAAATGAGACCCCAGGACTTTGCCCCAGGACACCGACGTTAGTGTGCAGTGTGAAACCAAGTAAACTTAACCTAACTTTGCGATTATTACATAACATGGCGATGTCGAACCATGACTTTTCCTAAACCTAACCGACATAACTTTTCAAAACCTAAACAGGCTGTTCTCATGCACTAAAATGTATGCACATCCCACATAATGATGAGCCAGTAATTTGTGGATAACTCACATATTTGAAGGGTTGTAATCACATGATCAATGTACTGAAAGCATTAAAGAATAAAGCAGGAGGTGGTTTCGTAAGGAGGCAGGTTGGGGTGGTGGAATGGTCACAAAACACAGGACTTTTCTCAGAAGAGGAATCTAACTTTGAGTGACCTTTGAGTCATTTTAAGATTCTTCGTCACTATGTTTGTTTTCCTAAACCTAAGCACAGTAACTTTACTTGCCTAAACTTAACCTCCATAACTTTATGATAAGTATGTAACGTAATTCCTAGGGCGCCATAGGATATCATACAAACTGTTACATGAGGATACATTGACCTAACCTACCTCCCTTTACTTTTCTAAACCTATCTTATGTAACTTTACAATAAGTACATAACCTGATGACGCCCAACCATGATTCTTTTCCTAAACCTAACCTAACTGGTAGTGGTGCTAATTTATTAGATATCATCCAAACCATTGTATGAGTATACCATGCATGATTACTACAACCACTAGAGTTCGCTGCCTAATGACAAGTCTAAATATGAGTCCCAATAAGCTGCTTTCATGGAGTTATTTTTTGGGCAAGGACGGTCTGCCTACCTGCTCCTCTGAACAGCTTTCTGAACACGGAAAGAGTAAAGCGAGTCTTGTCCTGGAGTCTTGTTGTCATGGCGAGGTTTTCAGGTTGTTAAGACACAAGAATGTAAATAAGCATATTTCTCATACTGAAGCACAACCTTCCATCAGTTTTTAAAAGAGTTTCTCAGGCTATACGTCAGTGTCATTCACTAAGTGCATTTCCCCTTCAGTCATTTCCTCATGCTCCTGATGAACAACAACACACTCAGGATAAAATAAGCTCACAAATACATTTTGTTGAGGACAAACTTTGGCGCAGTTCCGGTAGTTTCCAATTCCCTTTTGCGTATTGTCTCTTTTAATAAGCCAACACAACTTTTCAATCTTATATTTAAACTTCCCACAGCCTCATGCACCGGCTCAGTTTAGTGTACATGTCTCCCAGACTCCTTCTGTCTTGTGCTGGTCTCCTCCCCGTCTCTCTGTGAGTCTCTGCAGTTGACTGTAGCCCAGCTCTGGTGGCCATGTTGTCCTAGTTGCGCCTTGTCACGTTCCGGCTATCTTTACCCTGTGATTTACTTTTAGAAAGGATAATCATGGGAGAAATATTTACAGACAGCTGTTGGACTGTACTATATGCTAGGGCCAGTAACCCTATATTTTTCTTTATATATTTTGTAAATATAACCTCTAAGTAACTGAAGGTGCTGGTATTCCTTTCGGGGGGAGGACAGTTTTAAACCAACAGAGCTGGGTGGAAGTTGCTTTCTAAAGGCGTGAGGTGCGTTTGATTGGCTCGCTTTGGTGCAATTGATGAATAAATCCACCAATCACCAACAACCCAGGTCAAAAAAAAAAGACTGGTGACATTTGACCTGTTTTTTTTCTTTGCTATGCTCTCCTGTTTTCTTATTCAGTCTTTTAAACGAAGAGGTTTGAAATCTCATTTTCAACATTCCACAAACAACAGCATTTATTGTTACCAGCCCAAATCCTGTTTGGGATCGTCCTGTGTTTTTCTGTTGAGTGCCTTCAGTAGATGATGCATCAGCGCAGAGGCCAGCCACACTGAATGCACACGCTAGGTATTAAGTTGCAAATAGCTCAAGCAAATATCATGCAAACTGTCGCTGTAGTGGCTTTAGGCTGTGATTCCTGCAAACTAGCATGGATGTGGAGAATGATCCAAGCTAAGCAGGCTCACTGCTGTGCGATACATCGTCAGAATAAGTGCAGAAGTCATTGTCTGCTGGTCCTGTGATATGTCTTGTGACAGTGGTGCTGTGTAAATCTCCTCTCCAGCATCTCAGCTGGTCAGCAGTGATGCTGGAGGTATACTGGTGTGACTGGTCTGGTGTTCACAGCTGTGCTCGGTGTTCTCCAGTATCACTGCTTTGCATGGCGGGCACACACCTTTCTGCCCTCTGTCACTGACCCAGGGCCAGTCCTCTACTCTGTCTGCTCATTTGCTTATTCAGCCAGAGTCCAAGCCAGACCAATGTAGTTCTTCAGCCCGGCTGTTAGAAGAAAATATTGGCTCTCTGCAAACCATGAATACGTTCCTTTGCACGTTATGTCGTATCATATAAATGTTTGTAAAGTGACATAAAATATAAGCTGACTCTGTCATCAGGAGGTGGAGGGGATGGTGGATGGCATAACACCTGGGCGGCTGCTAAGCAGCAGACCAACAAACAACAACACCTGAAGGCATAAAAAATCAAAGTCCAGGCACTCAGGCCGGTTTGGAAAAATTAAAAAGCCTTTATTTAATGGGCAAGAGTCATTAAAAAAAGGCTAAAGGCTTAATTTTTCCAAACCGACCTGAGTGCCTGGACTTTGATTTTTTATGCCTTCTGGATTTTTAACCCTTCCATGAGCACCAGTGGTTTGAGGGACACCAGCAGCGCTCCTGTTATCCTTTTCTTCTGCATAAAACGACAACACCTGTTGTGTTGTAGTGAGTCATTGCTGTGTTTCCATCAGCTTTATGGGCTCCAAACGTCAGTGTTTTGTAGCAACCAGTCTGTGTTTTTCCAGCAGTTTTTAACGTTCAAAATGTGGGTGTTTTTTGTAGCGACCCATCTGTGGTTTTACAGCGCTTCTTTAGGCTCAAAACGCATGTGTTGTGTAGTGACCCTTCTGTGTTTTTCCAGCGTTTTTAGGCTTCAAACACAGGTGTTTTGTAGCAACCTGTCTATGTTTTTCCAGCAGTTTTTAAAGTTCAAAGGTTGAGTGTTTTGTAGCGACCCATCTGTGGTTTTGCAGCGCCTTTTTAGGCTGAAAACACGTGTTGTGTAGTGACCCTTCTGTGTTTTTCTAGCTTTTTTTAAGGCTTCAAACGCAGGTGTTTTGTAGCAATGTGTCAGTTTTTTTCGAGAAGCTTTCAAGGTTCCAAACGTGGGTTTTTGTAACAACCCATTTGTGTTTTTCCAGCAGCTTTTTTAGGTTCAAAACATGGGTGTTTTGTTGCAACCCATCAGTTTTTTTCCAGTGGTTTTTTAAACTCCAAATGTAGGTGTTTTGTAGTGACCCGGGTATGTTTTTCCAGCAGCTTTTTAAGCTCTAAATATGGGTGTTTTGTAGCAACCTGTCTGTGTTTTTCCACCACCTTTGAAGCCTTCAAACATGGGTGTTTTGTAGCGACCCATCAATGTGTTTCCATTACCTTTTTAGACTCTAAACATGGGTGTTTTGTAGCAACTTCATGGTGTGTTTCCGTTGGCTTTTTAGGCTCCAAAGCACCACTGCTTTTCCTGCCGGGATAGTGCCACCAAAATCTGCTATTTCAGGCTAAATCCTGTGATTTCCCTACCCATAACCAAGTGGGTACAGTGTGTTTAAAGTTTCAACAAATCTGCTGCAAAAAACAACAGCGTGCAAATGTAACGTATCCATGGTTTTTCAGAAACATACAATACCGACATTTTTCTCTTGCGACTGAGTTCTTAGAGTCAGTGTGCTGTGACAGGTGAAGCAAACTTTTTGCTCAGGAAGTCCAAATGGTTCATAGTCACATGCAGGTTTGACAGACACTGCTGCTGACCATGTGGACCCACAGAGAGGTTGCTGTACACTGATCACAGATACACTCCTTGATTTTATTATTCTGCCCACAGCACACCAGACGAGTGTAAATTCACCCAAACAACAAAACACATATTTATTTATCTCTCCCTCCTTGTGGTATCTAGTCACGCTGATAGTTTTGTTTTTATACGCGCAGGTTTTGAGATGTCTATTTCTGAGACCTCCTTGAAACAGTAAAAACAGTGTCGTGTTACTTTGAATAATCCTCCTTGAACAATCTGTTTCGACTGGAACTACTTTCTACTGGAGGAATAGTCGCCATGAACACTGACAGGACGTTGTGAGGATTATCCACAGAAACAGAAACACTGTCTCTAGATGAACCTCTAGATGTTGCTGTGAAGTTATTTAAATGTCATTTTCTAACTTCTGTTCATTTGATTTTCTTATGTGATGTGATGACATGATACTGTTCTATCTATGATCTTGAGTCCTGTGGCCTTATGATAGTTTTGTATCAACTACTTTTATCAGCTGTCCTGTAGTTTTATGCAGGGCCTGATAAAATGTCTCTCTGTATGTGCTGTGCACATGGCTAAAGTCTAACTTAAGGCAAGTTGACAATAAAATCATGATCCAGTAAATGTGTTGTTATCTGTATTTTTGTAATATGATTGTCTTTTATCATGCAGTACTTTTTCAATTAAAAAATGTATAAGTGACACTGAGTGTGTTCATGGCTTAATGCAAATTATTGGGTTTTGGGGGAAATTATAAATGACAGAGCAACATAATCTGTAGTAATCATGAGAGTTTAAAGGAGCAATAAGCGAAATTCATCATTTCTAGATTGAAGGAATTAAAAAATTGCTATGTGAAGAACCAGAGGTGTAATTTCATCTGGAGTATAGCATGACCTCACACACCCTCTCTCTGTGTTGATCTCCAGCCCATTGTTTACAAGCCGGTCCGGCTGTGCGTTCATGTACATTCATGTGAATCCCTCCCCTCCCCCTCCTCTCGGAGCCCTTGGCCCTCCCTCCCTATAAAAGGCTACAGCCAGTGAGCAATGGCAGCGGTTATTTTTGAAATGAAATGGCGGAGAGCGGAACGTCCACCTGAAGACGACCAGGATCTGACATTACCTCTAAAGAAACAACGCTTGTTGGCGAAGAAGTTGTCGGATAAAGAAAGGGACAGAACCCGGATTAACATTGGCCTTGCATTTCCAAGGTGGAGAGCACTGCGAGAGCTAAAGGGGCTACAAACTGACTCGGAGCTAGCTCTTCTTCTCTTGGACAGGTACAACATAAAGTCAAATGTCTGTTTTAATTAGTGTTACAGTAACGTTAGGCACATGTCGCTATGTCGATTCAATTAAATTTAATGTTATAGCATGGGTTAATGTCCGGAGCTTCGGTCCCAGCAATGGGTCAGGCGTTTCGGTTGTGTTAGGTGAGTAGCCCGGCAGCCCAGCTAATTTGCAATTAGCATTGTAAAATGTAGCCCGGCGGGCAGTCTGGCGGCTGTGTTTAGCTATTCCCCTGCCTACTTCAATGATGATGGTCCCTGTAATAAATGTAATATATTTGCTGAAATGGAGGCGAGGCTCAGTGACTAGAAGAGCTCGTAGAAGCGCTCCATAGCTGCAAGCTACTCCAGTAGCCGTAGTAACTCTAGTGCTAACTGTGGGAGCTAAAGCTAACATTCATCTCTTCTCCAGGAGCCGGGCTCACGGGCTCACGGTGAAGAGTTGGAATGTTAGCATAGCAGCCGACTAGTGCTAAGGCTAACGTCCCCACGCCAGAGCTCGCCGGAGCCAAGAAGCAGGCTCCCAGAATGTTAGCATAGCAGCCGGCTAACGCTAACATCCCCATGCCAGAACACGCCGGAGCCGAGAAGCAGGCTCCCGGAACGTTAGCATAGCAGCCAGCTAATGCTAACGTCCCCACGCTTCTCAGCTCCGACTCACTGAGCCTGGCGGAGAAGCGTGAGCCCGGCTCCCGGCTCAGTTGGAGCGTTAGCGTGGCAGCCGAGTAAGTGCTAATGCTAACAGGAAAGCAGGGAAATAGCTAAACACAGCAAAGACCGAGAGTGAGTGAAAGACATTGCTAACTGCTAAACTAAGTTGGCTGTTTAGGTTTTATTTCCTCGCTCCTGTGGTGAGTGAATCTGCCTACAGTGAAAGCGGGGGCTAACCAGTGCTTCCTCCTCATGCTCCACTTCACTCAGCTACTAACACACCCAATTAGCCTCCGCTAGCTTCCCAGCTAGCGGCTCTCCATTTGGATCCAACCGGAGCACCAAGCCCTGGTTTGTTATTCAGGTTAACGTGGGAAGAAGCAGCGGGTATATCGGGCAGCTGAGTGAAGTGGAGCCTGTGAAAGAAACACCGGGACCGTCTGGATGTGATAGTCCGTGGAGGTGCTGCGGTGCTCACCGACACAGACGAGGCGAGTGTGTGTGGGGGCGGGGGGTGTTGGAGAGCAGAGGCAGAGGGAGGAGTGGCTCATGACACACTTTGTTTTGCTCTACAGGCAGTGCACAACAGCGAACCTAGCGGTGAACGATTTCGCTTATTGCCCCTTTAAGTTTTTATATCTAACTGAGCAACAGAATTACAAATGTGCAAGTAGAAGTGATGGATCAGGGTTTGATATACATGTGATAATGCACCATCTTTAGAATCTATAGGAAAGATTTATTTCAGTGTGATGGTGCAACAGCATCAGTTTCTGACGCAAACAACTGACCTGTGGTGTAATACAGTGCACACAAATACCAACCTGGTCTCTCTCCAATTTTGTCAAATCACAAAGCTTGGTCAGTGGCCCTCGGTGTCAGACACCGCTACCCACAGGCACCCTAGTGATTGAAACACACCGTACAGATGTATTTTTTTTAACACTCAGGGCAAATAGTGCAAGAGCAAGAAAGTTCACTTAAGCCCCATTTCAAACAAACCCTTTCAGTCCAGTAGCTTTGGAACCAGCAGTAACCCTTCAGACATGGTACCTAGACCCTTGGTCTGTTCAGACAGTCCTCTTAATGAAGTTATTTTTTTTTCTCAGACTCCAGCTGCTGTGAGAGGCAGCAAAACATCCTTTCATTTTATAGTGACCGTCCTCTACTGACCAATCAGACTGCAGTGTTCACAGCTCCACCTTTTAGTACCAGATCTGTGTGCTAGGTACCCCAACAGAGGGGGGACCAAACATGGGGACGGTAAGGAACAGTTCTATTGGTACCATCCACAACTTTTTACAGTGGAAACAGAAAAATGCCTACTGAGCTGAATCGTACCGGACTGCTCGGTGGAAACGGGGCTTATTTGACAAGGTGGGAGTGAGAATGTGTTACGGAAGTTCTAAGGCTGAGAAAATGTAGTGCCAACAGAAAGGGCTGTTTGACGACAAGCTAAAGCAGCAAAAATATTCTCAATATAGCACTAGCCACTACCCTATCTGCAGTAGTACACAGCTGAGCTTCCATGGTGGTGGCTGACTTGGGATCAGTACGTCAAACAACCTCACTTCCAATAAATCCAACCTTTGTCTTTAAGCTTATCATAACCACCCTTTTTACATCAGATTCTTGGGCAGTCCGTTCACTGCTTGCTTTCAACTATACAAAAAACAAAAACACAATATAAAAAAAATACCTCAGTTTTATATGTTTACACAAATGCTTTGCTTTTCTATATGTTTCTTCCGGTGTCTTTGGCTGTCCGGCACTTTGATGGTGTATCTGTTGCACTGTGGCCTTGCCCAGAGCAGGACAGGTGTCCACATAGCTTCTCTACATGTATTTCTGTACCTCCATTCAGCTGCAGCCGGGGCTAAAACAGGCCTCGTCACCGCCTGAAAGAATGACAGAATGACAGCTTTCTGCTTGCCCAAACCAAGGGCGGCCCGGTTAAAGACTGTAAACCAGACTAAAGATAGAGCCCGGCCTCCTGCTTCCTCTCTGCTATTGTCTGCATGCTGCAGGACACACACACTGTGCACCACACTCAAACACACACCTGTGGGATGAGCCTTTCAAGCTGAGCGGCATGTGAAGAGGGGACGTTAACAACGTCTGTGTAACAATGATTCGACAGCCGTTTACTGGTGTCTGAGTATACACACGGAGAGGTGAGGAGACTTCAGGTCAAATACACCCCAACCCCCACTACACACACACAGACACACACTTTTCAGCCTCTACAGGATGTTGGGATGTGTGATCGCAACAGTTGACACAAATTCAATCAATCCTTGTGAATTCTGAGCAACTTTGTAATTTTATCTACAAATTCCACCAATTATTGTAGTCGCCCGTGAGTTTCACCGATCATAGCAGTCTGTCGGAGTGAGAATCAAAGAGGCTCCACGATACAGTATTATCACAATACTGAAGTCACAATTCAATGTTATTGTGACTTTAAATGTGTAATGATATGTGGAGTATTGTGATGAAATATAGTGTCATAATTGCGATTTATTACCTTTTTTCAACTGCAAATTGCCAAAGGAAAACTTTCAACATCTGTTTTACCTAATAAGATAAAGTTTTCAGTCTGTTCATCTGACTTCAATCATTTTATTTGCAGCAAATGTATCTAGTGGAAAGTTTAATTTGTATTTGTCATATTAATAATTTATATAATAAAAAAACTGATACTTGGCACTGTGTGATGATACAATATTGCCGCACAAAGTTATCGCGATACTTTGCTCTTTCAATTTTTTCCCCACCCCTAGCAGTCCACCAATCAATGTCACCAAAGGTCTTTGTTTCTGATTGTGAAGATGCAGATATGTGCAACATGCACGTCTCACAAGCCCTTTTACTCAGAGATCACGCTATGGGCTACAGAGTCCCTTCTTTACGCCTGTTTTGCATTTTAACACAAAATCAAACAACGTGGCATCATCCTGCTCCCATGTGTGATTTTTGACAGCGTGACGGCTTTGCAGAATCAAAACAGGTGTGACTGGCTGTTATATGGCAGCTGATCTCGTTCTCTGCTCGGACGGTAAGGAGCTCCCAAACTTCATTGTTTTCCCAATTTGTGGACATTTTCAGCAGCTCCTCCTCTTCTTTGAGTTAGCCACTAACTGCTAACAGCTACTTTTTTAATCTTCCGTGGTGGTTCACACACATGTCATCGAAATGTTACACCTGTCCTGCCCATGGTCCCGTTAAACAGACATCATTTAGATACTGTTACTACCTCCAATCCTGGCTCAGAGGTGAGACAACTCTCCATTCAGCTTATACAGAACGACGAGGTGGTATTGTGAGATATTCCTGCCTTGAACAGGAAGTGTAAAAGGACCTACAATTACCATCAAAAATTACTGCTAAAGACCGTGAAAGGCGATTACCTGAAGTACTAACTAATTTACACTGTATGCAACGCTGAGGTGGAACACAAACAGAAGTCATCATCTGACAAAATCTTGCACTGGAGCCCATCCTAACTTCCATACACTACTGGCAGTGTCACTGGTGTGGTTTTATTCTCACTGGAACAAGGTGCCTTCTATGCCTTTTATTGTATAATACAGAAACAAATTGCAACTATTTTTGCAATTTTCACTTGCTTCTTCAATTTCATTAAAAAAAAGAACATTGCAGCCTACCTTAGAATTAGAATTAGAATCAGAAATACTCTACTGATATCTGGGGGGAAATTGTGGTTCATTACAGTCACTGTCGATCGTAGAGAATTTAAAAGGTATCGTACTGTTTTAGAGAGAGAGAGAGAGTTTTAGAGTGTTAGAGCTCAGTGGGTAGGGTGGGCATCCCATGTACAAAGGTGACATCCTCGCTGTAGCAGCTGCAGGTTGGACTAAAGCCCGCTGCTCTTCGCATCATGTCGTCCCTGCCCTTTTTAGCTTAAGGTGTCCGGTCAACTAAAGGGACAAGCCAAAAACAAAGAAAGAAAAGACAAAAATCCTGAAGAGACTGATTGGTACAATTATGATGGCTGCAAAGCAAGAACATTTTGGTGTGTGTGTATGTGTGTGTGTGTCACGGTCAGACAGGGTAACACAGAGGAGACTGGCCTATTTGAATTCATTTAAAATCTTTCAAATTGTCTGAATTCAGCTCTCAGGCAACAGATGTGTAGATCTGGATTTAAAGCTGCAACAAGTTTATTATTCCTCTCAAACAGTGCGCTCCTCCAGTCTCGTCTCTACGCCGACTGACAGCGTTATTAATCCATCAATTAGTAAAGCAAACAAGGTCAAACTGGTGTTGAAATAGCTGGCTGGTTTGTGGAGAGTCCAGAGGCAAATCAGGTTCTTACTGGGAGCATTCAAATGTCCTCACCATCTGTGTGACGGGACACCTGCTGCTGCACAGCTGTCAATCACACACACACACACACACACACACGGACTTAGACCTCGACACAGAGCCTGGTCCTTGTCCTTGTCCTGGTCCTGCTCCTGCGTGTCATCGTGTCTTTGTTTTTAACAGACAAATTAGCTGAAGTCTTATTGTTTGGTTCAGCAGCTACTTCCACATTTATTCTGTCTGTTTCATACACGACATTTCAATACAGTCATTTATTAAGCCTACGAACTGCCAACATAGTGCACAGTCAACAATAATACATTGTGTTTTCTTAGTGATTGCTTTTAATTCATATTAAAAGAATACTTCACCCACAAAATGACCATTTGTATATCAATTACTCACCGTGTGTTACCTTGAATTCATGAATGGAGAATACAAAATAAAAGGCGACCATTCTTTATGAACTGAATTTAACAGGGACCGTTTAACAACAGCAAAACTACATCAACATGTGTTTACAGGCTCTCACACATCTCATACAGTATAAACCAAGTGTGATTTATCCAGTCATATGCTCAGTGCTGCCCAAACACTAGGGCTAACCTGAAAACCATTTTAAGGGTTTTGAAGCTTCAGTGATAGTTACCTGTGAATATTTGAAGCTTTGAAAGGACCTATGGGGTCACCCGAGCTGCCTTTAGTAGGACCTAGTACTTATGCATGTGTGTATGTGGATTATTGCAAGAAATGTTTCTGTAAGTTATGACCAACTCGTCTCACCTGTTCCTTTCCCTTGTCAGATGCAGCAGTCGATGAAAGTACCAAGAACGCTGGCTTTGTTCATGTCTGACACCTCCTATGAATTTCTTCCATCATTGTCAACCCTTTTACTGTTAGTAAGCAATATAACATTTTTTGGTGGGTGGGGCTTAGCTGGAGGCAAAACACTTTTCCACAGACATTAGCTAGTAGGTTCTGTTGTCTTCTTTAAGACACTGGAGGAAGATGATGTGAGTGGTGCGTTCAGAAATACTCATTCTGGGCGTCAGTGGCTTAGTGGTGGAACAGGCGCCCCATGTACAGGTGGACATGATAACCCTTAATACACATAACGTTATTCATCCCTACAACAGGAAATACTTTTTCCCGAACCTGATATGAAGTGTGCGCTGCACATGTGAGCATTTTTGATGATGGCCTCCGTCCAGTCCTTTGGTCTTATCACATTTAACCATAGTTGTCTTTGTTTTTGTTGACGGGCAGTGGCGGCTGGTTTTGAGCCATGACTCCTTCTATTCCGGCTCCCAATAACACAACAAGACAAACACATTTTAACACTCCTATGTGAGTCGCATGTTTGATTTTGTTTTACTGTTGTAAACACGTCCTTCATTACTTCAATCCATGAAGAATATTCACCTGCAAGAAAACAAAGTTTTCAGCGTGACACACAGTGAGTAATTGACATTTATCCAGAAAAGTCTCACCAATTCAAAAATAATATAATATTTCTTAGAGAAACAATCAATGGTTTTCTCTTCTCAAAGATAAAACACTCCTCTGTCCGTCTCTGTGGGAAAAGAGTATTTGTCATGTGTCTGAGATGCTCCAGATGTTGAGCTGTAAAGTGAAGGTACTTCTAAAGATCCCCGACCCCCCACCCAGTTCTCACTTTTATTTCCTGTGTACTTGCTTGTCGTGTATATGTGTGACTTTAGGAAATGACGTGGACACTTTTATTCGCGGGGCTCATGGTCACAGTTTATTAGCGAGACTAAAGCTGCAGCTGACTGAGGAACATCCCACTGACCGATCACTGCATCACATCAGATGTTGAACACTGACACAGTGCGACAGTATACGTACATGTGTGGGTATGTTTGTGGTCAAATGTTGCACAATTTTATTTTAAGATTATCTTTTGGGCAGTTTTGCCTTTATTTGAGAGATGACAGTGAAGAAACTGGAAACACTGTGACCCCCTGTCTTTAAAGTGTCAGCACTGCCCTCTGTTGAAGAATAGTGTTACTACCAAACTGGAAATTTACCCATTTCAGTCAAGGATTATTTTGGGTTGATTACACTGAGCACAGTAATGAATCACAACACATCAGTTAATATATGTACAGTATGGTTTAAAATAAAAGTCAGTGTAGTCCACTTTGTTGAGGTCATGGTGGTTTTGCATTAAAACTTGTTGTTATGTTTTGCTTTATGTATTTTCACGTTTGTATTCACATTTAGATCTAACATTTGTAAGTCCAGGGGACGACAGTTTCCAGTGACCTTCCAGTGATTTGATAGAGATCAGCATGGGTGTGTATGACCACACAGGTCAGCTGCTTGCACGGCTGCAACCTCCACCTCACACAGACGTTTTGTGGCCTGACGTCATCTCGCTCAGACCTGAAGTCTCTTTCAGCCAACAAACATGTCAGGCGGGCTCTGACTGAAACAGCATCATCAACATTACAGGGCAGCCGTGCTTCTCAAATGTCAGCAGGTCACCCCACGCCGCAGCAGTCTGCCCTGCAGGGCTCATGTCATCAGTTGGACTGCAGAGTCTGTAACCAAGTAAACAAATCTCCACAAACAGCTTGGTAACATTTCAGAGAGGCTTTCATGCTTCCAGTGTATTGTAATTACATTCTTAATAAGATATCACTGTGCAGTGAAAAGCCTGTCTGCAAGTGTGGTGATTGTTTGGAGTGTTTGAAGTTGTTCCTTTCAGGGTCTGCAGGAGGGTCTGGGGGTAGTTCCCCCCAGGAGAATTTTTAAAAACTTAATTAACAGTTGAACGGACCATTTTAGAGCAAGACAGAAGTCATGAATCAGGAGTTCTCAAAGTTTTGATGACTGATTTTTTAGGGAGCCAGCATGTGATTGAAGGCCACACAGGACTTTATTTGACACTAATAAATAACACTACTATTATAGTTTCCCACTTTTTAAAGGTCTGGTGTGTCAGATTTAGGCAGATTTAGTGCCATCTAGTGGAGAAGATTGCAGATTACAACCAGAAGAAATTTCTCCTAGTTAGAATTCCTTCAGTGTTCATCACTCAGGACGTTTTCACTGTGAGCAGAATTATCCACAGAGGTCTCTTCCTCTCCAAAACAAGAAATCTTTGTGCTGGAAACCAGTAAAAACACTGAAGAAAAGATGTTTCACTTTACAAATATCAGTGTTTTTCGGACGGTGCTCGTCAGCAAGGAGCTTCTGAATACCATGGCTGATGTAAAAACACAAATGTCTCTACCTAGAGCCAGTGTTTGGTTTGTCCGTTCTGGGCTACTGTAGAAACATGGCAGTGCAACATGACAATCTCTGAAGACGAGGACCCGCTCCCAATGTAGATATAAACTGCCATTTGACAATGTTTCAAGGAAACATGTCATTCAGCCTGAAAACTGTTGCAAAACGGTGCTCACTGTTTTGCGATCGTGCCCCAGTTTACATAGAGCTCCCTGAAGGAGATTTTCAAATTGGCTGCATAGAAAGGAATCATGTGATCAGTCAGCTGACTACCTTCCATCGATCAGCTGATGCTGCTGTGAGCTAACCTGCCTGAATTTATCTTTTTAACAGGGTGAAACAACAAAAGCAGATAATTGGAAAGATCCAGGAAACCTAAACAATTTTTTCTAGCATGTTGTGGCCCCTAGTGACCCTGTCTCCAAGAAATTACATTTGTGTGCTACTAAACCACTTTTTTAAGCACGTCGTTGCTGCCTGGATGATGTTCAGAGACAACATTTTTGTCAGGTAATAAAATACTACATTTGTGTACCGTGCAGGCTTTGCAAAGAGCTGCTCGGGGAGGATGGCGAGTGTATGAAGAGCAGGACCTCGACACCAGAACCTCAGGTTTGGGTTCAGACTCTTGTCTTAGGTTTAAAAAAAGCACTTTGGTTAAAGTTACGACAGATTGAGGAGGATTGAGATTTTGGTTAAATATTAATAAAAAGTCACTCTATTTGGATACTGTATTGCAAAATTGCCTGTTCTACCTTCTTTTTCCTCATCACCCTTCTTTATCTGCACCATCACTGACTGATCTCCTCCTCTCTTCCTTCTCCACTTTTTCTTTTTTTGGGGGGGGATTTTATTCCTTGTCTTCTCCCTCTTCTTCCTCCTCTGTCTTCTGTACTAACTGCTGTGTAACTGTGTCCATGCTGAGCATAACTTTGGGTGTGTATTTGGAATACTTATGTCACTTTCTTTTTCTCTGAAGTTTTTTGGATGAACTGTTCTGTGGTCAATGAATTAAAAACAATAAAGTGTAGGCTGCCACCTTGTGGCAAATGCTAGGCAGATATTTTAGGTAAAAGGGAAAAAAAATCACCTGTCAAACTGCCACAACACCGAGAGGATCAATTTACAAATCTAAAAATCAAAAGATAAGCTTTTGAAATCCGAGCCTCGGATTGCGTTTTGGTAAATTCTGTAAAGTTTGCTTTCCCATTACAGTTTAACCTGTATGTACATTCAAGGCCGAGCAGCGGAAGCACAGGTCACACCGTGATAAGAGCGGAAAGAAGTCTGTTATTTTATTGTGCAGTGACCCAATCTCACAGCTCCGCTGGGATTCAGACCAATTGGTAGACTTTACCCTGTCCACAAATAAAAAACGTGCAATTTGACAGAGTACATTTGGTAGAACTTTATGTAATGTAATTATGCAACGTGACTATCAATATAAGACAGACGCAGTCTATAGGCATGAGTCAGGGTTCACTGTGGCAGGGACTGTTCCTTCTGTCACACTGCTCTTCATTTCATTTTTACAACACCAAAATCAATGCAATACTGTTACCTTTACTACTACTACTACTATACCGCTAATACTGCTGCTACTGCCTCCATTAACACCACTGCTACAGCAGCATTTACTACTGTCTGTACTAGTTGGCCTACTACAACTTCAGCTATTACTTTTGCTGCAACTTCTGCTGCATCATTTAATTAATGTTCCTCTATTTATGTTATATGACTTAATAAAGCACATAGTGTCAGCCTGTGTATGAGATATCATCGTGCCTTGCTTACTGCTATTACAGCTCCTACAGTGGTGGAGAAAGCACTCAGCTCCTTTACTTAAAGTGTAACTTCAGTATTTTTCACCTTAGACCCAATGTTCTGATGTTTTTGTGTCTAAGTGACTCGTGGGAACAACAGTCCTTGAAACAGGTCCAGTTTTGAGTGAAAGCGCTGCAGCAGGCAGCCCCAAAACAATGCAATGTAGCCTTAATGGGCAATTGTGCATCGTCAGTGTTCGTCCACTAAAAGTGGTTGTTTTTGTCACTAACAGGCTCAGATTGTTATTCTAAGATGTCTGACATTATGAAAGGATACTACAGAGATAGAGCTTTGTGTTAAAGAGTAAGATCCTTTTTGTTTAATCAGAAACAGCCCCAAAATGGCTACTGACAAACCCACCAGACTCCATATAAAAAAAAAAAACAGTGATTTTATCATCATGAAACACACTTCATTCAAAGTCGACAGACACAAAATAAAACTCACAGAGGCCATCTTGGTTTATCTTTCTACTGTTTTATCAATCACTAACTGCTTTGGTTTAAATTAACCCTTATTCACCCAGTTAGATGTGAAAACATGCTGCCGCTATACACGCTAAAATTGCTGTTTACTTAAATGGAGTCTGGTGGGTTTGATGATGGTGGTTTTAGGACTGTTTCTCATTAAATTAAAAGAATCTAACTCTTCATCAAAAAGCTCTATCTCTGTAGGGATCCTTTCAGACACTTATGTTGTGTTCACTGCGGGCAATTACATTTAAAGTCAATGTAAAGATGCAATTAGAGTCAAACTCCTGCTCGCTGACACAATTGACGCAATGGTACTGAAATATGAGAATTAAGCGACACAAATACAGCAAGTAGCGCAATTTCACATATGCTTATTTGTGAGAGTTGAAAGATCTGAACTTCAGTGACCAATTCACGCTGCGATAGCCAATCAGCATTGAAATCCTCTGTGGACGTATGACGCCAAGGACGTACCAGCGGAAGTTCATCAATCAATTCAGAAATTTCATGCACATATGATACGAGTTATTCACAAATATAAAGCGAGTCAACACAAAATATCATAGCGTTCAAACTCGTGCGAGTAACGCAACACAAAAATTCAACCTAGACATAAAAATATTTTATTTGTCACCTAGACATAAAAATATGGGAAAATAGGGTCATGGTTGAAAAATACCAAAGTTACCCTTAAAGTAAAAGTAGCAAAATGTAAAAACACATTACATCTATTACAAGTAAAAGTACTGCATTGAAAATGTTACTGAAGTAAACAAAATACAACTATCATTGTCAAAATGTGCTTGAAATATTAAGAGTAAAAGTAATTAATGTGACTGTTAGACTAGTATACAGCATATTATAACACTGGGTTGTTAGTGGTGATGCATTAATGCGTATACTGCTGTTGAGCCAGGTCTCGGGGGCAGCAGGCCAAGCAGAGCACCCCAGACATCCCTCTCCCAAACAACACTTTCCGCCTCCTCCTGAAGGACCCTGAGGTGTTCCCAGGCCAGATAAGCAGCATGTTCTGGGTCTGCCCCGGGGCCTCCTACCAGTGGGACGTGCCCAAGAGAATCCTGATCGGATGCCAGAACCACCTCAACTGAGATCAACTGAGCTCGTCACGTTTTATATTTAAAACACAGTATTCTCCTCTGAACTGCAGCAGAAAGTGGCATCAAATGAAAGCACAAGTGGTGCTACCTCAGATTTGTAGGCCCAATTAAAATTTAGTGTTTAGTACATTTACATTTGGTACTTAGCTCCAGTCCACTGCAGTACTACTACTACAACTAATAACAATAATGATACAATAAAATAATGTGGATGGACCTGCTTTCATTTTAATAACAGTAGCTTAGTAGTCGGTAATTGATTAAACTCCCATGAGCCCCCTGGAGCAGCCCCCATAGGAGTCATGCCCTGCCTTGAGAGGTTCTACCAAACTCCATTCTAAAAGCGTAAAAATGTACGTTACCTCGCTTATCCACCAGAAATTAACACTATGATACATGTTTATGAACTTGAATGAATCATTAGTGCCCTCTGGTAAATTCGGCATGCAAATTATTTACCAAGCACCAATTCTAATGAATAAAGTTTGTGAATTTGAAGTGAATTCATGCCTTCTTCCATGGTACTGCCATAACACTTTAATAATACTTTATCATCTCCACAGTTATCAGTAGTAACACTGTAATTCTGTGGCTATATGCCGAAATCAAAATGGTTTCTTGTCGTTTCAGAAAATGTCTGACTCGTGTTTATACAGTGATCATGTCGGCCGAAACTCAACACCTCGGTGACTTGCCAGAGTTCTGAATGAAGTTCGCACAGACCTGCCAGGGGCTCGCCAGGGGCCAACAGAGAGCTATGATTCAGTTGGATGTCGTGCAGGGGTGTGTTGTGGTCTGTTTCTGGGAACTGGATTTGGGAAAGAGGGTTATCTGCTGCTGATAAGGGACACATTTAAAAGACTGGCTTAGGATGAGACTGGCTCACTTGTCACTGCCAACTGGAGGGAGCACCAACACTGCGCTTATTACACAGGACACGGATCATGCTTCTGCTCGCGGTCACCGTTTCCGTTGCCAACGTGTTTTTTGCTGTTGGAGTAGTTTGCATGCCCCTGCCGGACCAGGGCCCCCATTTAGCCCACAGCTGGGGCCAGATGATCCGGCTCAGGCACCTGTACGCCGCCAGGCCGGGACTGCACCTGTTGATCAGCGGGGATGGACAGATCCACGGCTCTGCGCACCAGACTCCATACAGTAAGTCAAGCATTTTAAACACAGCGTTAACAGGCTGCAGACTGTCAGGCTTGTTCTGATGACTGAAGATGGCTCACTCCTGCAGGCCTGCTGGAGATCCGCTCAGTGGACCCGGGATGTGTTGCCATCAGAGGAGTAGCAGCTGCACGGTTTCTCTGCATAGAAGGAGACGGACGGCTCTACTCATCGGTAAGGATTTATGACACGGTGACGACTTACTGTGGCTTTATGTCTTCATCTGGTGATTATTAATTATAGCCTATAAAAACAAAGTTTAAAGTTGCAAAAGTTATTAATCAGCCAAACATAATAAATTAACTTATTAATATTTGTGAAAAGTCACGTGTCAGGGCATTACTTAAAAGTGATTTTGTTGATTTATCACCACCGCAAAAAGATAACACTAAGGCTTGATAATAATCAAATTGGTACCATTATTATCATTATTATATGTATAATATTATATAGTCGATTTTTTTTCGATTTTTTTTGTGTGACAACTACTACATATTCAGCTAAATGTAAATAATAAATTTTATTTATAAGGCGCTTTTCAACACAGTTACAAAGTGTTTTACATGTTTTTTGGAATTAAAACAATGCAGGATTCAAGCAAATAAAATGAGCCAATTTTAAGAAAATAGAAAGAACAATAAAAACGAAATAAAGATAAAATACCATCACTGAAGCAGATAAAGTCAGAATAGTTTGAGTAACAGTATTACATAACTGGGAGTTTGCACAAGTCAAAAAAATGTGATTTCTTTTTAACTTGAGATAAAACCCAACAGGTTAAAATAAAAGTTCAGAATATAGAAGGGATATGAAAAACCAGAAACATTAAACAGATGAAAAGCAATAATCATATGAATAAATGCAGGAAAATGTCAAATTAATTGTTAAATTATTAAATAAACTTGATATTTAATGACTGAATTAAGAACTTGTGATTAATGTGACTTGTGTCAGTCCTGTTATTTTATTGGAGTTCAGTTTTGTCATTTTGAACATCAGTCTTATTCCATAGTGTCATAGTGTTCACTGTTACATTTTTATTTTAGTGCGTCACTTTTCATGGCAGCTGTCACCAGTGTCACCTCCTCACCGTTCAGCCAGTCACCTTTCTCCAACCTGTTAGCAGATTCAGCAACAGTGCTCTCATTAGGAAGAGCAGCTGACGAAAAAGAAGAGTTTATATCTTCTTAGTTTTCAGTGGTGGTTTTGTTTTTTTTGTTTTTTGCACAGGACGCATCTTTAAAATCACAGAACTGCAGATTTATTCTGATATTCTCATTGTCTTGAGCTGGTTAGGAACCACTTGAGCCAAATAAATTCACTGGATATTTTTTGTGACTGTGCAGTGTATATACTGTATATAGACAGTCGATATAGATTGCAGCAGTGTGTCATGAGGTTAACTCCATATGTGTAGATAAGGCAGCCAGTTTTCATGCACCGTTCATACATATAACTACTAAAAGTAATGCACCAGTATTCAGATATAAACCAAGTAATTATAAAGGCTGACCAATGCGCTGTCGGGAGTAAAGAAGGAAGTATTACAAAGCAGCGTATTCTCATAGAACAGTTTGTATAGTATCCTACAAATACAATATGACACCCCTTGAATTACGTCCTTAAAGTACAGTTACGCCACTGACATAAAATTACAGAGGTAGGCCAGTAAAGTCTGAGGTTAGGTTTAGGGAAAGAAACCTAATGAGGACACGCCTTAAAAAGTTCACATGGATCCAAACCCGTAACTCCAGTGTGACCCATCCAGCCCCCCAGCCTGCCTCCTCACAAGCACATTGGTGACGTGATCTCAGCTTTTCAAAATACCTGAGATATGTACGAATTTGGGTGCATTGCTTTTCATAGGACGAAAAATTTGTGAGGAAAGTTCGGGGTGGTGGACGGGTGAAACAAACATAGGACTTTTCTCAGAGGACCACTGTTTGTGTCCCGTTTAAAACCAAGGGTGCATTTGGAGATACTTCCAAGTGCCGGAGTGTGCTCTGATACAAACTGGACCGTTCGTTACTTTGGAGCACTGTTGAAATGTACCATTCGGTTATTCAGAGCACCATACTCTTGGAGCAGCAGTCACTGTGTGATTGACTTAACCTTTCTTTAACTTATGTAGAAATATGACGCTCCGTTTCTTCGAACAACATCGCTCTCATTTTAGTGTAGTGTGAACTCGCGAATGCTTAAACTAAGAAACTATGTTTCTTTTACTAAACCTTACCTACCTAACTTTACATTAAGTAACATGATGATGCCCAACTGCATTTCTTTTCTTAACCTACATAACTTTATGTTAAACACATAGTAACGTTAAGTATGCCCAACCATGTTTCCTTTCCCAAACCTAACCTATGTAACTTTACTTGACTTAATCTACCTAATTTTATGTTAAGTATGTAATGTGATGATGCCATTCATGGGGCACTCATTCATTAGATATCATACAGACCACTGTATGAGGATACATGCAGATAAGGTTGTTGGATGTTTCATGAAACAGTCTTCCTTTGCTGGTCACTTAGTGTAGTCATAGTTAGTCATTTTTCAGTGGCTGAACGAACACCATTTCTGACTGTAGTTTATACATGACTGTAACAACAGGGAAAGTCAAATGGCTTTTTTTGGGAGGTCCCAACTTTTTTATACTAAGACAGGTAGACAGTTTAACGGCTTTTAATCCTGCTCTTCAACTGACTCTTCAACTCCTCTCAGAGCTTCAGGTTCAACTGTATTTTCAGCTCTTTTCAGCACTCTTAAAACCCCACACTTTATTTCATATTTTCAACTTCATTTAGTGCTTCGATTGCAGGTGGAAATTCTACTTTCAGCACTTTAACTGCCAGTTTAACTTCTTTTAGTAATTGTATTTAAACTTTTTCAGTATTTCAGCTTCTTCAAATGTTGTACCTGGGAATTTTCAGCAGCAATCTTTATCCTTTCTCATTTAGGCTTTCTAATTCATTTGATCAATATTGTCAGTTTTGAGTTCTGTAAGATTGTAAATAAGGAAATAAACCATTGAGCATGTTACAACTAAACTTCTTATATAATATGACCACTAAAGTCAAACTTAATCTCACTATTACTCACTGGTGACTGTTATAAAATATTGGTGATTTTTCCACCTTATTAAAACTCAGCAATGCATCGGAAAAAAAGCAAAGCTTCACCAAAATGAAGATGCAGCAGCACAGTTTTATCTGTTGTTAATCTGCTCGCGTGTTCAGAAAACACAGCATGCCATTCATTCATTCAAACAGACGAGCGGTTCATCAACCTTTGTCCAGTGTGGTGCAGGGTAAGATGTGTTTGCAAAGTGAAAAACCTGAATGAAAAGAGCCAGCAGCAGCAACAACAACCTTGGCCTCTGACTGGCTCTCTTTGGCCAAAGTAAACAGCCGTCGAAGAACTTGCAGCAACATTTACGTATGTTTTTATGATAAAAGGGGCCTTCTGTCTAAAAAAAAAAAAACAGTCATGTAATGCTAATTTAGGATTCATTGTGTCATCTGAGCAGCTTTCTAACCAGTGAATGGAATCAGCTTCACTCATAGTTTCACAAAATATAATATAATATAATATAATATAATATTGTTTTTTTTATTTACAGTTGTAAAGACAACTGAAAAAAAGATGAGCCAAATCCAGAGGAAACAACCCTAAAATTCCAGTAAGAAGTAAAAGTTCATGGTTTAACTGTTACACAACTTTGGCCTGATTAACCTGTGGGGGGGTGGGGGTGGGGGGGTTTGGGGGAGGGATGGGTGGGGGTGGCAATTAATCCCATTCATCCCTTATTTCTCCCTCTCACTGTATGTGCACATGATTCCTTCGGAGTATTATAAAGACAGAGGTTTATTCTCTTTAAATACAACTTTAGGGCTTTTCTTTGCTTCATTGTTTAATCTATAAAATGTCATAAAATGGTTAATAAAAAAAAAGTCTATTACAGTTTTCCGGAGCCCAAAGCTGACATCTAGTTTTGTCCAACAAACCATTAGAAAGCCCAAACCGGACAATGCTGGAAAACAATACTTTGACTTTTAATTGATTATTTAAATATTGTTTATTGCTTCACAAATTTAGAAATATGTCGATGTGCAGTTCCAGGTGAAATAACATTCATGCAAAGAATGAACACGTTACATTTGCATGTTTCCTACACATCATATTAAGATTTATAAACTGACATAGTATATGAGCTGATTTTTACCCTTTTCCATTACAACTTTTGGCCACGCTGAGTCAAGCCATGCTGCACTGATTTCTTTCTGTTATCACTTAAGATGCACCACGTGGCAACGCAGGGCCGCACCAGAGATGAACGTTCACTGGAGTAGGGCCAGAAGGATTTACCTGATGTCTGCCCTGTTGTTGGAGGAAAATCTGCTGTGTGTAGATGTTATAGTCATAGAAAACAAAATGAATCAGTTTACCACAGGTGTACTGAGGTCATTACATCACAGGGAGGTGTAATTTTTTCAACAGATTTGTAGAACATGAATATTTCTATGTGAACGTGTCTGTGTCATCATTTCCAGCACACCTACAGCAGAGACGACTGCACCTTCAGAGAGCAGATCCTGCCCGACGGGTACAACATCTACGTCTCCGACAGCCACGGAGCCCTGCTCAGTCTGGGAAACCACCGGCAGAGGCAGCAGGGTCGAGACCGAGGTGTCCCAGCTCTGGCCCAGTTCCTCCCCAGGATCAGCACCCTGGACTGGGCCTCATCCCCCGATCTGGACGTCCTCGACCAAACAGGACAGAGCGCAACAAAAACAGAAGAACCTGTTGACACGATGGACTCCTTTGGAAAACTCTCTCAGATCATTCACAGCCCCAGTTTCCACAAGAGATGAGACAGCAGCTTGGAGACACCAGGAGATGCGTGTGTCCTGAGTGTTCTACTTTGTCTGAGGCCTGGAAAGTGGGTGTGGCTGGAGCAGCGACGTGATCTGCTCACCATCCCTACACGTCAGTCCACGATCAGCCTCCTTCTCTCCCTTGGTCCGGGAGCAGACGCCCTAAAGAGAATGCTAAGTTACCTTTAAGCTAGCTATGAAGTGTGAAGTTAAAAGAGAGGTGGTTAAGGTTAAGGTCAGGGCAAGGGTTACATCACACCTTCATGTATAACGAATTATACGTTTGGCCTCATGTTTATTAACGACAGCGTCACCTTGTAGCAGAGTTCAGATAGCTGTCACGTTGTCGAGTTTGTCTTGTACTACCAGTGGTGGGCATGGCTTGTAGGGCCGTGTCATGTTGGCTCCAGAAATTATGTGGTTGTACATGTCTCTGAAAACATGTGCTCAACCCTGCATGTTGCTGAACCAGGAACCAACTGCACATCCAGCTAGCCTGCACCCGGAAAGGTTGCTGCAACATCCTGCCTGCGCTGTCCACACAGACATGTCCCAACAGAATACAAGTGCAGTGTCCTACGGAGCAGATACACACCGCTACTGAGTATAATGTTCATGTTTGTGTTCGTTTGGAATAAAGACAAGGTGCATGATCAGATGAATGAAGAGTAGCACCGACTGGAAAAAGGAAAACTGTATCAGTCACAGTGCGACGATGAAGGAGCACCCAGCATGTGTTTAGACATTTTACATCTTATTCATGGTGTGTTTTAACACAAAGTTCTCCTTCTGACACATTAGGAATCTCAGGGCACACAGAGGAAAAACACGTTACTATCTGTAGATGAGGATCAAGATGTTGATCACAGAGATACTTAACTTGCTTTGCCCAGGGGCCACTTTTGCAAAATGACAGGTGGCCAGTCACAAGAGCCCCACACAGATCAGCTGTACGCAGGGGCATTTTTAGGATATTAGGACTTTGGCCGGACCTCTGTTGAGAGTCCAGGGGATCCTTCCCTGGCACTTTATTTGATAAACAAGCTCTATTTTGGTGCTTTTTAAGCACCCTGGCACTTAATTTATAATTAAAGTGCAAAAGAAATTCCCAGTGTGAATCCACTTATTTTATTGTGAATTAGAAAATGGCTCCCTGGCCCACAGGCTGCTGGTTAAGTATCACTAATCTATCGGATAGTAACTGCAGTTGTTTTCTTGCTGTACTATAGTTGTATTTATTTGGTTATTTAAATGTCTATCATTTGTTGAGTGCACTTTTGCATTTACTGTATGTTTCCTGAATCAGAATCTGGCGAGTATGCGTGCACATACAAAGAACTTGACTCCGTTTTTTGTAGCTGTACACAGAGTAGACATATAGTTAAAGACCTTGACAAGAAAGGAGAATGAGGTGAATATAAACATTTGACTACTATGTAAAGATATAAATACATATATGTAAAAAGCAGCAGTTTGTATTATTTGAATGTAATAGATGTGGGATAAAGTCTTCATAATAAAGCTTTCTAAGCAGACACTGTGTGATTCATGTTTGTCATATGTTGATAACAAACTAGTTAATAATCAGTTAATTTCAAATCATTTGTTTTGTTATTAATATTTCTAGGCCTTTTAAACCTTCATCACAGACAGACAGAAAACAAGATAGAGAAAGGTTCAACAAAGATCCCAGCTGAATTCAATCCAGGGAATTTGCAGTTCATGGTCGACGTCCTGAAGCCAGAGGGACCAACTCATATAGATGTCACGTCTACACGAACCCCTAAAAGGACTTTACATATTTACTGTGGTTTATTTGGTTTCGTACTATCATTACAACCCATTTAATACGTAAAGAGAATCTGAGTGATCAGAAGTGAAGAGGAGGTGGAATGAACTACATGCCAGTGGCGCCACCAAGAGGTGGCCAGGTGAAATAATCCAAAATAATTAGAGGTCACTAACTTTTGTTATAGAATATTGTGGAACTCAAAATGTTAATTACACCAATATCAGTCCATTCACATCAGATAATTAGTAATATTAACCGTAATATAAGAAACTAAAGTAAATCAGTGTTCGATTCCTAAACTCTCCAAACTGACATAGTTTTCAATGAGCCTTTAAACTTAATGGTGGCCCCATCTTGCCACTCGATTGACTATATTGTATTTTAATGTGGAGGTCTGTGGGGACTGACAGCCTCAAGTAGCCGTTCAAAGAACTGCAGTTTTCGGCACTTCCATGTTGGCTTCATTTTTCAGCTGCTTGCATGGCACATGGTGATAAGTTTCAGTTCTGCTACCTCACCACTAGATGGCACTAAATTCCACACACTAGACCTTTAAATGTGACAGTAACCTACCTGCAATTTTGGCAAGTTTTTCGTGTGCTCCTCATTTATGCAAGTCTCTATGACCAATAGTTCTTGTGTCAAAGAATTAGAAATATGCATTTACAGTAAACTATTTCTGTACATTTTGCTAACCTTATGTATCAGCTGTGACACCCTCAGTTTTATTTTATTTTGTAACAAAATGTTTATTCAAGCTTGAATTATGCATTGCTATGTCAGGAAATAGAAACAAAAATAAACAATTCACAGTTCAGCAAGCGAGCATACAAATTATGAATCATGGCAACATGTACGTCCATATAAAGAGTCTCAAAAATAAATTTTAATTAATTAGTATAGCCAAAAAATAATCATAATAACAATAATAACAATACATTGGATTTCAATGCTTTACAAAGAACAACAACAGCAAAAAAAAAAAAAGATAAAATAATCCATAGGGAGATACAGAGGGAAATAATGCAATAATAAAATAAAATAAAGTAAGATAAAATGAAATAAAATTAAAATAAGTCAATATCAACTTTGGCCAAATTCACAAATACACAAGTACAGCTCTGTATCACTTTTGTTATCTAAAATAAGCAGTTACAGGAGCCTACAGAATCAAAAACTTGTCTATCTTTACGTAGAGTTTAACTTTTTTAAGTATATTTTCATTAACCTGTCTTGCCATTGAGGGAGGAATAAAATAATATGCAGCAAGTAAGCCTTTCTCTGATCCACTGCTCCTTCGGGGATTGTTCCTTAAAAAAACTATATAAAGATTAAAAAATTAAATAAAAAGTCAATGGGTCACAATGGTCAGTATCTGTGTCTAAACCCTTTTCCAGTAGGCTACGTCTTAGAAATGTGTGTGATCTCCAACCTGTTTACAGTCCCTCCAGCACAAACTTGCGTTCCATTGCTTTTATTTTTCACCATCTTTTATTCTGCATCATATTAAACTGCTGCAGTATGTCCTGCTGGTTGGATCCTGCACACTGACATCCTGCAAGTGTGTGTACAGTGTTGGCCACGCCTGTCTCCTGATGTGTTCGCTGAGTGCAGACCGTGAAGGCAGCATTAATGTGAGTCACATGACAGGCCAGCCTCTCCGACTGATCTGACACACATCTAATAACCATGGTAAGCACTTTTACAAATACACTATCATTGTGTGCATGTGCATGTCTCCTCCGGACACCCAGCTGTGTTCAGTGTCGGTCAGTAGAGACACTAATGTGAGGTGTGTGTGTGTCTGTATCTGGAAACAGCCTGTGTGTGAGCGGTGCTGTGGCCTAACGCTTCGGAGGTAACGTCAGACAGCGGCTAGCTAACATGCTAACAGGCTGCAGCTGACTGTCCGCCGCTATCCAGGTGTTTTACCTCATCTATTCACGTCATCTATAACACATTCATCACATCCTGACATTCGGTAATGTGTCATGAGTTTATAACCTCTGTGATTTCCGGGACAAAGCAGGTGACAGGGTGAAAAGCGGCGCTAGCTGTTGTTAGCCTCCTCTTCCGCTTTGCTGTGTCATATTTCAGTGAAGCTAACTGTTTTGGCCTGAGCTCAGCGTCCGTTAAACAGCAGTCAGGGTTGTGTCAGCTGGTTAGCAGCAGTGCTCAGCTCTAACTGACAAAAAGACCACAACACATACCATGTATTTCATTAATATGTTCCTACATGTAATGTTCCATTGACTGTCCTTCGTGTGGGCAGTCCTGCGTCAGCCGCAAACATTTAGGCAGTGTTAGCTAGCGACAGCTGATTTAATCGAGCTGTAGTGGTAACTGTAAGTGACCAGTGGAGTTAACTTATGTTGGGCAGCCACAGTTTAGGAAGCACAGTTTCTGTTTGTGTTTTGTCGCTGACAGTTTGAGCACCTGAAGGCATCACTGGTTGAAGCATTCGTCCAAACCCACTAAATAAATACAGCACATTAAAACTATGGAGAGTAACGTACTGGAGGTCTTCATTGCATTTCACTCAGTGCATTTGTGTCAAGCATAGTCAGCCTTTTTTCCCCCATTGAAACAGCAAGATAATGAGACGTTCAATTCCTGTGGGTCTGTCTTTTTGTAATTCAGTCCTGTCCACTGAAGCAACCGCTGAGTATTAAAGCTGGTTAAATTCTGCAATGTCAAATTCAACAGTGCTACTGCATGGCATGACAGCATGACTGTTTTTAAGTTTACATTATTTATTTTGAAAATCACAGAGCACAATCACACACTGTAGGGGAGAGTGGGGTCGGTTGGGACATCTTTGTATCGACATGAGCTGTGTCCAGAATCACTCTCGACACACTATACAGTGAGTTCACCATTTCGTAGTGCTGTCCAAATGTATGGTGGGAATTATCATACCCTGTATATTAAGGGTGTGATGATACATCGATCCACATAGATACATCGATTCATTGATTAACGATCCGATTATATCGATGCAAAATGAAAACATCGATCCATATCGTCATCTTAAAGATACACATTTATTCTGAAATTCACATAGCATGTCTCTGTCACCATTTCTGGGCAAGCGCGCCTCTGCTCAAACAACAAACAGAGCTCAGAAATAAAATGGTCAAATCATATTCTAGTTGTTTTTGTGAGTTGATGTAAATGATTGTGTTAGATGGGCATATGATATCGCGTCATATTGATCACAGGCTCCTGAATCGAATCGAATCAAAATTGTATCGTGACAGACTTTGTGATATCGGCAAACATCGTATCGTCATCCAAACAAATCGATTTAATATCGCATCGTGATGAAGCTGGTGATTTACACCCCTACTATATATTGGACTCAACGTATCCCACAATGCATTGTGAAAAGTAGTTTCCAACTACCCCGGCCTTGAAGATCAAGTTAATTTTATTTAACTGTATTTTCTATATAGCGCCAGATCACAACAGAAGTCATTTAAGGTTACCTTTCCTAAAGAACAGGTCTATACCTTGTCCTTTCATTAAACAAACTAAATAGCCTTATGTTATTTATCGTATTCACATGACCGCATGTCATTTCTATCTACATGGTCACGTGAGACCCCAAAAAGACCCCCACCCCAAAAGCTGTAAATCTAGTGGAAACACTGGTCACTAATCAAGCACTATATCCCATCATGCATTGCACCAAAGGAACGGATGGACTGTAAAGCAAGGTTTATGCTTCTGCATACCTATGACACAGAGGGCTTTGCGGAGGTGTTGCGTCCCTCTGCGACCAACGCAGAGACGCGACGTGCACCTCCAACAAAAGCCTGATTTATGATCCTGCGGTGTACCTACGACCTACCTACGTCGTTGCCGTGACGCCGTCGTGAACCCTTCGAACTTCTCCGTCACTCCATTTCGTCGCGGTGCATTTCACCGCCAGAGCGGTAGGGGGCTGCATTCCTTTCCTGAATGGTTATCGTCGTCTCTAGTTGATTCTTTGTTTAGCTTCCGGCTTTTCCGGTCACAGTGAACAATGGCGACCGAGAGAGAGAGAATCTTGCTGGAGTTGGAGTTGTTGGATGTCGAAGAAAGTATGTTAATACTGCAACATCTACATCGCAACAGAAGATGTTTAAAGATGGCGGGGATGGCGCAATCTGGAAATACAGAAACAGAAATGCGTTGCTACCAAGCAAACCAATCACAGCCCTCTCAGTCTGCGCTGGGTCTGCGTCGCCTCGACGTTTAGTTACATTTTTTGGGAGGTGCACGTCAGGCTACGCCGGGGGCTACAGCAAGCCTCCTGCGTAGCCACGTACCCTACGACGTAGGTACGTCGTTGATTTAACGCAGGACCATAAATCAGGCTTAATTGTTACCACACGTTGAGGCAATGCAGACCGCAAGAGCTATGATTGGTCCTTCAAAGTACATCATTTCCGGCATTTTGCAAGGTTTCACTTCCTGCTGCAGCACCACAGCACCACCTCAAGCCATTCAGCGAGCGTACATCTGTGCAATCGCCTCTCTCTTCGTCAGCGTTGTAACATTTGTAATAATGTCGATCATTTCGAGCTCCAGCAACAGTCTTTGTCTCTTGGCCGCCATCTTCACTGTGACTTGAGCAAAGCCAGACGATAAACAAACAATGAACAAGCAACGACCATAGACGTCAGAGTCTAGGTAGGTATATAAAGGAACACCGTGCCCACAAGCGCTTTGGTGGGGAATTGCATCGCGACATAGACCAACAGGACGCAGAACTATGATAGGCACACAGCAACTGCATGCACGTTGTGTCAAGTGTACGCAGAAGCATAAAGAAACTTTTAAGGGACAGACACCAAGACAGAGGAGAGGAGAGAACAGCTCGATTACAACCTGTTGTACATGTTTAACTTCTCATGACATGTTGAAGTTTGTTTTACCAGTTTCTGAGTCATGTGATAAACTGTCAGTTTGATGTGTCGTCACCAGTCCCTGAAGAGAGAAAAATAAATTGGCAATAGATCTTCTCTAGTTAACAGTTATGTACAGAGTAAGGTCAGATACCGGCATGGTGTAATGCATATCGTTATATGTTAAATTCACAAGTTATTACATGACTGACAGGTTAAACAAACTTCAACACAACAAAGGTTAAAAAGAAAATTACTTACATTTAGCAGGACAGTTTGCAGTCACGCTGCTTTCTCTCCTCTCGTCGGTCTGCCAGTGTAATGTTATTAATATTATTATATTGAGCAGAGCAGCATCACATCACAACACAAATGTTCACATAGTAAGTGGACGACGTTAATACATCAGCTCACCTTAAATTTCAATATGACAGCTTCGACTGTTCCATTAGTTTTTATTGTCTCTCTTGGATGACAGACGCATTCAGTAATGAGTGGATCTTTAAGTTAAAAATACATAATCATTTCAACTGGATGATGTGAACTGCATATTGTCTAATCCTCACTTGGAGAAAAAGAAAGAGCCATGAAGCAGTCATTCCCTCGTCCAGTTCTTAGCTAGAGATTGCACAAACAGAACAAATGACACTTTCTCAAAACCCAAATAGCACCCTTACAAAATGGAATAAGTCAAGGAGTATTCACAGAATAAAAAAATAAAATGTAGGAGGGTATTACAAAAAAGAAAAGAAACAGATGACAAGTAGTGAAAGAAAATGGAGCCCAAGGTAACAGAAAAAGAGTTATGAATCTGTAGAGAGTCCTCCACTTATCAAAGTTTTGTGTAATTAGACCCTTCTCAAATTTTAGAAAAAAACACTAGATCTCTCGACCATATAGAAGAATCTGGCAGATAAGTTGACTCCCAAGAAGAGTCTCCTTTGTGTTAAAAGGTTTGAAAAAAGCAATTGTGTTTTTGTTTCTATTTCGATTCTTAGCATGAATGTTTAATGACTTTCTTGATTTATTCAGCACTGTGTAAAACACGCTTGTAGCTGGAGCTAAGTTGTGTTTCCATTCTCCTGTAGCCGACCACACAGCAGTCTCCCCAGGATGAACAGGAGAAGCTTCTGGATGAAGCTGTGCAGGCTGTCAAGGTCCAGTCGTTCCAGATGAAGCGATGCCTGGTAGGATGATTTCAGTATTCTATAGATGGTTGTTTCAAGCACAGGTACTCAGCCCTGTTTTGTGTCCTGACCCCACATGAAGAGCGGCCCAGCTTTGAGGAGCCTTTTGGTGATTTGTACGTTCATAGTCTGATTCTGTTGTGTGGTCTGCAGGACAAGAACAAGCTGATGGATGCTCTGAAGCATGCTTCTAACATGCTGGGTGAGCTGAGGACCTCCATGCTTTCTCCAAAGAGCTACTATGAACTCTGTATCCTTGACAGTCTAAAGTCATGCACGTTGGACTTTGCAGACAGAAAGATAGAAGGCTGTGTGATAATAAATTCATGCTCATTTCACATGTGTTTGATGTGTTGACATTTTTGTGACATTTGACTTCTCAATTTTGTGTTGAATCTTATTTAAACATATTTGACTGACTCATAATTTCGTGCTGGCCTGTGGAGGTCGACAGATTTATTGGTTTGGCTGATTAATTGGAACGTATAGGACATTTTTATTGGCAGAACTTGGCGGAAAATTCCTGTTGGCTTTTTGATGAGACAACTTCCGCATCAGCGTACAGATACATGTCATTCCTGGAGCACTCTATAGTCAATAAATCCATCAGTAATTTCTGTCATTTTTCAGTCAAAAATGTCAAACGTTTGTTAGTTGCAGCTTCTTAAATGAGAGTAAATGTGAGTATATAAAGGTGCAACATTACTGCCTTGAATAGGCTGTGTGGGTTTTTGAATCAGTCTCAGTGTGGCCCATTTCCGAGCACAGATCTGCTGCAAGAGACTTTACCAACATCCCTGCAAGGCAGAGCTTTTTTCTAAGCATGTCATATTCTTTAAGATAGATTTTTTTTTTGTAGAATATTTGTTTAAGAAGGCAGACTACAACAATAATTAAACATGTTTTCACTTCTGTTTAACCTTTCAGTCACATCGAAGAGCAACAGAAATGTTCATTGGTCCTTGCATGTCAGATTTCTGCCCTGACATTTTTGGAAAGTCATTGCTTATTCAAACATAACTCCAATATGTAAAATTGCCAGTTTTTGGGTGTGAGTACAGTGAGTTGCGTTGAAGTTCCTGAGTGCTGCCATAACTTGGCCGATCTCTGCAGCAGTGTCCTTGAACACATGCTGTGTAGACACTTGACAGAGGATGGTGGCTCAAGCTGCTGCACTGTTGACATTATGCAAGCAGTGGTTTTTGTTTGAGGATGATTCACAGTGGGTTTGCGCTGCTCCCTAACAGTCCTTTCAGATATGGCTATCTCTGACGAACTCCACTACCTGGAAGTTTATCTGACCGATGAGTTTGCCAAAGGACGTAAGGTGGCGGATCTCTATGAACTGGTCCAGTATGCAGGAAACATCATCCCCAGACTGTGAGTATCACCTCAGCTGAACTTCCATCACACATGAAGCCATTTTTAAATGTATCCGGGGCCTTATTTTAAACTGTAACGTCTTTCACTAATGTTCATGCAACATATTTTAATACATTGTTTTAAACAGGGCATCAAAAGTTCACTGCATTTCCCATATACGCCACACAGATGATTATGGGCTCAATGATTGGATGAACTTTCTATATTTACCAGTCTTTTATCTCTGTTACTGTTACTAAAGAGACAGAAGTATCCTAATTACTTTATAAGCTGCAGCAACGAGCAGTGTGCAGTGTGAGAGGAGCAGGACAAATGTTAGTAAATCCTGTGTGTGTTACAGACAGTGGGGGAAAAAGGCAGATGAAGAAAAGGCTTTTTGAACCAATAAAATCATGTTAGAAGCCTGGAGAAGATGAGGAAGAACAAATATATTTACCTCGCTGTTTGTACTGTAAAGACATTGTGCAGTCTGCTGTTAGGAGCCAGACTGAGAGACATCACCTGACCACTGAAATGTGGCTTATACCTGTGCGTCCAATCAACGCTGTAGCCTGACATGCACCTCCCTAGAAATGTAACTACACGTCTAGTCAACTCAGTGGAACCAAAGCTTTTATTTCACAGATAAAAATCAATAAATTATGAAGACAATAAAGCCTCCACAAAAATAGCATCTTAAGTTTTGTGTGTGATTTATCCTGGCTTCATATGAGTGGAGGAAAGTTCTCTAACAGCTAAGTTGATTTATGCAAGGTAAAATGTCAAAGGCTTCTGCTAGTAACGTTAGCATGTTGTATATTTTGGGGAAACTAGTCCACAATAAGACAATTGTTTTGTCGTTAAATATTGTGAGTTATAATGGAGCCCATTTTTGTACTTTTGTTGAATGTTGCAGTTCTTCCTGGCTAATCTATGCACTGTAAAATGTTGTAGGCCTATGCTAACAATGTTAGCATGTTGTGTTTGTGGAAGAAACATGTCCAGTGGTTTTTTACCTTAATCCTTGTGAGTTATAAGGGAGATAAATGATGTACTTCTGTTTAAGCACGCTCCACAGTTTCCACCTAGAGCTTTGACCTGGAAATCAAACAGTATTAAATGTGTATCAGAAGAAGAGAAGAAAAAGTAAAAGTAAGGAGTATAGCATGTACAAAATGCACAGAGCTGTAACGTTGTCCACCATGGTACCAGTTAGCTGCTGCTGTACATCCGCTGTGACGTAATAGGTCAACAGGAAAAAGGTCCAATACTAACAAGCTGAGAGGGGGCATATCTCCACCTATCGTAGAGGAGTAGGTCAACAAATGGATTCCCCTCCCGTGCTTGTATACTGGGACAAGGACAGTAGTCAAATTATAACTGTAGCTCGACTTAACTGTGCATGGAAACTCACTGAGTGGAACAGAAACCCCACCGTACAGTAGAAATGCTCACAACAGTGCCGGCCACTTCCATAGAGCCGATGCACCACTATAAATGAGCCTGTAGACCTCCAGCAGAGACGACAGAGGCTGCTTATCACCAAAGATAGCCAGAGATGTGGCTCTGAGATTTATTTTGCTAGAAAAAAAACACCCAGTGCCTTCCTGCAACTGTTCTTCATGTTGTCCTACCTGCTCTAATGTTTACCATGAGAAGGCCTACAGTTTCAAAGGGAAGGACTTACATGCACTAACATGCAGTCGCTGCTGTCAAAACAATGAACAGAGAAGCTCTGATTACAACACACACATAGATGGAGCGTGAAGTCATTCTCTGCTCTTCATCTTTACATAATGAAAATAGTTGTTTGGTGCTTTATTAGATAGCAACATAGTTAGAACCTTTAAAGGGCTGGCAGATATAAAGTTCTCATCATTTGCTGTGTCCGTCTCTCCCCAGCTATCTGCTAATCACAGTGGGCGTGGTGTACGTCCGCTCCTTCCCTCAGTCCCGTAAGGACATCCTTAAGGACCTGGTGGAGATGTGTCGTGGTGTCCAGCACCCACTCAGAGGCCTCTTCCTCAGAAACTACTTGCTGCAGTGCACCCGCAACATCCTGCCAGATGATGGAGAGCAGTCAGAGTGAGAAAGCCTGTCGGTCCAGTTTGGATGACGAACGTTCACGCCGCAGTGTGTTTTTAACTTGAGATATTTTGACTTTCTAACCTCCGCAGGGGAACAGAGGAGATGACCGGTGACATCAATGACTCCATCGACTTTGTCCTTCTCAACTTTGCTGAAATGAACAAGTTGTGGGTTCGGATGCAGCATCAGGGTCACAGCCGAGACCGAGAGAAGAGAGAAAAGGAACGACAGGAGCTCAGGATTCTGGTGGGCACCAACCTGGTTCGCCTCAGCCAGCTGGAGGGCGTCAACGTGGACAAGTACAAACAGGTGTGTGTCTGTTGTTTCTGATCATTCATTTTCAAATTAGATCCTTCCGGTGGTAATATTTGTCTGCTGGGATACAAGTGTGAGACCCTGCACATACTGTACAGTCATCTAGCTATTTGGGCATCTGTTTGGTAAAACTGTTTCCTCCTTGTTTGTATCTGTCCGCAGATTGTTCTTCCTGGAGTGCTGGAGCAGGTTGTGAACTGCAGAGACTCGTTGGCTCAGGAGTATCTAATGGAGTGCATCATTCAGGTAGACCTCAAGCTTTTATTAGTGTCATTATATGAAACAGGATGGCATGATGAAGTTAGAAAAAATGTATCAACACTGTCAATGCACCGTTCTGCAACGTTCGGCGGGGACGGAGCACCTGCTGCAGCAAGCCAACACGCTGTCTGAGGTCATTTTGACTTGACCAGCCGACTTCACTACAAGCTGATTGGCTGATGAAACAGGTGACGTGCTTTAAAACCAGCCGCCAACCATTTGACCAGCTGAGTGTCAGGTGTCACCATCGAGTTGAGCTCAGACCGGCCAGTTCACACCGCTGACACTTTTCTCTGCAGCATTCTAAAACTGTTTCATCTTGTCATGAGTCTTTGGTCTGAACTGAACGATAGGGAAGTCATGACAGACTGGTATTGATGATAACGGTGATATTTAGAAATGAAATATTAAAATCGTGTTAATAATACACATATAATCATATCCTGTAAGTAATCCAGCACCTCCGAAGTCCTTTGTGTTCCATTTTCGCTCCACACACTCCTGAAGTCTAAATTAAGCCCTCTGCTCCTTAACTCAATCAGTTTTGTCTTTTCAGGTTTTCCCAGATGAGTTCCACCTTCAGACTCTCAACCCGTTCCTACGTTCCTGTGCTGAGCTCCACCAACACGTCAATGTCAAGAACATCATCATTGCCCTCATTGACAGGTACAGTTGGATTCATAGAAACTCAGTTGGTCATAGTTTTTCCACAGATTTTTGTGTTGTCACATGGACAGGATAGCTAGATTTATTTTGACTAAAAAGGAAAATAACTCGACTACGATCAATAGAAAATATAAAATAAGTGACTGCACAATTGTACAGTTTACAAACTCAAACTGCAATTTATTGTGAAGTCAGATAAGTGAGACCAAGACAACATTAGGGTTTTTCTTGGCTCAAAATGAGGCGCAAGTGGTAAAGTCCTGATCATGTGCATGTGGTGTCTTAAACTGACTCAAGGAAACATTTCTACATGCAACATATTTTAAGAGTGAAATGACAATTATCAATAAAATGTGGCCAAACTGTTATATGGATAGTGAGTTGTGTCTATAGTATGAATTCCTGGATCCTGAATGTGCATGTGGAATTTTCTGTAGTGGTCCCAGTGATATTTGTTCCTAGAGTTCTCAATTTCAACCCAGGAAGAAAATATGCATATCTGTTAAGATTATTCCAAATCCATTCATTATTCAATGTTATGCTGTTGAAGTTTGAAGGTTATAGTTACAGTTTTTAATAAAGTGTTCAAGTTGAAGTTGAAGTATCATCTGCTGTGTGTGTGTGTGTGTGTGTGTGTGTAAGGGGGATGATAATAGGGCTATAATAATTAAGCAAGAAGAATATGTGAATTATAAAAATAAAGAATGCTGAATTCCGTTCTGACGAAAAAAATAATAATACTAAAACAAGATATGCTGCTGTGAAGTGTGAGCGAAGTTCAGTCAGTCAGTCAGTGTTCAGGTGCAGGAAAAGTGTTGAGAGTGGCTGCTGCTCATTAAATGCAGCGGCGCAGCGCTACATGATGCGCAATGGTTGCTCTCCCCCACGCTGACGTTGAAGCCTGTCTGTCTGGTGATATTATTTTGGGACATGAATGATTGGTTGACTTTAAGTGATAAAAGATACTGTATTTGTGCCAGGGAAGCCAGACTGCTGAGGCGCACAGGGGGAGCATCATTTTTCCCCCCTTCTATTTAAAAAAAAAAACAAAACTCGAGTTCAGTCGGGCTCGGACCCACTGATGTATGTGATGATGTCGGGCCGAGCCGGTTTCGGGCTTCAAGTCCCTCGGGTCATTTTGTTTTCGGGTTGAATTTTTGGGCCCGTTGAGAACTCTATTTGTTCCTACTGAAGTAGCTGATCACATGATGTGGTTAAGCTTTGTCTGAGACTGAGAACGTGACCACAAATACTGATACTGACTGAGGCGGCTGCCTCTTAATTCCCTCTGCAGGAAACCCCTGTTATTGTCTGCGATCGTCTGTGACCTCCATAGTGGAACTGTGTCCAGATTTTCTTTGCTAATGTTCATTCTGTTTTTCAGACTGGCTCTGTTTGCTCATCGAGAAGACGGCCCTGGCATCCCAGCTGAGATCAAACTGTTTGACATCTTCTCTCAACAAGTGGCCACTGTCATTCAAGTAGGTCACATTAAGTTTACAAGACAATATATCATCAACCTGTACACACTAAAGCCCCGTTTCCACTGAGCAGAACAGTATGGTTCAGTTCAGTTCAGTACCAACAGAAGCGTTCCTTAGCGTCCCCATGTTTGGTCCCCCCTCTGTTGGGGTACCTAGCACACAGATCTGGTACTAAAAGGTGGAGCTGTGAACACTGCAGCGGTCTCTCTCAGAACTGGACCAGTTTCAAAAACCGTGTCTCTATTAGTCAGTTAGGTACAAAAACATTTGAAAATAGGGTCCAAGTTCAAAAACACCAGTTTCCTTTTAAGTTTGAAGCAAACGTTGGACTGACTGTGCTGACATGTTCCTTGTGCTCTTTCAGTCTCGTCAGGACATGCCATCAGAGGACGTGGTCTCTCTCCAGGTGTCTCTCATCAACCTGGCCATGAAATGTTACCCTGACCGAGTCGACTATGTAGACAAGGTCCTGGAGAGCACTGTGGAGATCTTCAACAAGCTCAACCTGGAACAGTAAGTCCCCAAAGTCCTGACACACTGAGCTGTAAGGAGAACAATCATTGTCTTGGTAACAGTGAACCAGAAAAGACTTCACAGTGGAGAGAATCTAAAAACAGAAATGGAGAGAGGAGAGTTAAAGAGAGGAGGTGGAGTGGAAGATGTTTCAGTTGGTGAGATAGCGAACCGTGATCAGACACCTAGATACCATCATGTTGCATTGTTTCTCCATGTGAACGTTTTTTTCACCAACACTATCACAGACAGAATAGATCGGGTGGTAATCTGCATCTTAACACACTCTCTGCCTCGACTGCTGTCATACATGTGTCACACTTTAACCCTTTCCCTTCTTATCATGACCCCAGCATAGCGACCAGCAGCGCAGTGTCGAAGGAGCTCACCCGGCTGCTCAAGATCCCGGTGGACACCTACAACAACATCCTGACGGTGCTGCAGCTCAAACACTTCCCTCCGCTCTTCGAGTACTTTGACTACGAGTCACGCAAGAGCATGAGTTGCTATGTGCTGAGCAACACGCTGGACTACAACACCACCATTCTGGCACAGGAACAGGTCAAACTCCTTAATCTATTATTACCACTAATTTCAATTTTCATTTTTAATGATAGTGACACAGATTTAACAAGAGGTGATTTTCATTTTTTTAATAATTTGTATACAGAAAATGCTTATAGATTATGCATTTATAAGCAGAGAAAGATTGTTCCATCGTTGTTTAAAGTATTCAGGACATAAAATATTTGGTTAAATCAACCTCTGGTGTCGACCAAGGTCATTCCACAAAAGGCTTCTGTTAATTCCTGAACGTCACCATCTCGTAGTGCTGTCACTTGGAGAGTAAAAAAATCTGATCAATGACCTCATGGGAGAGGGTCATCAGCCAGAAGCAGAAAGGAAATTTGTAAAAAGTACATGAAATCAAAACTTCTTTCTCCCTCCCTGTTTCTCTAGGTGGATGCCATCTTGAACTTGGTGTCCACACTGATCCAGGACCAGCCAGACCAACCAGCTGATGATCCCGACCCTGAGGACTTTGCAGAGGAGCAGAGCCTCGTGGGTCGTTTCATCCACCTGCTCCATTCTGAAGATCCTGATCAGCAGTATCTGGTGGGTACTTGCCTCAACGTTAAAGGAGTGAATCAACTAGATGTAAACTAATACTGCTACTGTGGTACTTTATATCACTGCTGACTACTTCGGACATCATGCTGTAGTGTTTCCTGTTTTAAAGACTGTCTCCCACCTTTTCCATGCAGCATGTGTTAGATTTAAAAATGTCACATTTTTAATATTGCCATAACTTTCTCATCCCAAACTGTGACTTTGTGATTCATGAGCCCTGCTGTTTCTGCTGTTCATTGATGTTAACAATCTGATTTGTGGTCAGATTCTGAACACAGCCCGGAAACACTTTGGTGCAGGTGGAAACCTGAGGATTCGCTACACACTCCCTCCTCTGGTGTTCGCTGCCTACCAGCTGGCCTTCAGATACAAAGAAAACTCCTCAATGGTGAGCACAAATCCTCCTTTCGCTCACATGCTGAATCTCACCTTTTCACTGCAGTATTTAATAATCCCACATTCCTCTCCCCTCAGGATGACAAGTGGGAAAAGAAGTGTCAGAAGATCTTTTCCTTTGCCCATCAGACCATCAGTGCACTTATCAAGGCGGAGCTCGCCGAGCTGCCTCTGCGACTCTTCCTGCAGGGGGCGCTGGCTGCAGGCGAGATTGGCTTTGAGAACCACGAGACTGTAGCTTATGAGTTCATGTCACAGGTATGTGACGGTGTTTATAAGGCAGCTACAGAGAGAGAGGCAGTCAGTCTGCTGAGCTTTAGTTAGATGAAAAAGATGACATCATACATGATGAATGGTTTTATATTATGTCCATTTTGGTGTTCAAGTGGGTTTGGTAAGACTTAAAGTTTAATGTAGATATTCTGTGGAAACTTTTTATTTTCTTTACTGAATCTGTGATGTTTGTAGAAAAGAAGCGCTGAGCAACTTGAGTGCCATCACATTAAAAATTAAGCGACTACCAGAGACCAAAAATCTATTTTTAAAAAATCCAGAGGCAGTCGTGATGATTCCTTTGCTTGATTTTGTTCCCCTTTGATTCTCGAATATTATAACCGACCAAGCCTTTTCACATCTGTTGTTATATTCATGTTCTTCTCTCCCTCCTCACCTCTCAATCCTCCCTCCCTCAGGCCTTCTCTCTGTACGAGGACGAGATCAGCGACTCCAAAGCCCAGCTGGCAGCTATCACGCTGATCATCGGTACCTTTGAGCGAATGCGATGTTTCAGCGAGGAAAACCACGAGCCGCTGAGGACTCAGTGTGCGCTGGCTGCCTCCAAGCTGCTGAAGAAGCCCGACCAGTGCCGAGCCGTCAGTATCTGCGCCCATCTGTTCTGGTCCGGGCGCAGCACCGACAAAAATGGTGAAGAGGTGAGTTGGAATTGTTTCGTTATCAGTTGTCAGTAGGTAACCACATGATATGGAGCTCTCGATCATGATGTGGCCTGCAATCAATCATTTAATTGTCATGTGACACACCCCAGCCACAAACATCTACACCGGGATTTGCCCACAGTGACACAGTGCTTTACTGGAGCACTGACATGTTCTGATGCTTTTAAATCTGTCTCCACAGCCGTGACTGCTAACTACTGATTTTCCCTTTTCAGATCCGTGATGGTAAGCGGGTGATGGAGTGTCTAAAGAAAGCTCTGAAGATCGCCAACCAGTGTATGGACCCGTCGCTGCAAGTCCAGCTTTTCATTGAAATCCTCAACAGATACGTCTGCTTCTACGAGAGGGAAAACGATGCGGTACGACACCACAAATGTCTCATGGTTGCTCATATTAAAAGGCAGAATCTTTGTGAATATCACACTCTTGACGCTTTCCTTCCTCCTCCTCTCATCCAGGTGACTGTCCAGGTATTAAACCAGCTGATCCAGAAGATCAGGGAAGATCTTCCCAACCTGGAGGCCAGCGAGGAAACGGAGCAGATCAACAAACACTTCCACAACACACTGGAGCATCTCCGCCTGCAGAGAGAATCCCCTGAGTCAGAGGGCCCCGCCTATGAGGGCCTGGTCCTTTAAAGCGAGCGCAGGTCGGAGGGATGTGAAGTCCATCCATAGATGTTTCACTGTATTATGAATATACGACAGAACACACGAAATCCTATCCTGTAGGCCGGGAATTAAAATAAATGTCAAGCGGAGCTAAAAGAACTCACTCCCTCATTTTATTCTGATTAATTTTTCCGCATCATTTCCTCCTCACTGTCCCTCAGCGGCAGAACTGTTCTCTGCTACAGGTTGGAGATGTTACATTTAAAGAGGCGCGTGCCAGCAACACTGCACTTAGCTTCAACGTGCACTCGTGGCGAGTCGTAGGCACCATTCCTGTATGAATTCCTGCTTGACTAATTTGTCTTTAACCTGTATCATTTTACTGTCAATAGTAGGCTTACTAGCTGTTCTAGGTGTATCCACTGAGCCATCATCGACCCCTCACCTGTTCACATCTTCCCATATTGAGAAGTGAATGTATTGGCGTGAGTGTATAACAGCTACAGAATCTCGTAGTGGTGTTGCAGCTGTGTTGAGCTAGTTTCACCCCCTGAATTATCAGTAACTCTGCTGTTCTTTAGGATGGCTTAAACAGGTCGGGACCAAACTAACTGGAGACCAGATGAACAGGAGGCATATGCAAACTGTGGCCCCGCAGGAATGGCACAAATAATGTCGTTCCCATTAAAGAGCAGAGCGTCTTTTCACCTCGTCAGTTAATACTTGTGCAGCATTTTGCATGATCCTGAATTCATCCGCCATCCCAGCTGGGCTGCAAAGAAATTATGAATAACCTCACAAATATAGTCATTAAAAAGATCCTCTCCTCTCGTACTTAAAGGGATAGTTCAGCTTTCGAAGTGGGTTTGTATGAGGTACTTAACCATACAAAACGTTTTGTAACCACCTAAAAAGTCAATATCAGCTTAAGTGTATGCTATATTGAGAGTATTTTCACTGCTGAAAACACACCGTCATGTGACACGCATCAAGTGCCGCCCCTAGCACACACCAGAAGTGACATGCAGCGACTCGTTAACAGACGACCACACAAACTACTTTTACTGAATGATCTGTACCTCTTCCACCTCTGTGTTAGCTTAAAATCATGTGTGTAGCTTGGGATAATTCTTGTCTTTGTCACACACGAGATGCAGCAACAGCTACACACTTCTCTTTATGCATCAATGGTGAGGAGAGGAGTGAAGCTAGTGGGGGTAAATGTGTTTAATTGACACTTGAAACAGGACAGTGGCGTAAAGTGCTGCGTCCAGGAGTGCCGACGCGTGTCTAGCCTCCGCTGGTGTGGGGTTGTACATTGAAAATTACAGGGGCCTATTTTGTGACACACAATGTTCACCGTCAATGTATTTTGGCCTTCAAACAGCCCGCTCCAAGGGGAAAGCAGTTGGCAGCATCAGTTCCCCATCTATGCACCAAACTCCATTGACAGAACCGCAAGTTTTACCTTTTGAACACAAGAGCTGATGGTCCTCAGCTGCTTCGATCAGTGAGTAAGTTTGGGTTATTGTGTGACTTTGGTGTTTCAGAGGGTTAGTTCGGATTCACCTCAGCCCCACAATGACACCAACAAAGTAAGTGAGCTCAGCAGCAGTGGACCAGCAGCTCCTGTGTTCAGCGATGTTAAATCTCTGTTTTTCTCAATGGAGTCTGGCTTTGGAGAGAGGGATATAAGTGCTTCATTTTCCTGTTGGAAATCACTCTGACATTAAAGTGAAGCTGTGAAAGTATTTTTAAGTTTAGGTGGCTAAAATACATTTTGTTGCTGACCCCTTCACAGCAGTACATTGCTTAGCTTCCATGTCAGACTGCAGCCTGCTTCTATAAACTGGGGGCGTGCCGACTGACGCCTCATTCAACCCCACTGCAAAAACCTCAACTATCCCTTTAAGCAGCTTTTTAGTAACACCAGATGTGTCTCCATCTCTCTGTGGACTCCATATTTCATATATTTTTTTTTATTCCTGGACTTCCCACCGATGGATCGACACATCAGAACTGCAGCATGTGTTTGCATGCTTTAGTGTGCTTTGTATTATAAGGCCTGGTTTTCAGTTCACACCGTACGGATCCCACTAACTACAATGTCTGACTCTGTTTTTATAATTTAATTGAGCAATGAATTCCTGTCGCTTGGTGACACTGTCATTTTGGATTCATCTGTTGTGGGGGGGGCGCAGCTATTCCTCAGGATTGTATGCTAGTTGACAAGTTGCCATACTGAGTACCTCATGATGTACACGTTTGCTGCAGCATCTGACAGTGTCTGCTGATTTCTTTTTCTTAGCTGTTCTCGTTGATTTGTCGGAGGCGGTTCGGACCGGTTCCTCTCCCCTTTTAAATCTGTGTGTAAACCCACTTGTAAATCAGATAAAGAAAAGCAGATTAAATAGCAATTATCATTGTGATTTGCAGAAATAAAATTGAAATTAACAATACATGAGTGCATTGTTTGTATTATGTTGAGCCACTCTCACTCTCATGACACAATCTGTGTTATCTCATGTTACTAGTTACATGTTTCTTGAATTATCGCAACATTAAACAGACACAGATTTACTTAACTTTGGCTAGCTGGTAGGAGGTTTGCTGTGTCTCCCAGCAGTCTCAAGAGCATGGAGGAGATACCAGGAGACCGGCGGTTACACGAGGAGAGCTGGACAGGGCCGTAGAAGGGCGTCAACCCAGCAGCAGCAGCAGGACCGGTATCTGCTCCTTTGTGTGAGGAGGAACAGGAGGAGCACTGCCAGAGCCCTACAACATGACCTCCAGCAGGCTACTGGTGTGCATGTTTCTGACCACACTGTCAGAAACGGACTCCATGAGGGTGGCATGACGGCCCCACGTCCTCTAGTGGGACCTGTGCTCACAGCCCAGCACCATCCAGGTCCGCCACTGGTGCCCTGTTCTCTTTACAGATGAGAGCAGGTTCACTCTGAGCACATGTGACAGGCGTGAAAGAGTCTGGAGACGCCGTGGTGAGCAATATGCTGCCTGTGACATCATCCAGCATGACCGGTTTTGTGGTGGGTCAGTGATGGTCTGGGGAGGCAGATCCTTGGAGGGTCACACAGACCTCCATGTCACAGCCAACAGTACCCTGACTGCTGTTAGGTACCAGGATGAAACCCTCAGAGCAAATGTATGTCCACTAAATTGTTGTTTTTGTCACTGACAGGCTCAGATTTTTATTAAGTGTATGACAACATTGTGGAAATGAGCCCTACAGAGTCAGACCTTTTTGTTCAACCAGAAACAAAAAGTCCTGAAATCACCATCACCACACATTGAAATGAACCATGATTTTAGCATCGTAAAACCCACTTGATTCAAAGTCAACAGAAACAACAACACTAACAAAAGCCTTCTTGGTTTGTTGTTCCACTGTTCAACAATCACCAGCAATGTTTGGTTGAAATAAACTAATCATCCAGTTAGATGTGAAACATGCTGCCTCTATACACGCTTAAATTACTGTTTATTTAACTGGCGTCTGGCGGGTTCAACAACAGCTATTTCAGAGTTGTTTCCGGTTAAACATTAAGGATCTTACGCTTTAACAAAGAGATCTGTCTTTGTAGGAATCCTTTCTACAATATTGTCAAACACTCAACTGAGCAAATCTGAGCCTGTCAGTGACAAACACAAACACTTGTAGTGGATGTTTACACTGCAGCCTGTTGTGCCACCGCTCTTGCTCAGCACTGGACCAATTTCAAAAGTTGTTGTTCCTTAAAACGTCACAAGAAACAAAAACATGGGAAAATGGGGTCCAGGTTGAAAAACACTGACGTCACCCTTTAAGAATAGGGTTGTAAAAATTCCAGACCAGTCCAGGAATATTGTAAAATAAATGAATAAATAATCAAGAATCGTTCTCTCTGGCGGATTTGTCACCAACTTACATGGAATCAACATAACAACAACTCCTATCAGTCTTTTGTTCTGTCAGATTGGTAAATGGAAAAAGAAAGTTTTGGGGAAACAGGCATTACAGTTCCTGACATCCCGTTTGAACACCAATACTGTTGGTGTTTGGACCCCTATAAAATAATAATAACAACCCAGAACAAATACAGTATTGTTCCAACAGCATTGGTTTGTGGAGCCTCAGACATAAGACACTGTATTCAGAAACATTCCAGTGAAACAAGGTCCCTTTATTAGGTCTGTCACTGGTTCAAGCTCTGCTGAGGAGCTCCTGCTGCCACATGGACCAGACGCTCCAAACACATGTGCAAACAGTCTGAGGATCCTGCTCCAGATGAGCTTTTCCTCCTGTGATTATCAACTGAAGGCTGATGGTGTGATTTATGGTGGAGATGATGGGATGTGTCACTGCTGCTTTTCTGATCACCTCTAATAGTCCCCACCACTACTTTTATATTCATTGCATATGTGTTCAGTTCAAATATTACTTCCTGTTGACTCCTTCATGTTCACAGTGGATGTTTGTTCTCTTTGTCTCTGCCTCCTTTAGGGACTGTTCTCTACTTATCAGAGAAGGAGGAGGGTGGCTGGGGTGCGACTTTGGTTTGTTTTGTTTTGGGGGGTTTTATTCTCCCTAAAGCCACAAATATTTGTCTTTGAGCTTCCCTGAGTGACTGGTGAAAAATACACAACCCTCCCTCCACCAGAGATTTTTAGAACCTACCCTTTGACGTTTGAAAGTCAAAAATTGAAGACGAATCCTGGAGTTGAAACAAGCCTCAGTTTTTCACTCTTGGCGGACATGCTGTTTGATTCGTGCAAATGGTGCCAATTTTTAATGAAACACACACACACACAAAAATAGATCGTCTCTCGCTCGTGATATGTTCAAGGACTGTCGGATATTTGAAAATCTAATGATAATTTCTGTTTTCACACAGCACAGTTACATAATATCAGAAAAAATTAATTCTTTGTGTTAGTCGAACAAATACCAGACTTTTAAAATACGTGTAAACATATTAGTTGAATAGCATTAAATGCGTAACAGAAGAAGAAGCCGGTAATAACATGGAGAAGTCTACATCCAGAGATCTGCTTTTGTTTTTTCAAAATTAAATGCTTCTGCTCCATAAACTCTGAAAAACTTTATATTTTAAAAAACTATTCACTTAAATGAATACTTTCTTATTTTCTTTTATATTTTTTTGCCATATACAGGTTTGTAATGATGACTGTTAGATAATGTCAACTCTTCATTTAATCATGTGACAAGACGAAACAATATCCGGTAGCTAGTCTAGCCCAAAATCTGTCAAGACTGACAAAGTGAACTGAGCCTTTTAATCTTAAAGATTGCAGTAGTAAAGGACAAGAGAGGAACAAACAGGAGGAAAAAGTTGCAAAGCTCCCTAAATTAGATTCATTTGGCTTTTTTATTAACAGTTGCCAGTGGTGTGTGTGCGTGTGTGTGTGTGTGTGTGTGCGCCTTATAACTAGTAACTAGCGTGCAGTAATAACTACCTTACACTACCGCCCGAACTTACACTACTGTTTAAGGTAGTTGTGTAAATAAAGTTGAGTTGGCTTATTTTTGGCTTGACATACTATGTATTGGGGGTTACTAAATATTCTGCTGACATACTATCTTATATGGTAGTATGTGTATTTAAACACCAGGGGTGGGTAGAGTACTGAAAATCTGTACTCAAGTAAAAGTACAATTACTGCCATAAAAAATTACTCAAGTAGAAGTAAAAAGTATGTGGTTAATAATTTACTCAAGTACAAGTTACTTTCTGTTTGAATATTTTTTAGGGTGTGTGGACCAGTGCAAAATATTGAAAAAGCAGCACTTTTTTTAATGAAGCAGGTACCAATCTTCTACTCTCCATCTCCTTCACTCTACCCCTCTTTTCCTCACCTAACCTCTTCTTTCTCCATTTCCCTATCTGTAATTAGAGTGGATGACCTTGCTTTAAAAACAGAACTGACATCCCAACTTCTTTGTCTTTTCTACGTATACTTCAGTGCGTAGGTTTCCACCACAAGAGTGGATCCTGGTCGGCTCGTAGTGGTGTCTCATTCTGGTAACATTTCATCTCTTCTTCAAAAAGGGTAGGCAGGGAGGCAGCAGGTGCAGCACTCTCCCTGTCTGTCTCCCCGAACAGGTCACACATCGCAGACAGCGCAGTGGGTGGTGTTGGCGCAGCGGGCTCCTCTGTCGGCGCCTCTCCCTCCGTCACTATGTCCCTCTCTGGCCCGGCTTGTGCGCGAGCCATCTCCGCCCGAACGGGATTCGCCGTGATATACAACATTATTGATAGTTTTAATTAATTATTAATGATATTTGAATGATCAAATTTAGGTTCGAACTTATAAAATATATATATATTTGAATATATTTAGAACAATTTTTTTTAACAGCCCTAGAGCAAACTAGTTGTAACGAAGGTAAATGGCAAATGTAGTGAAGTAAAAAGTAGATTACTGGCTCAAAAATATACATGAGTAAGAGTAGAAGTACAGTTTTAAAAAAGGAACTTAAAAAGTACTCGTTCCTAAAAAAAAACTACTTTTTTACTCACGTGCGTTACTTGTAACGTGTTACTACCCACCCCTGTTGAACACACAGCGTGTGCCCCCCTGACTTTTCAGACAAAACCTCCGCCCTTGAAAGCCACAGTGTAAAGAGCCTGCTATCTCCTATTTTCCCAGGGTCCTTGAATGCGACACAGCAGCAGACGGACTCTCTCTCTCTGCGCATGCTCGCAGCTTTATCTTAATATCAGTGTGTAGTGTAATGTCTGTGTGTGTTTCTCAAAGGTGTGCTGTCAGCTCGTGTCCTCGGTGTGTGTGTCCTTCAGACATGTGTTAGTGTGTCGGGCTCAGACCAGCTGCCGTCCATGTTTCACACACACATCTAAAGTTGTAGCTTCGTTCAGCTGTCGGCGTGTCGGCGGAGGAAACGGATATGTCGGCAAATAAAACAAAGAAAGTCAAAATGGCTACTAAATCCTGTCCTGAATGCGACCAACAGGTGAGAGGACACATTTATCACTTATCTTAACATTGGTACTGACCCAGTGTGGTGTGTAGGGTCTGTAATGTCGGTGAGAGGAGACACACAGAGGACAGGACGGTCCTCTACAGACAGAGGAGACATGGAGGAGCCACATTAACACCGTGTTAACGACTGTTGAACCAAACCTCACTTTAAATATGAACAAGTTAACTGCTGGTTTATTGTTGAGCATTGAAAGACTTCATGTTCCCTCAAATATTGATCCTATTAAATTTATCTTCACTTCGGCTATGGCCATTTTGTTTTTAACAACAATCACATAGTAGCACATTTGGTTTTATTATTTTAACACTAAGCTGTCTTCCCAAAAATCCAACATTAAAGGGGAACTACGGCCATTTTCTGACATGTTATTCCCAGCTCTCCAGGAAGTATCCACATCCTTTACCTAAGGAAAAGTACTGATACCACACTGAAATAATACTTTATTATAAAACAAGTCCTGCACTGAAAAAGTTTGACAGTATAAAAAGGAAAATGTAGGGTAAAATGAGGTGAGACGTCCCTCCCCCTTCATTCCTCTCCTACTTTATTTATTTATTTTTATTTTTTTTTTATTTGAACACACATGGAACTGCATAAAATCCAAATTGTGGAAAAGAAATAATGTCAGGAGAGGTGAAGAAGACAGGCTGATACAAACAGACCTCTCAACTTAAATTCACTTCAGTTAAATTGAACTTTATTTATCCAGAAGGAAATTCTTGTGCTTCAAATTAAAGTCACCACAATTTAATGTTCGCAACCAGTAACAACCAGCACACTGGGCCTAGTTTTAGAAACAATGGAATAGTAAATATCTGGCAAAAATAAACAAATATACATAACTTAAGGAGGAAAACTGACAGTGTCAAAAAAGGGGTGAAAAGTAGACAAAAGAACTAAATTAACATGATAGAGAAAACTACAATGAAAGAGAAATGACAACAGGAAGCACACTAAGCAGTCAGTGGAAAATAATCCAATAAAAACCAAGAGATACACAGAACACAGTGTAGAGAAAAAAGGGAGGAAATATATTTACATACAAGTCAAGAAATGATTAGACTTCATGAATTAAATGTGATGATAGTTTCCTTTTAAACTGTTGTAAGGATAAAGAGCTCTTGACAACATGAACTGTGGTGTTCTGGATCTGCCCCTCATGATATCTGAACGAGGACTGGCCTTCTGTCGTTTTGGAAAGGAAGATGGAGCTGATTATATGAATGCATTTGGGAATGAAATGTTAAGAAATTGCTAAACAGTGAGAGTAGAGAAGAAGGTAAGAAGATATGTTTATATTAGGGCTGTCAGTCAATAAAAATGTTAAATCACAGATTAATCACACATATTTTTATCTGTTCTAACTGCACCTTAAAGGGATATTGTTACATTTTTAATACTCTTATCAACATGGGAGCAGACAAATATCCTTAGTGTTTGCAAATGTGTGTTTATTATTATTGCAACAATGCAAAACAATGACAAACACTGTCCAGAATATTCTCCAGAATAACCTCAAAGTTACTGCACGCTCAAATAATAAGCTGAAAGCAGACCGAGGTAAACTCAAGCCCAACAAGCAACAACAGACGGACACATTGACTTGAACGTAGCATTACTTAGTAACACTAACATGATGTGGTGTCCAACTTTACACTTAAAGGGATAGTGCACCCAAAAATGAAAATTCAGCAATTATCTACTCACCCATATGCCGACGGAGGCCCTGGTGAAGTTTTAGAGTCCTCACATCCCTTGCGGAGATCGGCAGGTGGAGCGGCTAGCATACCTAATGGCTGACGGCGCCCCAGACTAACGTCCAAGAACACAAAATTGAATCCACGGAGTATCTCCAACATGCTCATCCATAGTGATCCAAGTGTGCTGCAGCCCCGACATAAAAAGTTGTTTTGAAAAACGTCATATGAACTCTGTTTTTAGTCTCACTGTAGCCTGTAGCTCTGACTGCTTCCCTTTAAGGTTAAAGAGGCAACAGATAGGATTCAGGGTTTTTTTAGCTTGGCGCCACCTAGCGTCAGTGGTGTTGCATCGCACTGTCGCAACGACCAAATTGAGCGTGGGGATCAGAGATAATCAATAAAATGTAGGCTGTAAAGCCACCAGTATACCTCTATGTATATGTAGAATGAGAAGGTGTGTGGACACTCTACTAAATAAATGAGTAAAGAGACCGAGCAACAATTATCAGATTTATCTGAAGAAAAACAAATAGTAATGCAAATAATTATAGCAGAATGCACAGTACCAGTACAAACAGCTCACAGTAAATGATACCAATGTGTACAGTATCAGTACAAACAACAGTAGACACAGTGGAATTATACCAATATGCACATGTAAACAGTCCCCATTCTAGAATAAACGCTACCTTATGGAAACCATGCGGCCGGGTGGAGCTCAAATTGAATGGGAAACAAAGTCCAGTGTTCACTTAGCTGGGCGTAACTTAGCTGGGCGATGTCCGTGGATAGCTGCCTCCGTGAGAAGAGAACAGAAGGAAGGGAGGGGGGTATCACTGTCCGAGGGCTGCCGTAGAATGGCAACCAGGTTGTCAGCTGACCAACACTCGCTACCCGCTCCCTGGTTGCGGCGATTTGCGATGCTGGCCAGCTAGGAATGAACTAGCAGCCAGTACAGTACAGTCCTCTCTGGTCTAGCTAACATTTAGCCGTGTTACTTACTGATCCATTAGAAAGAAAGCTAGCTGAACATGGGTTTTGAAGCCTCTTTGGTCACGGAGCTCCCTCCATCTCTTGAACGCCTGACTGAGGTTTACTCTTGTTTTTCCTCTTCTTTTATCACTCTCCTTTTTGCTCTTCTTTGCCTCCTCACACAGAGGAGCTCCTTTTCTTTTGCTAGGCCGTTTTTCCACTTGTCTCCAAACTTTGTCCGTCTGCCATTGTGCTCGTGACTCAACTATCTCATGCCCAACTCCTCATAAGGACCAGCTCCAGTCCCTGATTGGTTGACTGACCAGTTTCTCAACACATGACGCGTTTCCTGCCGTAAAGCAGATTTTTTCCGCGAAATTTCGGCACCGGTGGCAGAAGCTTATTGCACAGCCACTAAGTAACCTATGTAAACGCTGATAGTCTGATTTTACTGTGGCCACTACCCTGTGCACCCCACATTATTTTCTAGGATAGACCGATATGGATTTTTTAGGGCCGATGCCGATACCGTTTTTTTTCCATCACCCTTAGCCAATGACCGATTATGGACTGCCGATTTTCTTGAGCCGATATTTGGGGCCGATACTGCTTTTGCTCCCTCTATTTACATAAAAAAAATGACACAATGATAACAAATATTACAGGTCTCAAGTTTAAAATAAGAAACATTTATTCAACAGTAAAAAATACTAAAACAAGATGGAAAGTTGAGGTAGAACAGGTAGAATATTATTATTATTATTATTATTATTACACATTCAAATAAAAAAAAGAGTTCAGTGCTCTTAAATCTTCCAGTAATGTCTTTATAAAATAAACAAATATTTAAACTGAAGCATAAATAAAACAACAACTACTGTACACAGTAGGATTCAACAGCTTTGTTCAACTTAACCACATACTTTCAAATGAAAAAAAGTGCCAGGGAAAAATAAATCTGCGAACCCACGCGCATATCGGCTGATGCCGATACAAGTAAAAAACTCAAATATCGGCCCGATATATCGGCCGGCCGATGTATCGGTCTATCCTTATTATTTTCATAACGATATATTTAGGAAAAGATGTTATGTGTTGCCTCTTTAACTAAACCTCCAGTTTTTATAAGCAGCTTGATGTACACAGGTAGTAACTCAGTTCACATCGACAGTAAATGCAGATAACTTGAGTCTTGTCTCGACAACCATCTGACAGAGTTGCTAAGCTGAAGTTGCCGTTTAAAAGACGCCTTTCTTTATTCATTTCTGCTCACGGAGGTTTGTTTCTGCTTTTCATCGGCAACCTTACTGCAGCATCACTTCCTGATTTCCCAAACTAAAGTGTGGACTGAGGGTCATGATTACAGAATATAGGTGCATTAGACACACATTAAAAAAACCTTGTTATTAACACATGAACTTTGACAGCTCTAGTTTATATGTCTGATGAGTATTGATATCATATACTGAAAGAAAGTTAAGTTTCCTGAACAGAGGAACACATAACCAATATATAACACTAAAGTCATGATACAATATTATTACGACTCCAAACATTTTGTGATATGCGGAGTATTGCTGAGAAATAAATTAAGATTTATTACATTTTTTGTCATTTCTGTTGAAATTAGCTTTAGAGACCAAAAACATTTTTGCACCAGGCTGTAAACATGTTTATTTCTCTTGTGAAGTTGTAACATGGGGGTTGTGTCCTCCTGTCTTCAGCCTCAGAGGTGCTACTTGATTAAAACTTGTTAGATACCAGTAATTGGTCAAAATTGTATCGTGATGTTGGATACAGCGTCAGGCCAATCACTGGGATAAAATTAAAATGTTTTCCAAAAATCCAAATTGACTTAATATCAGGGAGCTCTCACATCAGGGACCCAGGCCTGAATCCAAGTACACTCACAAAGTCCAGTTTGTTTGATAAGTGTGAACACTGTGTACGGCACGTGGCCTCTGATCACCCTTCTTTGTACAGTACCACCTGAAAAGATGGTCTTTGATCTAAAGTCCTTATCAGGTTTTTATTGCACCTTATTTTAATTGACTATTATCTTTGATTGTAATATTCTTCTCTCTTGTTTGTTCTCTTATTTTGCTTTTTGTTTTCCTCTTGTGTGTGATGTTGAGCACTTTGGATCAGCGGTGTTGTGTGTAAAGTGCTATATAAATAAAGTTGAGTTGAGTCTCGTGTACTCTGGTATGACAGCCACCAGGTGTGAAAACAGGCCTTTGGTCAAAGCTAATATTTTCACTCCCCCACCAGACAAAGCCTCATCAGAATATCAGTAATATAACTTCTGAATGTTTCCTGTTTCTCTCCAGATTCCAGTAGCGTGTAAATCCTGCCCGTGTGGTTACGTGTTTATTAGCAGGAAACTCCTGAACGCCAAATTAAATGAGCGCTCCTCTCCAGCCATAGCAGGTAAGATTCAGATTTTATATTAACTAATAAATTATGCCTGGAAGTGTAGTTTGACTTTTTTTTTTAAATGACATCTTTCAGTACTGTTATTTATTTTGTGAAGTCTGTCAGTCTGTCATATGCATATTTTTCTCCATCTCTCTCTCTCTCTCTCTCTCTCTATTTATATGTGTATATAAATATATATTTTAAAATATATTTATGTTTTTACTATTATCATTATTATTATTATTATTATTATTATTACTATTTACTTGGTTTTATTTTTACTATTGTTATTCTCTTTCATTATTTTTTCTTTTATATATATGAAATATATAAATATATATAATTATATATAATTTAAATTAAAAAATTATAGAATTGTTTACATTTATTTATGCATCTATTTAATTATTAGTATTTGCTTGTTTTATTTTTCCTATTTATTTATATATATAATTTAAGTTAAAAAATTATATAGAATTTTGAAAATGTATTTATGCATTTATTTAATTATTTATTATTATTATTATTATATTTATTTATTTATTTTTTATTATTGTTTCAAAGGAACAACCCAAAGCTGGCAGCCTGGCTCCAGTCTAACCCACAAATTACAGTGATCTGTTTTTTATTATCCGTGTTTTCTGCCTCAGACAAACTGGACTTTAAGCGGAGAAGGACGGAGCGTATTCGCAGAGAGAGGATAGACTCTTCCTTAACCAGTGACATGGAGAACAGGAGAAGATCCCGGGCCAACAGCCAATCAGATCCCATCCGGAGGGGGCGGGGCAGACCAAAAACTGTGGGGCTGAAGAAACAGGAAGAGGAAAAAGGTAAAAGAAGAAAATACTATCTACAGTTTGATTTCACAGGACTCTCTAGTGATATCCGTCTTTAAAGGGATAGTTCAGATCTTTTGAAGTGATGCTGTGTGACATACTTATCCATTGTCAGTGTGTTACCTGCAGTAGATATGTCGCCACGCCTCCAGTTTGGAGACACAGCAGGAGTGCTGAGTGTCTGACTACTATCACGCCACATGCTACATGTAAATATAAGTTTATGTTGATTACTATGTGTTGTATTTGTCATTGTCATATTGCTTATAACGGATGCAGTACAAATGGGATTGAGCGCCATCAGCACAAGTTGCTGATGTAGGCCACTTTTTAATTTGCCATAACGTGTCGTAAAGATGAATGCAGGTCCTTCCAGTTTGCATGAAATCAAACCAGTTTAAGCTCTTAAACCAGACCAGACCGGCTAAACTGGAAATTGACCCAACACGACCTGCAATAAAACCCAGGTTGAGAATACCTGCATGCTGCTGTCCCTTTCACCTCTCGCTGTGTCTTTGCCTCATGTCTCTCCCTCTGATCCCCCTGGACACGCACACTGCACCTGACATTATCTTCATTAAAGGTCCAGTGTGTAGGATTTGGGGGGATAAATTGGCAGAAGTAGAATGTAATAAGGATGTTTATTTAGTGTGTAATCACCTGCAAATAAGAGTCACTGTGTGTTCGTTACTTTAGAATGAGGCATTTATATCTACATAGGGAGTGGGTTCATCCTGTTAAATTCAAATTATGGGAATAGTTTAACACCGTATCGCCAAAATGAGTTTTCTGTGACTGACTGTTTTATTGTGTCAACAGAGAAACAAGAGAAGGAGGTGGATATCTACGCCGGTCTGTCGGATGAGAAGGCCTTCGTGTTTTCCGTGGCCTTGGCTGAGATCAACCGCAAGATCCTCGGTCAGAGACTCATCTTATAGATGAACACCTGAAGAACTCAGGAACCTGTCACAGAGGACCTACACCAGAAACCTATCAAACAGCAAGAGGACGACCAAAGAGGGCAGGAGTGGCTGCAGCTGAACTCTGATGTGGATACGATTCAGAAACCTGCTGAGGTGTTGTCTCTGAGAGAAATCACAGCAACTCAGCAACTTGAATTAACACCCAGCACACATTCACACACCTTTCTACACTAAGAGCACGAGTGTGTGTGTTGTAACGACAAACTGTACGTTATGGCTGATTGAAGCAGGAGAGAGGCGTGGATGATATTTTTAACTGTTGTGTAGATACAAACATCAGAGTGTATAAACCATACTGAGCTCTACAGGCATCTGAGTTTAATTTAGGAGAGTAAAAACTAAAGACATCACCGGACTGTTATTAAGTAAACAACCTCAATGGACAGTAGCTTCATGATAACTTACAGGACCAAGACATGTTGGTATCTGCGTGCTTTATATAAACTGAAGATGAGATGATCTACGAGCACAGCTGAGCATGTAAAGCATCCTCGTAGCTTCACTTCACTGATGAACACAAACTGGAAAAGACATTTCATCACAAGGATTAAGAACATGTTGTCATTAATTACTGCTAAGCGCAGAACACACCTCGTATTTAGTATTAACTTTATAGACTGTATCAGGCTGGGTTATTTAAGATGAATTTCACCTCACTTACTGAATGTGGATGAAACTGTGTTACAAGAAAACTGCAATCAATGGTGTTCAGAGTTCCTCGAATATTACAGGAAGTCAGACAAATATTTATCAGATTGTGAGGTAGTGCTGATGTAGTGAATATGTTTTCTTTTCAAATGAAATAAATTTTATCAATCTCACTGAGTCTGATTTGGTCAGCAGGTGTTTTATTGATGTTCTGTTTGATGGACCGCAGCAGAGTCCCATGTACCAGAACGTGTCTGGGATGAACAGAGGTCTTACGGTGATCACCCTCAGGATGAAAGGATGACACGTCAGGGGCACTCTGTTTTTATCCTGGTAAAGCTACATTGTGAACAACATATTTAGTTAGGGTGAATAAATGCAGTTGTTTGAAGGAGGAATTGGTTTTATGCAGCAATATAATACAGACAATAGTGTTTTTTAACAGATGTTTTTCATGAGAGTTTGTTCAATAAATTCATATTTACACTCACTGGCTGCTGAAGTTCAAACGGATGAAGAAAGGTGATTGAAGTGACTTTGAACGTGGCATGGTTGTTGGTGCCAGACGGGCTGGTCTGAGTATTTACTGGGATTTTCAGCACAACCATCTCTAGGGTTTACAGAGGATGGTCCCAAAAAGAGAAAATATCCAGTGAGCCAAAATGCCTTGTTGATGCCAGAGGTCAGAGGAGAATGGCCACACTGGTTCAAGATGATAGAAAGGCAACAGGAAGTCAAATAAGCACTGGTTCCAACCAAGGTGTGCAGAAGAGCATCTCTGAAGCAACAACACCTTGTCCAACCTTGAAGCAGATGGGCTACAGCAGCAGAAGACCACACCAGGTGCCACTCCTGTCAGCTAACAACAGGAAACTGAGGCTACAATTCACCAAAACTGGACAATAGAAGATTGGAAAAACCACATTCAGATGGAAGCATGGATCCATCCTGCCTTGTATCAACGCTTCAGGCTGCTGCTGCTGGTGTAATGGTGTGGGGGAGATTTTCTTAGTACCAACTGAGCATGGTTTAAACACCACAGCCTACCTGAGTATTGTTGCTGAGCGTGTCCATCCCTTTATGACCACAGTGTACCCATCTTCTGATGGCTACTTCCAGCAGGATAACGCACCATGTCACAAAGCTCACATCATCTCAAACATGACAATGAGTTCACTGTACTCCAATGGCCTCCACAGTCACCAGATCTCAGTCCAATAGAGCACCTTTGGGATGTACTGGAACGGGAGATTCTCATCATGGATCAACTGTGTGATGTCATCATGTCAATATGGACCAAACTCTCTGAGGAATGTTTCCAGCACCTTGTTGAATCTGACACCAAGAATTAGGCAGTTCTGAGATATACAGTACAGGCCAAAAGTTTGGACACACCTTCTCATTCAATGCGTTTTCTTTATTTTCATGACTATTTACATTGTAGATTCTCATTGAAGGCATCAAAACTATGAATGAACACATGTGGAGTTATGTACTTAACAAAAAACGGTGAAATAACTGAAAACATGTTTTATATTCTAGTTTCTTCAAAATAGCCACCCTTTGCTCTGATTACTGCTTTGCACACTCTTGGCATTCTCTCCATGAGCTTCAAGAGGTAGTCACCTGAAATGGTTTTCCAACAGTCTTGAAGGAGTTCCCAGAGGTGTTTAGCACTTGTTGGCCCCTTTGCCTTCACTCTGCGGTCCAGCTCACCCCAAACCATCTCAATTGGGTTCAGGTCCGGTGACTGTGGAGGCCAGGTCATCTGCCGCAGCACTCCATCACTCTCCTTCTTGGTCAAATAGCCCTTACACAGCCTGGAGGTGTGTTTGGGGTCATTGTCCTGTTGAAAAATAAATGATCGTCCAACTAAACGCAAACCGGATGGGATGGCATGTCGCTGCAGGATGCTGTGGTAGCCATGCTGGTTCAGTGTGCCTTCAATTTTGAATAAATCCCCAACAGTGTCACCAGCAAAACACCCCCACACCATCACACCTCCTCCTCCATGCTTCACAGTGGGAACCAGGCATGTGGAATCCATCCGTTCACCTTTTCTGCGTCTCACAAAGACATGGCGGTTGGAACCAAAGATCTCAAATTTGGACTCATCAGACCAAAGCACAGATTTCCACTGGTCTAATGTCCATTCCTTGTGTTTCTTGGCCCAAACAAATCTCTTCTGCTTGTTGCCTCTCCTTAGCAGTGGTTTCCTAGCAGCTATTTGACCATGAAGGCCTGATTGGCGCAGTCTCCTCTTAACAGTTGTTCTAGAGATGGGTCTGCTGCTAGAACTCTGTGTGGCATTCATCTGGTCTCTGATCTGAGCTGCTGTTAACTTGCCATTTCTGAGGCTGGTGACTCGGATGAACTTATCCTCAGAAGCAGAGGTGACTCTTGGTCTTCCTTTCCTGGGTCGGTCCTCATGTGTGCCAGTTTCGTTGTAGCGCTTGATGGTTTTTGCGACTCCACTTGGGGACACATTTAAAGTTTTTGCAATTTTCCGGACTGACTGACCTTCATTTCTTAAAGTAATGATGGCCACTCGTTTTTCTTTAGTTAGCTGATTGGTTCTTGCCATAATATGAATTTTAACAGTTGTCCAATAGGGCTGTCGGCTGTGTATTAACCTGAATTCTGCACAACACAACTGATGGTCCCAACCCCATTGATAAAGCAAGAAATTCCACTAATTAACCCTGATAAGGCACACCTGTGAAGTGGAAACCATTTCAGGTGACTACCTCTTGAAGCTCATGGAGAGAATGCCAAGAGTGTGCAAAGCAGTAATCAGAGCAAAGGGTGGCTATTTTGAAGAAACTAGAATATAAAACATGTTTTCAGTTATTTCACCGTTTTTTTGTTAAGTACATAACTCCACATGTGTTCATTCATAGTTTTGATGCCTTCAGTGAGAATCTACAATGTAAATAGTCATGAAAATAAAGAAAACGCATTGAATGAGAAGGTGTGTCCAAACTTTTGGCCTGTACTGTATATGTATATATTTTAATTTAATTTAATTTTTTTTCCCTACATGATCTAATGATCATTTTGAAAGAATTCACAATATTGATATTATTGTGACATTGATAGAAAATTTAAAATGATGATAATGCCCATGTTATCAGTCAAATTCAAAAAACCATATATGTGGTATGTTTAATATGTGGAAACCACATATTAAACATGTCAAAACAAAAATAGACCACTGCAATTTTGGGGAAATCAAGACACATTCTGGACTATAAATCACTACATACTCTGTATAATGCACTCATTCTACCATATCTGAGCTACTGCGTAGAAATATGGGGTGATAACTACAAATCCAACCTACAGCCGTTATGCACATTACAGAAAAGATCAATAAGAATCATCAATAAAGGGGGCGTCGGTAGCGTAAGTGGATAGTGCCGGTGCCCCATGTACAGAGGCGATGCCTCGACGCAATGGTTGTAGGCTCGAGTCCAGCTTGCAACCATTTAGTACTGCGTGTCACCCCATTTCACTCTGTCCTATACATTAAAGGCATAAAAGCCCGAAAAAATAATCTTTTTTTTAAAAAAAAAAGAATCATCAATAAAACTGGATATCTTGAGCATACAAATTCATTATTCATAAAGACACACACTTTGAAATTCACCGATATAGTTAAACATAAGACTGCACAAGTCATATACAAAGCAAGACATAACCTACTTCCTGGTGAAATGCAAAAGATATTTAGGGAAAGGCAGGGTGGGTATAATTTGAGAGGGGAATTTAATTTTAAGAGAATTAAAGTCAACAAACAACTCTGAAAAGTATGTGCATAACAGTCTGTGGGGTGAAATTGTGGAATGGTCTGGAGAAGGAGCTCAAAAACAGCACAAACATAAAACTTTAAAAAATTATACAAAAACATGTTTCTAAAAAACTATGAGGATGAGGAAAAGTAGGGTGGAGAGTGGAATATTATTTTGATTACATAGGGATAGGTGATTATAAACCTAAGAGAGAGTTGATTTTGTTGTTTTGTATTTGTTTGTTTTCTTCTTTTTTGTTGTTGTTTGTTTTGTTTTATTTTTAGTATTATAAAACTAAGAGTGAGTCCGTTGACTTTGTTGTTTTGTATTTGGTTTTTTGTTTTGTTTTGAATATGTAGTGATGGAGCGGTGAATAAGGGGTGGGAACTGAAAAGCTTGGCTTCCTCCTGGGGCCCGTTGCACAGAAGTAGGATTCAGACATCCAGGATAAATGACTGAGCTGGGTTCAACGAATCCAAAACAAGAGCCTTCCAGGCTTAATTGGTTGCACAAAGACCAAGCCAGGATGAGCAGACACGGATTCATCAAGCCAGGTGAAACCAATCCTGGATCAGTGCGCGCACGCAGCTTCCTCAAATACTCAAATAGTCCCCGCCATTGATCACAGATTCACCGATTCACCATGGCAACGAGAGCGGCGTACTTTACCCCGTCGGAGGCAGAAATCCTCATGGAGGCTTACGAAGAGGTAAAGGATCAAATCATAAAGAAAGGCAACACCGCCACAGCAATAAAACAACGAGAGAAAGCGTGGCAAAGTTGCAGACGGCCTGAATGCGTAAGTAGTGCACAAATACACACTCACTGCTCCGCTGAAACATCACAGTTACAATCCAAATAGTTAATGAACATCTCCGAAAACGTAGCTGTACTCTGATTATGAATCAGTTGAAATTGTAACTGAAATTGACTGCACATGTGAAATTGTGTAAATGTAACTCCATCAGACTGTTTAACTCTTTGATAAATACATGAGCTCACTGACGTAATTGAATTTCCCTTTGGGATAAATAAAGTTCCTCTTATCTTATCTTATCTTATCTTATGTTTGCTCCTCATGCTCCATGTGTATGCTGATTGATCATAAGAATATATATAGAATATATATATATATGTGTGTATATATATAATCCCCCGATTTTGTGAATAGGAAATCCTTTCACAGCATTAATGTTCAGGTGAACATTACGTTTTGATATTGTTGAATAATGAACACTGTGCATTGCTTGTGATGTGCATTGATTGGTTTAATAGTCTTCATCTTATCATTTCAGATGGTCTGCAATGCTGACTATTTGATCAGCAATGTTGTGGCAAAGTGGCCCGGCCCGGTCCATGACTCCCGAGTCTTTCAGACCTCTGGAATCTATCAGCGCCTATCACAAGGTGAGCCACACAACCTCTGTTAATAACCGCTTTTTACATCATGGCTGTGTCAAGAATGTCACTCTATTTATGAGGTTGTGATGATGACATTTTGTATTGACAGGTGAATTCTCTGGTGTGTTGCTGGGGGACAGGGGGTATGCCTGCCAGCCTTTTCTCCTCACACCATACACAGACCCTCAGGAAGCACAGCGGGCCTATAATCATGCCCATGCCAGGACAAGGGCCAGGATCGAAGTGACCTTTGGCCTCCTGAAGGCACGCTTTCACTGTCTTAGCCAGCCTTTAAGGGTCAGCCCTTTAAGGGTATGTGACATCACTATGGCCTGTGCTGTCCTCCACAATGTGGCCTGCCTGAGGAAGGAGAGGGCCCCCATCACACATGGACTGGGACAATCCTGCCATCTTCCCTGATGACGACAGTGGTCGGCTGGTCAGGGACCAATATGTGTTAAATTATTTTAGTTAACATGCATGCTTTAAATTTAAGTTAAATATGGCCTGCAGTGGCGGAGGAATTTGTGTTTTTTTATTCAATGTAAATTGATTTGGCCTCTTATGTTGTTTGTGCTGTATACTGTGTAAGCTTGCAGGGAGGCTACTGCATCCATTCATTTGTCTGTTCATTTTTTGTGTATGGTTTTGTCCTGCATTTATTTCAGTGTGCAGACATGCGGGGTGTATCATATACAGACCTTTGAATGTGTATTTATTCTTGTGTTGTATAATGTGCTTTGATTCCGTGCTTTCTATCTTGTAGAGTCACAGTGTGACTTCAGTTTTGAAAGGAGCTGATGGTTTACTTGCTTTGATTTATCCTTATTCAATAAAGGAACATCATGTTACTCTTTGATGTGTATTTATATTTATATGGGATGTGTATTTTATATATAGTCTATGGAAAACTGTAAATTATCTAATGATTGCAAAATCATCTAAAATCATCATTTATCTAAAATGATTGCAATTAATGATCACAAATGTTTAAATAATGACAGTGGGTCTGGTTGAATGTGATAACAATGTGCAGTGGGCAGTGGAATAACTATTGGTTTCTGTTTGTGGTGACTGCTGACTGAGATAAGGGATGAGATTAAATAGATCCTGGAACTTAGCCTGGTCTGGAGCAGGCTAGCTCCACAGAATAAATCTCCATGGTAACTTATATCATAACATATCCCACTGTCCACTATCCCGCTTTTGTGCAACATGGATAAGTTGAGCCAGAATAACCAAGATATCCCGGCTTAATCCCTTATCCTAGTTTTGTGCAATAGGCCCCTGCTCCTTTTTGAGCAAAAGTTGTTTATTGATTTGAACATTGGTTTTGTTTTTTGAGAAACTATAACACGTATGATTTATTTTATATGTCTTTTCTTTTACTTTCTTTTTTTAAATAAATAAATAAAAGAAATTAAAAAAATTCATCTTTACTTTATCTATTGTCTGCTTTGTCTCTTTTGGTAAATGAATTACACTCAAAATACAAGTGAAGGGAGGTGGAGATCAAAACAAAGCAAGAACAGAATGAAACTGAAAAGATTTCAGAGGTATTGGATCATTTATACAAAATTATCACAGGCCTATGTGTATTATTATTATGATATTGATATTTTCACAAGCTTTTCTTTTTTTATTTATCAAATATTTTATTTAAATTTATTGAATTCATATAGGTCTATAGGTATAGGTATATATTTACATTATTATCATTATTGTCAGTGTTCTTTTTTTTTTAAAAAAATAATTTTTGTTTTATTTGATATATATGTATATATATTTTTTTCTTTTTAAAGAACACTGACATAACACTACATAATATTCGTCTTACAGAATTTTCGAGTTTTTATTTTTGTCAGTGTTCTTTTTTAATCATTGTTTTCATTTATTTATTCATTTATTTATTTTGTGCCACATTAACCGCTCAATAAAGTTTCTTGAAAAAAAGATGGCGGTCGACGTTGAAATGGGAGGATGAGTGTGTCGTATCAGTGTTAATCTGGGTGTAGACACACACGCACACACACACACAGGCAGCAGAAGCAGCCTCCTCCTCCTCCTTCTTCTTCTTCTTCTTCTCTCCTCCCGTCATGGCTCCAACCGTTGGTTCAGGCTGCTGTAAATATTAACGGTGTATTATTCGGTTCGTGTCCGGTGCAGCGGCTCTTGAGGAAACATGCTTTGTCTCAAACAGTTGGTGCTCCGCTCTCCGCCCGTCACCGCCTCCGTTAGCTCCTCTCTACGGCAGCATGCCCGGTTCAAGTCGCAGGGCCCCGCCGGGCAGGTCGGACTGAAGCGGTTCAGCACCGCGGAGGCGACCGTGGAGACCCGGGACCAGGCCCGCCTGAAGGAGAAGACCCTGACCATGGCGACCCTGAACCCGCAGGTGAAGGCGGTGGAGTACGCTGTGAGAGGACCCATCGTCATCAAGGCGGGGGACATCGAGAAGGAGCTGCAGCAGGTCAGTGGGGACACACCGGGTACCGGGTACCGGGTACCGTCCGTGTGACGGCGGATAACGGGGACAGATAGTTATTTATTATTAAAACTAGTTGGTTTAATGATCTGTGTTTATGACGATGCTGCAGCGCGTCATCATGACAACAGACCCACAGAGAGGTTGCATCATCCTCAGCCTGCACACACTGGCTGCTGGGTACCAGCCGCACACTGCACATTATATTAGACCAGTTACACACAGTTTAAGGCACTGGTTTACAAACTCTCTGTGACCCAGACACACCAGAGGGTGAGCCACAACCTCAACACACACTTGTATTTATACCTGCACACAGCAGCCTCTGTAACTGTGACGTCACACTCAGTTAAGTTCATGGGTCACACGCAGCTCAACTTGATCTGCAGTGGGCCAGACCAATAAAACCATTGCATAATAACCTATAAATAACAGCAACTCTAATGTTTCCCCTTTTCTTTCCATGTAAACAAGTGCACTCTGTAAACATTCACCCTGTCATAAAACACATGAACAACCTGAGATGTGTTCAAAATAAATGTAGTTTCAACTATATGTCTCAGTTTTCCCACGTTCAGTCAGTTATCTTCTCAGTCATCAACAGTAGGGCTCCACCAGTATTGTTTTAAGATATAATTTGATAGATTCTTTTGCACTGAAGCTGCTGGTTGACAATATTCTGCATTATATTTAATATCTGTAAGAATTTAGAGATTTTTTCAGAGAGCTATATTCAGGTCAGGGTGGAGGGGCGTCTGAAGCAGCTACTCAAACTTGCTCCTAAAACCTTGCAGCTCTTACACCTCGTTACCACTTACGTATGTGACAGCAGGTGTCTGTAGACTCGTTAATACACAGATGATGTCTCTAGCGTCCAACACAAGGACATTTATTTCTTTATGGATGGATAGAAACTTTATTTTTTGCCATCCAGTAGTTTGGAATATTCACTTGGAACATTACCGGAACAAAAACAGGATCAATATTGTACGGCAAAGTATAAATGAATATGTTGGTCTGTCAGGTTTGTGGCGTGTTTTGTGAAGTATTTAATTAAAGACCAATGAACGTCTGAACATCAGTGCGTGTTAATTTTAATGACGTCGTCCTGGTAAGGGCCAGGAGGGGCCCCTGTGCCCAGTAGGCCCAATCCCTCCAGGCACTCACCCCGGCTCTGTCCTCCACAGTCCTGGAGGATGCGCTGGGCTCGTTGCTTGGCGTCATCAGGAGCCCTTTTTAAATAGGAATTGTGCAAATTTGCAGGAAAGCCCAATCAGTCTTTTTTCAGCATTGGCAGTATAAAAAAAAAATTGAGGAGTGCAGCAAAATGCCGCCTGCCTACTTTTGTTTATACAGAATGTGCCTTTTTAACAAAACGTGTAGCTCAGCGCGTGACGTAAACAGTGACATGGGAGCGATTCTCTCGTAAGTCGGCCCGTTCTTCACCGTCCCCGTCATCTGATGGTTAATGGCCTCTTCGTTTGCGAGGACAAGGAGGGCGCGCAATTCCTTGTCTCCCCAGTTGCTCATCTTTACAGTGTCTGTCAGGTTTGTGTTTCCCTCTTGCTACTAGCTGCTCGCTAATTCCTTCTATCAGCTGTTTCCTGTTTATCCACCTCCAGTGGCTCGCACATGCGGCGTCATCAAAAGCTCCTCCCACAAGTCATCAACAGCCCCTCCTGTTGCAGAAGGCCGCTTCAGTCTTTTTTAAACTTAAAGGGTTCCCCCAATATGTCTACCCTACGAGGCAGAAAATTGGGCACCTCGGATCAACTCACCAATCCGGCTCTGTGTGTCTAAATACTCACAGCTTGCCGGCAAAACGGTCCAACATTCGCGGGAAATCTGGCAGTGTAAAAGGGGCTAGGGAGAGCCGGACTGTCCAACAGTTCAGGGAAACAACACAGAGCCACCACCTGCACAGAACGATTCAAAATGACGATCTGACCGTACATATTGTAAAATTATATTTTTGCAGAATAACATTACTCAGGTTTACAGTGTGTTAAAACTAGATTAACAAGTTATTTTTAATTATAAAAACTCACCTGACAGTCAACACAGGAAACTGATGGAAGTAGCCTGTTAGCTAACCGGAAAAGTCCAATTTTTTAAACGTACTTGAGGCAAATCCGGGACCAAAATATTAGAGAGGGGAGGAGTTTCTCAGGCACATCAGATATCACAGAGATTCCCATAGGAATTAATGGACTTCTTTTTGTCTCGTCTCTGTACACATCGAAGTTAAAACGAGGCATTAGTTTAGTCATCTCGTGGGCCGGATTGGACCCTTTGGCGGGCCGGTTCTGGCCCACAGGCTGTATGTTTGACACGTCTGTAAGGTGTGTTATGACTAGGGATACACTGATCCGATATCTGGATCGAATCTCAGCCCCGATATCATCAAAATAGATGGAACGGGTTTCGGAAAATGCAACCTGTACCTGAGGCGATCCTTTCCCTTTAAATCTATTGCGACGCGAGCTTCGTCATACGTCATGGAGCGAAGGAGAGAATCTGCTGTGTGGAGGTATTTCACACTATTTCAACTGCTGTTGCACAATTGTTTATTTTTGTTAAAGATAAATAGGTCATCATTGCATTAATCTGTGTAGTCATCAATGCCTGATGCCTCTAGTCTTTTCTGTTCTACATGTAAAGGTATATAGCTTTTTAGGTCAGCCATGGTATCGGATCAGTATCGAAACTGAAACAGCTGGATCGGTGCATCTCTGATCATGACTCAAATATTAGGGACGGGTATAGATTTTTTAAACCGTTAACATAACCGATAATTTCACATTTTTGTGTTTTAAAAACAAGTGTGTAACCTGTAGATGATAAACACCTGAGGGTGAGACAGGCTCAGATGATGTGAGAAAATATGGCTGATGTAATATTCCACAGCTCTGACCGAACCAAATCAAACTGACATCACTATTAACACAGCAAACACAAAGAACAGGTGTGACTCATCGTACCTGCCGACATCAGGTCGACCCTCACTGGCCCCGCCCTCATATAACCCTACACTACAGGTGAACATCATAGATACAGGGATGTGAAAGTAAAATCACTTTAATCAGTATTAAATGTAACGTTAACAGTGAGACAGAGGATGATGATGATGAAGCCCAGTGTTACTGTGTATAAACTACAGTCTGTACTCACAGAGACAAACAGCTGACTCATATGAACATCACCAGCTCCGCCTCACATCTGCTGTGTGACGTGTTGATAATGTCACGCTGCATTTTTATAAACACACCCAGGCGCTGTCTCACCGTCACACGATAGACGAGCCAACAGCTACTAATGAATGATTTATGATTGATTTATTATCTGAAGCCTCATTTTACTTTGCAGCTTTGGAGGTGAGCGCAAAAGAATCTGTTAACATTATAAAACTCTCTGTTTCCCTCTGAGACTTTTCCTTTTTTGGATTTGGAATCTGTAACTAGCCTCACTGATGAGACTCGTGACGAGCCACTGATATTAAGGTTCAGCAAAATTTAGATGAAAATCGCCCAGACATGATAACTGAAAATTAAAATGTTAAAATGATACAGTTTTTCATTTCCATATACTGGTAATATTTTGTTAAAGCCACTGAAGGGTCATGTGACTCTGGAGCCACAGGTCACGACCCCTGGTGGAGGCTGATATGATAACCTTTTCTTTTTTCTCTCTAGGGAGTGAAACAGTCCTTCACTGAGGTCATCAAAGCCAACATAGGTGACGCCCATGCCATGGGACAGCAGCCAATCACTTTCCTCCGTCAGGTGAGTGCTGTCAGGTGGGCGGACATGACTCCTGATACCGTTCTTGGTCTGCAGCCTGAGGTTTCTGCCCACAGTGATGCCTCTCACACACATTCACTCCATTATTTGAAACTCTGATCCCGTTAAACATGAACATCCAACACTGTGACGTCTCTTCTTGTCATCTGTGTGTTAAATCTGTTTTCACTCCTCCTCTGTGCAGGTGGTGGCTCTGTGTTGTTTCCCTGAACTGTTGGACAGTCCAGCTCTCCCTGATGACGCCAAGCAACGAGCCCAGCGCATCCTGCAGGACTGTGGAGGACAGAGCCTGGGTGAGTGCATGGAGGGATTGGGCAGGAAGAGATTCAGAGTGACCTACAAAGTCCGTCCTTTGCGCTGCCTTTCTATTTTTACCCAGAGCCAAATGATGGCAGCATCATTCCTCCTCAGGGTGTGATTTTAGACACCATGCCAGCATCCAGGGATCAAAAGAATTGTGACAGACGTGACGTAACACAGACGTGTTGACAGCATTTTACAAACAATAACAATTACATAATGTGTCACTAACAATCATTAAGCATCTCTGTTATATGACGGCTGCCCTCGTCCTCTGCTCGGAGGGTAAAGAGCTCCTGGACCTCGTTGTTTTCCCAATTTGTAAACATTTTAAACAGCTGTTCTTCTTTGAGTTAGCCGCTTACTGCTATCAGCTACTTTGATTTGTAACGTGAAAATCATTCTGCTCCCAGTAAAACCTCCTGAATGTCTGGATTTTACGTGATCAGAGAAATAAGGTGATCACACATTAGCAGGTGCTGGTCTAGCAGCCCATCATTGACAAACCAAACGGTGTCACAGAAACACAGATGTGTAACGTGAAACTGTTTTATTCAGTGTTTTACTGGATTAAATCAGCTGGGGTCTCATTTATAAAACAGTGCGTTAGGGATGCACCGAAATGAAAATTTGTGGCCGAAGCCGAATAATATTAAACGCTTGGCCGAATACCGAGTGCCGTTTTTTAGTTTTTCATTAGTTTTTGCAGATGAACCCTCCAGATTAGTGTTGTCACGGTACCAAAATTGGGACCCACTGTACGATACCAGTGAAAGTATCACGGTTCTGAGTAGTATCACGATACCACAGCGAAAATGAGGCAGATGTGCCTTCTGTCATTTATAAAAAGATAAATCACTTTTCTATAATACATCAATGATATTTCAATGGAATAAATTACTTATTGACTTATTCATACTTCAAAAACAGCATCAATAACTGATTAACATAGGGTGGATCAAAATAAAATAAATAAATGAAATAAAAATCAACCAGCCACCCTCCTCCCCTGACAGTCCCTCCGTAAGTAATGAACAGTCCCTAAAGTGCGGTGAGGTTTGTGGATTGTTACCTGACACTGAAAGACTGAAAGAGAGAAATGTGAACAGCTCTTTTCTCCTCTGATACGCCACATACTGTGTGCCGCCATGGCTCGGCTGTTCAGGTACTTTTGGGCAGTCATGACAACAAGTTATTCACCTGGAGCCGGACTTCTCCGTCACCAGTAAGCCGTTATCATGCGCCGCCGTATTTGACAGGAATACGTATTCCTGTCCGTGTCTGTGACCCCCGTTCAACCCACAACCAGTGGGATTCGCCGTTTCGTTTCTGCTGCTGGTTGAAATCTGTACTCGCACAGCGTGCTGAATGATTTATTTTGCCTGCACAAAACTATTTTTAGTCGCAAATGCGAGTGCGGTGATGGACGGAGTAAAATATCACCACACTGCCGACATTTTACTCCGTCCATCACCGCATGCTGTTTGATTGCATTATCAAAACACGGCGCTATTATTCGGCCTTGCTTTTCACTTATTCCACCGAATGTGTGTTTTTTTGCAATATTCGGCCAAATATATTCAGTTACTGACTATTCGGTGCATCCCTACAGTGCGTAGGATCCAGAATAAAAATGTACGTACGGAGAAAAGCCAAAAATAGTGTAAGCATATTTTATGTTTTTATGTTTTTTATTATGGATCCCCATTAGTCTTCACAAAGTGAAGACTATTCTTCCTGGGGTCCAGACACTCATATATACAGTACAATCAAAATAAAAACTTAATACAATGAAACAATACAATAAAATACAAAAACAAAATGCATACTTAAAATAAAACAAAACAAACAGAAAAACTCAGTTTTTCTAGCTACTGGCATCTGACGCTCAAAAAGTTGAAAGTATTTTAACTTTTCAGCGTCTACGCGCATCTAAAAAGAAGCGTCTACAAAAACGCCAGTCTAAAAAGACGCTTGAACGCCGGTCAGACGCACCGTATCATAGGAAAACAATGGTTTTACTGGCGTTGCATTTCTGGCATTTCATCTCGGTGTGATCGCTCCCTAGAATAGGGTCAGCAGCTTTGTCAGGGTTCCCAAAAGCCAGAGTGTTGTGGGTGCTGGGTGTAAAGGGAGCAATAATTATAAAACACATCAGTGTGGATGTAACCTGAGTGAGAAACCTGCTGATGGGTGTGGTGGGTGTGGTTAATATTCCCACAGGAGTCTCAGTCATGAAACAGGAGCACAGTGAACTTCTGTGTTAACTGTTTGCAGAAGGAAATTACGTGTATTTTGGTGTTCATCAATATGTTAGTAGCTCTGATCTTTTCAGAAGTAAATCAACACCTGCCTCTGACTGACTGTAGCACCTGTGTAAATCAGGAGCTCCCTTTACACCCTGCACCCACATGCAGTAAAAAGCATGGGTCAAAGTTCCTCCAATCAAGTCTGTGGCGCATGCCTCTTTCAGACCTTGTGTTGTGTGTACGCAGTGTTTATAATGAGACCCCTGGTGTGTTTGTTTTGGAGAAGAAGAGATCTCTGTGGATATTTCAGCTCCTGGTTAAAACCTCCTGAACAAAGAACACTGAATAAATTCTAACCAGAAGTTTCAGCTGGTTGCAATCTGCAGCTCTCACCCCTAGGCGCCACTAAATCCCCTTAAATCTCACACACTGTTCCTTTAAAACCATTTCATGTGTACTGTATGTTGTGCGTTTTCAGGCTCGTACAGTAACAGCCAGGGGGTGGATTGTATCCGTCGGGATATCGCTGACTACATCACACACAGAGACGAGGGTGTGCCCTCTGACTGGAACGACATCTACCTCACCACAGGGGCCAGTGATGGCATCATGGTACGAACAGCGCTTTTATCTGGTGACAAACACTCAGCTGTAAACTGCAGTGTGTGTGTTTGTGGCATCCCACATGGTTTCCAGTTGGAGAATGATTTCAATGTAGTTTTGGGGAACTGAAAAATGAGCAGTACTGAATCGTGTGTTTTCTTCAGGAGACAAGTCGCAGTGTTTGGGGATCAGCGTCTGCAGACAGATGACTCACATTGTAAGTGTGTTGTTTCCAGAGCATCCTGAAGCTGCTGGTGTCAGGTGAGGGCACGTCCAGGACAGGTGTGATGATCCCCATCCCTCAGTACCCTCTGTACTCTGCAGCCATATCAGAACTGGAGGCAGTGCACATTAACTACTACCTAGATGAGGAGAACTGCTGGGCCCTGGATACTGAAGAGTTGCAGCGAGCGTACCTGTCAGCCAAACAGCACTGCCAGCCCAGAGTCCTGTGTATCATCAACCCAGGAAACCCCACAGGTATGACATCATTTGTTCAGACAGTTATACGTCATCTATTTTAAGTTTTAATGAAGGGTTAGAGCCATCACTCTGTTTTCTACTGCTGCTTTAACCCTGATACCTGCCTGGTATTTACTTCCTGTTTCCCAACCTCGGTCCTCCAGGTCAGGTGCAGAGTAAGAAGTGTATAGAGGAGGTGCTGCACTTCGCCTACGAGGAGAACCTGTTTGTCATGGCTGATGAGGTAACGTCCACTGCTGGCACAGACTCCACAGCACCACTGTTCATCAGAAATACACTTTCTTATTATGTTTCAAAAGTATTATCCCTTCACTTTAAATGTGACACCCTTCAGAGCTTGTGTGTCCCTGTGTCTCAGGACAGTTCAAGGGCACTTCTGCAATGTAGCCTTTCACTTTCAGACACAAGTCAGAAGTGACATCAGAGGCTTTGTGTTCTACGGTCTGATTGTGTCGCTGATCGGACCGATTTTTCTTGTTGCACCAGTTTAGTTATAAACCTGTCTGGTATTTCCACAGGTATATCAGGATAACGTGTACTCGTCAGACTGTCAGTTCCACTCCTTTAAGAAGGTCCTCTATGAGATGGGCCCCGAGTATTTCAACAATGTGGAGCTGGCCTCCTTCCACTCCACCTCCAAGGGCTACACAGGAGAGTGAGTGTCCTCTGCATCAAACACACACACTGAGCTCTGAGCATGTCTAACTTACACATTTCAAAGGCATTTATGTGCAGTCCTGATTTACACAGGTGCTACAGTCAGTCAGAGGCAGGTGTTGATTTACTTCTGAAAAGATCAGAGCTACTAACATATTGATGAACACCAAAATACACGTAATTTCCCTCTGCAAACAGTTAACACAGAAGTTCACTGTGCTCCTGTTTCATGACTGAGACTCCTGTGGGAATATTAACCACACCCACCACACCCATCAGCAGGTTTCTCACTCAGGTTACATCCACACTGATGTGTTTTATAATTATTGCTCCCTTTATGCCCAGCACCCACAACACTCTGGCTTTTGGGAACCCTGACAAAGCTGCTGACCCTATTCTAGGGAGCGATCACACCGAGATGAAATGCCAGAAATGCAACACCAGTAAAACCATTGTTTTCCTATGATACGGCGCGTCTGACCGGTGTTCAAGAGTCTTTTTAGACTGGCGTTTTTGTAGATGCTTCTTTTTAGACGCTTCTTTTTAGATGCGCGTAGACGCTGAAAAGTTAAAATACTTTCAACTTTTTGAGCGTCAGATGCCAGTAGCTAGCGCGCATTGAATAAGCGCTTCCAGTGTTTCAAGTGTCTTTGAAGCGTCCATGTCTCTAGCGTCTCATTTCTGTGTGATCGCCCCCTTAGTCTGAAATCTCTGTGGCTGTGATTCAGTGTGGACCGATGGAAACTGTGACGACATGTTAAAGGGAAATTTTGGTTTATTTCAACCTGTCTCCTATCATCCTAAATTTGTTTCAAGTGACTAGTGACATAAAAATAATAGTTAGCATGTTAGCCGTTAGCCTAGATACAGCCGGGGCGCATAGTAGCGTCAGACCTGTTAAAACGTAAGTGAACGGGCAACCTTCAAGTGCAAAGTTAGTCCACTAAACAAGCTTTTTTTCCACAAAGACCGCCTCATATCGTTAGGATAAATGTCAGAGAACATATAGAAAACGACATGTAAACGTGTTGTCTTACCTTACCGGTGTGCTGCCATGTTTGTTTACCATCTAGCTCTGCTTTCCAAAGCGCGGCCGAAATATATCTGGCGAGCTCTAGATAAAGCCCAGCTGGATACTACTCCAGGTGGAGGTGTCTCGTCCTCGGTCACATCCAGACCTTGAAAATAAGGCTGCAACCGGTCCCATTCCTTGTAACAGAGGCATTCCTCTTCTGTGGGCACTGGGGCACAGCATTCACAGGTACACCACCAATCTCCAGAGCTATGCAGCCTTGCAGCAGCCATTCCTCCTCTCTCGTCCTCTACCTGTTGCGCCTCTCTCTCTCTCTCCTCCTCCGTTCTTCAATTTCACGAAGCTCTTCATCAGTGTATTCTGGCTCAAATAAATAAGGGCGGCCATCAAACTCTGCAAAATCAAATTCCTCCTCCACAAAGTCGAAGTCTGGCAAAAAGTCAGCCATTATTCTATAAATCTTTCATAAAATAAATGAATGAACTTTTCAGGCTACTGTCCGGTTCTGCCTTCCAGCTGTTGCTGCTTGTTCTCGCGAGATTTCAGGCATGGTATGAGATCGCTGCTTGTCCTCGCGATATTTCGGCCGCGCTTTGGAAAGCAGAGCTAGATGGTAAACAAACATGGCAGCACACCAGTAAGGTAAGACAACACGTTTACATGTCGTTTTCTATATGTTCTCTGACATTTATCCTAACGATATGAGGCGGTCTTTGTGGAAAAAAAAGCTTGTTTAGTGGACTAACTTTGCACTTGAAGGTTGCCCGTTCACTTATGTTTTAACAGGTCTGACGCTACTATGCGCCCCGGCTGTATCTAGGCTAACGGCTAACATGCTAACTATTATTTTTATGTCACTAGTCACTTGAAACAAATTTAGGACGATAGGAGACAGGTTGAAATAAACCGAATTTCCCTTTAAGTGAAAACTTTACAGCTAGCTCTGCATACCTTTTGTGATTTTATCTTTCTTGTGTGGGTGCTCTTTTCCTGACTCCATGACTTCCTCCAGTGATGGATATCCCACTCTAATATGTCTCTGTATTTGTTTTGTAATGTCTCCCATTCTGTTCACTGTCTCCTTGACTGCTGTATACTCATGAGTTACCTGCAGTAACAGTTGCACCTCGTCGTCATTCCAAACAAAGAAATCTCTGGTCTTACTTTTCGGCATCTCTGTTGTGTTTCCTGTAACTAAGCAACCAGCCACAGAACAGACAATCTACTTCCTGTTTACTGTGGTACAGCATGCCCAGTGTACATGATATGTGTTTCAGGTGTGTTAGCATGGATGGAGATTAATTCTGAAACTATGCGATCATGCTTGTGTGTAAAGAGATCGTTTTTGTTTAGAAAACAGTTTAAAAATAGAGCAGCTGTTAGTGTGGACGTGGCCGTAGTTTGCTGCAGTATATGAAGTATACGTTCAGGAATGAATTTGACAGTACTTTGGTTCTCAGGGCGTACAAAGACCCTCGTTAGTCTTTATTATTACACTAACCCCTCGTGTGCAGTTCCCTTTTCTTGACTGAGGACTTTTCCTCATCATCTGTGCTCTGCTCTTTGTTCCATCTGCTCAGGTGTGGTTTCCGTGGAGGTTACATGGAGGTGTTGAACATGGATCCAAAGGTGAAGGCCCAGCTGGTCAAACTGCTGTCTGTTCGTCTCTGCCCTCCCGTCCCCGGACAGGCAGCAATGGACGTCATTGTAAATCCTCCCAAAGACCACGAGCCCTCGTACGCTCAGTTTATCAAGGTGTGTGTGTTTCTGGTTGTTCTCAGTCAGTTCAGTGCAGATGTTGGTGTTTACAGTGTCAACTCAGAAACATTTCTATAAGTGTTTTTGTATAAATAGATTTTAGATAAATAGATTAGATTATAAATAGCTTTTGAGGAATAAATGAGTAGGAAGTTTAGAGGCTGGGATCAAACTACACCAGCTGCTGGATGCTGACCTCCTTAAGGTCGGTGTTCCTAACCTGTCAGGACCCCCACAAGCGTTTAAGAGATTGACCTAAGAGGTCTGAGGGTTACCTGGTTATAAATAGTAATGAATACAATTCATTTTTAGACTGTGTAGTTTTATTTCCTCAGGCCTAAAAAGATTCAAGTCCAACTCAAATTTAGCTGCATGTTTTTTTTTTTTGTTTCTGCTCCAGCACACATCCATATCTGCTCTGCTAATCACATCCTGTGTTCTCCCTGTTTTACATGACTCCCTCTGACTGCTGTTAACTCACTGTCTGTGTAAAGTTAAATGTGTTGTATGTGTTATATTGGTGTGCAGGAGAAGAGCTCGGTCCTGGGTGAACTGGCTCTCAAAGCCAGACTTACAGAAGAAATCCTGAACTCTGTACCTGGGATCAAATGCAACCCGGTCCAAGGAGCCATGTATGCCTTCCCTCAGATCTTCATCCCACCACGAGCCATCCAGGAAGCTCAGGTCTGTCACTGTGCACGTTTTTTTAATTAACTCTGTTTACTGATTTTTTTTTTTTCTTTCCAAAAACACACTGAAGTGCTCATAAGCAATATTGTGTAGTGTTAGAAAAACATCAACATATATTATATTAAAAGACAGTGTTCTTTTTGGCAGCTGTTTTAGACGTAGTGTTTGTCTTTAGATGAAAATTCTTATTTCTTTTACTCATATTTTGATCCTTCATAGTTCTAGTCAAACATTAGTTGAGAGCATCTCAAAGTGTTTTAGTTTTAGCTCAGCGTTTTGTCTCTTTAAATTAGAATCGCAGTGACCGTTTGTGTCACATTTCATTCAGGCATAATTTTTTTTCTACAACTGCAAACAATTTCTACGTATTTCTCCAGCAGTTTTGGGCAGGTTTAAAGGACGCCGCCGCCCTCTGCACACCAGCTGTATCCGTGTCTTTATTCTGTGGCCTCAGGCAAAGCAGCTGATTACAACACAAGCTTAATTTCGGGAGTGGCTGAGCTAAGTGTGTAGTTCCTGTGTGTGTGTCTCTGCAGACTCTGTCTATGGCTCCTGACATGCTGTACTGTCTGAAGCTGCTGGAGGAAACTGGAATCTGTGTTGTTCCAGGAAGTGGGTTTGGCCAGAGGGACGGAACATATCACTTCAGGTCAGACATGAACACTTTATATCAGTGTTGGGGGTAATACATTACAGTAATAGATTATGTTTTAGCAGTAAAGAATATAACGCATTACCAACAGGATTTTGGGTCATATTATTACATTTAAAATGTCATGTGATGCATTACCACCTGAAATAAATTGTTAAGTGTTTTCATTTTTCAATCACTCACATTGATCCACTTCCACCAGTGCGCCACCAGACGTCCTGTATCCACACCTCGACAGGTCAGATTCCCACCGTGGATCGGTCTTGGCTCCGACCTGTCGAGGCACAGACGCAGGACCTCTGCGGTTCTTGTATGCCGCACAAAAACTTGATCAGATTGGGATCTGGAGAACTTGGAAACCAGATTGAGGCCTTGAGTTCTTTGTCATGTTCCTCAGATCGTTCCTGAGCAGTTTTTTTGTGAAGCAAAGTCTTACATGTTTGTTTCACTGTGTTTCTCTCAGAATGACCATCCTGCCGAGCCCAGAGAAGCTGAAAGTCCTCCTCGGCAAAGTGAAGGACTTCCACCTCAGATTCCTCGAGGAGTATTCACAACAGGAACCTACGATCAGCAGAGTCCCCCAAGAACACAGAGACACGTAAAAGCAGCCAGACTGACGCTTTAATGTGTGACAGCTCGTGTAACGTTCATACCGCTTTAAGTTTACTTGTTTTCCAGACCGTGTGTGACAGAAACATTGTGCCTTGTCCTCACATGATATTTGAAGAGGTAAAGGTTCGTCTCCCTGTCCAAACATGTCCAATAAACACACTGTATAGCAGCATCTGAAGCGCACACTCATCTTAAGCTACTCTCAGTATTTCTGTCATGCTCTCATTGACCTGTAGCTCAGTGGTGAACGACCACTGACATCCATTTCCCATCCACACACATCCATGTGATGCTTAGCCAAGGACTTTACCCATCAGCTTGTCATTAGGCGTATGAGGAGTTGTGTGCCTCTTTAAATGCCTCTGTTAAAGTGCAGCTACAAAGATTTTCAGATGTAATTTTTTTTTGTTTGTTTCTGCCTTGCCTTATAAAACATTAAAGGATCAGTTCACTCATATCACTAAACACACACATACATGTGTACTGTATATTGTGACTCTGCTGTCTTTATTTTAAATATCTGTCTCTGAGACTTCTGCCTCCATCACAGTGATGTCAGTCTGAATGGACTTTATGAAGATTATGGAAACTAAAAACTCAACTGCAGTGATTTTCAGAACAAAGCCTCCGATCTAAGCAAGACAGATTATTTTGCCTTCCAAAATGCCCCTTATATCAGTCACCTGTTGTTAAAGATTGACTGAAGGGTTGTATGAGATATTTCTCCATAGTCGGTGTATTACTTACAGCTCACCCCCAGTCAGAGAGGTCCGACACGAAAGCTGTGGATGGAGCAGCAGCAAAATGCATTTCAGCAACCTAATAAAATCTAAATTGGTTTAAGTGTATGCTACATTAAGAATATTTTCACCACTTTACCTCAATGTCAGACTGATCTCCAGCTGAGAACTGAAGCTGTTACATCACTCTCTCTTCAAAGCCAGACTCCACTGAGAAAAACAGTGATTTGACATCACTGAACACAGGAGCTGCTCGTCCACTGCTGCCTTAGTCTGTAGGTTAGTTCATCTTATTGTGTGACTTTGGTGTTTTAAAGTGTCAGTTCAGACTCACCAAAGTCACACAATAACACAGACTAACTAACTGATTGAGGCAGCATGGAGTCTGGCTTTGACCAGAGCATAGATGGGTAACTGAAGTTGTTAATGGCTCCCCTGTTGGAACAGGGTGTCTGACAGAAAGGTAAAGCAGGGGAAATATTCTAAATATAGCGTACACTTAAACTGGTGTCTGAAATATGTTTTGCTGCTAACCCTGTCCACAGCAGTACATTCCTTAGCTTCTGTGTCGCTTCTCCAAACTGGGGGACTGACATCTTCTGAATGTAATATACTGAGTATTGATAAGTAGTATGGAAATGCACTGATGCCACGCCAGAAACGTAAACTGGTCAGATTAGGATGAGAGGCTGGATGAGAATAGATTTTGGGATACTAGAATAAATGTAGACAAGGTATACATTGGTATAAGATCAATAGAAGCAGGGGTCTACCACAGCAGACAGGACCCCAGGTGCAGGCTGTGCGAAGATGCTCCTGAGACAGTTCAGCACATAACAGCAGGGTGTAAGATGCAGGAAGAGCATACATGGGATGCCATAACCAAGTGACTGGCATAGTGTACAGGAACATCTGCACTGAGTATGGGCTGGAAGTCCCAAGGTCACAATGGAAGACACCTCCTAAGGTGGTTGAGAATGACCAAGCTAAGATCCTGTGGGACTTCCAGATCCAGGCTGACAAACTGGTGATGACTGACCAACCAGACATGGTGCTGATGGACAAACAACAGAAGAAGGCAGAGGTGATGGATGACAGCAACATCAGGAGGAAGGAACATGAGAAGCTTGAAAAATAGTGCTGAAAGAGGAGCTAGAAAAGATGCAGGGAGTGAAGGCAACAGTGGTGCCAGTGGTAATGGGAGCACTGGGAGCTGTGGCCCCCAAACTGGGAGAGTGGCTCCAGCAGATTCCAGGTACAACATCTGAGGTCTGTGTCCAGAAGAGTGCAGTCCTGGGAACAGCTACGATACTGAACCCTCAAACTCCCAGGACTGGTAGAGGACGTGAGCCTGAGGAAGAGGAAGACACTCCAAGCTTTTTATTTTTTTTATTATATATTTTTTAATTTATATTTATCAATATATTTATTTGTAAATATGTAGAATATATTTAAAAATAAAGATTATATTTTTTTTTATATATAAAATTACTTTTATTGTATTTAATCACAGTATAACATAAACTAGATCCTGTTTTTTTACGTCCTCCGGAACGCTAGGTGGCGCTGTGCACCGTAGAGCTGGTATTGCAAGCCGCCTAAAACCGCATTGAAGAAGAAGACATAAGCCGGAAGCGGAAGTGTAGTGGAAAACATGGCGGCGCCCTGTGTGTACACATTCAGGGCGAGTCGTTTCCAGTCTATAAAACTGTTCTAACGTCCTCTCTGACTCTGTGGACACTTTATCCTGAGAGCTGAAGACACAGCTGGAGTCAGGATGTGGACGAAGACAGCCGGAGCGTCCCTGAGGATGATGAGTCACCTTCATCGCTGCTGTGTCCACACAGTGTGGAGGAGGACGGCTGACGGCAGACAGACTCAGCTGCGGCTCTGCAGGCTGCTCTCATCATCCGGACCCCCCTGGAGGGTCCTGTTCTTCGGCTCCGACCAGTTCGCTGTGGAGTCCCTCAGACTGCTCTCATCCAGCAGGTGGGACTCGAGTCCTCCGACACACCTTCAAGGGTTAATATGATCAGAGACAGGTGACACTGCATCACACTGAGAAAGTGAAACACATCATCATCATCGCCCACGTTAAACACTAACATACATATTTTCATAACAAACATTGGGCCTCGTGCAGCAACATGCTCTGAAATATCATCTCATATTTCCTCCTGATTTTCTGTTTAGAGAAAAAATAAGAGAAGTCAACTATTTTTGGATGAACTGTCCCTTTAAGTGCGGTCACAAAAAGGCTTAAACTGATGACAGGTGTATTTGTTGGAGCTCTTCATCTTGCAACTCATGAAGTGAGGGTGTGACACTAACCTTCATGTTGTGTGTGTAGGAGCTCCAGTGAGGGGGTGGTGGAGTCCCTGGAAGTTGTGACTTTGTCTGGTGACGTCCCAGTGAAGAGGTTCGCTCAGCAGAACCACATCCCACTCCACAGCTGGCCCCCCGACACTGCTGAGGGACAGTTTGATGTCGGGGTGGTGGTGTCCTTTGGCTGTTTACTGCACGAGCGTCTGATTAACAAGTTCCCACAGTGAGTATTTATGTCTCTCAGGGTGCTTTCACACCTGCCCTGCAGTCACATGACACATTGTTTGGGTTAAACATGAGCATGTTACAGTCCTGGAGGATTATTAATGTGCACCTCCTCCTGTACTGCCTTAATATGCACATTCAGCACATCCAATGCATCAAAACATTGTTTTCTAGTTGGAGCCGCGCCTCGTTTTCAAACTGTATGGTTTGACTAAAATGAACAATGACAGCAATATAGTCCACGATGAGCAGCAGGTTTCAACTGCCTGATCATCTGACTGCTGTTCGAGATCAACAGATTTATCGGTTTGGCTAATTAATTGGCACCTCTAGCACGTTTTAAAAACTATCGTTATTGGCAGAACTTGGCTTTGATAGCGACTGATGGCTGCGCAGCCTTCACCAGTTCTGTGGGGGGACACATCACTGAGCAGAGCTGCAGAGGGGAGGGTGGTGTCTACATACGTTTGGCCATATTTTGTGTTTATAAAATAACTAATTAAACTTAAGGACTACATAAAACAAAGCTGCTCAACTTTTGGTTTAATGAATGATTTGTTTAACCTGAAATTTGATCACATTATGATCCTTCTCAAAACACACAGCAAGGTGGTGTTAGCCCGAAGCCTCGGCCATCACACACAGTCCTCAGAAACAGAGTCAAATCTAAACAGAGAGTATGAAATTATAAACTATATATAAACTCCATGTGTGTGTCTGTGCACTCGCTCTCTCCCTGCAGCGGGATTCTGAATGTCCACCCCAGCCTGCTGCCTCGGTGGCGAGGTCCAGCACCCATCTTCCACACCATCCTGCACGGTGACACAGTGACAGGGGTCACCATCATCCAGATCCGCCCTCACAGGTAAACAGAGAGGAAACATCTCAGTGTTCTTCCTGTTTCATCCTCACAAACAAACAACCAGATTAAAATGTCCTCACACCGCAGGTTTGACGTTGGCCCCATCCTCCACCAGGAGCTCCATCAGGTCCCTGAAAACTGCACAGCTGATGTTCTCAGCGCCGTCCTGGCCACTAAAGGAGCACATCTGGTGAGCTGTTGGAACATTACCTGGTTACCTCTCACTGACAGCATGCTGACGTAGTGTTTGTACTCTGGTTTGCAGCTGATTGACACACTGAGGACGCTGCCCGACAGAGTGGCTCATAGAAGAGAGCAAACACAGACTGGTGCAACATTTGGTACGTCTGAGCCACACAGACACAGTCATGATGAGTATAAGAAGAATTCTTCAAACTTACACATTCATTTCCTCCAATAGCCCCAAAGTTCAACAGCTCCCTGAGCTGGGTGGTGTGGGAGGAGCAGACCTGTGACCAAATAGATCGTCTGTATCGTGCCATCGGATCACGGGTAACCACTGATCTGGACTGTTTAACTGAGCCACTGATTAGTGTTGAATATTTGACTGTAACGATCCGTCTCTCTGCCTCATCAGATCCCTCTGAAGACCTTATTTATGGGCAGGACGATAAAACTCATGGATTTTGTAGGACGATGTCACATTTCATTATTAGGTAAGTTTGTCAAAATCAGATTTATTGGACCATGAATACATTTACAGAACATGTAGACTTTTTTAAGTTAAGATAAGAATAATTATTGGATTATCCAGTTAATGTGTTTGTTAATGTAGAAATGATTCTGGTTTCAGGAGGTGTAATAAGCCTCAGTCCTGTTTGTTATAATCTTGAATATGTTTCGCTGGGTTGCTCTGTTAGGAACTGAGATATTTTGACGTGTTAACACCAGATCCATGTTTCTGATTACTGTCTGCAGTGTGTGCAGGTGTGTTAACTTGAGATTAGCGTGTGTGTATTTGGTGTTGGCCAGTCGCCAGAGGAAAATGTTGGCATTGTTTGTTTCTGCAAACGAGGCTATGGATATGTTATATTTGCATGTTTCGTACATATCATATCTGTTAGAGCTGTTTCTTGCAAGCCCTTCTAGTTTCCTATTATTTTTAGTCACCTTAATGCACCACCTGACCTGGCATCTCAGGAACCTTTTAGATAAAGGTAGGTGTGCTGAAGTGTGGAAGACACCATAGGGTTACAGTTCAGTCAGGGCCACTTTAGACAAAAGAAAACTGTATTTCCATTTGCAGTGTTATATTTGGACTTGTGGCTCTGCTCTGGGGCCTCTCTGCCCTTCCTCGGGCCTATGCAGAAAGCCTAAGGCGGAGAGAGCACACCTCTCTGCCCTTCCACGTGTCTATGTGGAAAGCCTAAGGCGGAGAGAGATGGTAATGGGCTTCCTTCTGAATCTGAGCGGAGCTTGGCTTTGAGCCCGGCGCAGCACCTCCACACAGTCTTGGTAGTAATGTAACTTAGCCATAGTTTTGCGCAGGTTGCTGCCGGGGTTCTTTGGTGTGAGACCCAGATGTGGCCGATCCACGAGGATGTCGTTTTGGATTTGAAGCACCTCAGACAGTAATCTAGACACAGACTCACTTGAACTCTGTGCCGAGGAGGCGGTTGCTGTGGTGTTAGACAGTCTGTTGTACTTGTATCTCTGAAGATTAGTTGCAATTACTGTGTAAAAACTGCAGCTTTGTAGGGAGCATTTTGGCAATTAATGACCTCGTTTATAGATCAGCACTGTTTTAAAAACTCAGCAGGAGTTCGGCAAAAGACGTCTTACTCCATTACTCACTCTCAAACGCCCCTCTTTTGTGCCTAAACCTAACCACACATTAACTACAGCGTATGGTATACAGTGTCTGCTACATAATAACATGCACATGTAACATATCCGTGGTTAATAAAAATGTACAGTGCCAACATTTATCCTGGCGCTTGTGTTGCCTGTGCTGATCCAGTGACGTGCTGTGAGTCTGAGCTGTCACATGTCACTTGTGTGCTTTTTCAGATGAAAGGAGGAAACCGGTCCCTGGCTCAGTGAGCTATCAGAGGGAGTCCAATACTCTGGCTGTCTGTTGTAAGGTCAGTTACACTCTGATCTGTTTTGATTAGGAGTGAAAATGAAAAAGCAGTATTCATACTAAAAGGTTTGATCAGTGATCTCTGTAAAGGCAGATCAGAAGAGCCAATCAGATGACCCAAAACATGAGAGACAATTTCTATAAAGTGTCTTCTCCTTTAGATTTGTGTCGTTCTGACAAGTTTGTGGCTCAAACGTTTTTGTTAATCTGTGCTTCCTGTTCCAGGACGGCTGGGTGGGATTCAAGGCCGTGCTTCTGAAGAAAAGACTTACAGCAGCCGACTTCTATAACGGCTACCTGCATCAGACGGTGCAGAAGAACACACCTTATCAGAGAGGTGAAGACCTGTTTGTCAGCAGGAAACAAGGAACTGAACCTCAGCCGACGAGAAAGAACTCAACATCCTGATACAACAATCATCCTCCTCCTTTATGTGAACGTTGCGTACATGACATCTACTAATTACATTTACAGTAGTTCATGTGTTACTCTGTCTGTTTTAAGACATCAGTATGTACAGTACATTTACTGTATCCATGTATTTATAATTCTGCCACTGTACTGTTCATTTATTTGCAATAAATGAATGTGCTAATGACTGAAATTAACTTTTTTTAAAAATTCAAACAAAGTCAGTGAACAGTGGTTAATACACCTGCTACAGAGCAGCGTGTTAAAGGGACAGTTTGGATCTTGTGATGTGGGGTTGTATGAGATACTTATCTGTAGTCAGTGTATTACCTACAGTTTGGAGAAGCAGCAGGAGTGCCGACACAGAGGCTAAGCAATGTACTGCTGTGGACAGGGGCAGCAGCAAAATGTATTCTAGCCATTCATTAATTTTCCATTTCATCGTGGTCACACCGGGCGTAATTAAAACAGTCCACACCAGTGAATTACATGTTAAGTCAGTGTAAACATGCCATGAGATGTGAATCCTGCCAGATGGCGTGATGGACACTACATGAATGATGGGAAATATGCAAATGAAGTGAGCAGGGTGATTTCGCATCATGCGCTTTTTCGCAAGAGTTGAAAAATTTGAACTTCACTGACCAATTTGCCCCGTGACAGCACTGATATCCTCTGGGGACGTATGACGCCGAGGACCTACCAGTGGAAGATCATTTAGCAATTCAGCAATTTCACGTGTGTATGAAGAAAGTCAACACAAAATATTTTAGCGTTCAAACTTGCGCGCGTAACGCGACATGAAAGTTACAAATGTAGTTAAACTACTCAATTACATGTAGATTAGCACTCCTCAATGCTGCCTTATTTATTGCATTTAGATATATTTGGGTCTTTTTTTCTCTCTCAAATTCAATAAATAATATTTTTGTTTTAACTTTAAGGTCGTTATTGATCCTTTTTTGATTTCCAGCAAAGTTCAATGTTTCAACTGTACTTTGAAAGTATTGTATTTAATTTTGTATTTATTCATGCACAGTGAGAAATAAAACATAATGCACATTTAGACTTTTTTATACTTTATTCAACAATACAATGTACAATACTACAACAGCTGAAAATTGAATAAATACAATATCAATACATAGATATTTATAATTCTTATAATAAATAAAGTAAGAATGGACATTACATTAGAAAACAAAACAAATAACAACAACAAAAAACAGTTCATTTCACATCAGGGGGTTTCATCAAATTTTTTTTGTAATATTCTAAAAACCTGTTACTATTCATGCACATTAAGGTTTTGTTTTTTTAAATAAACTTTATTGAACAATTAAAAATTACAACAAGAAAGCAAATGGGCATGAAACCGAGTATAACAAAAAATGATGTCAGACAAAATAAAGGAAAAATTAAAATACTTAACAGAAAAAAAAATACAGCAGTGTGAGCAGTCCGTTTGCATGTTTAGATTTCATACATTTTATTTAAAAAGTTAGGAATGAGAACAAACATTACTCTCAAATTTAGATCTCATTGTATAGAATTCACTGGAAGGATATATTCTATTAATTAATTTCAAAATGAATTTCTTTAGCTTCGGTTAATATTGGATAATTTAATATTTAAGTTTTTAATTTCAGCACATTCAGAGTTAGTTGTTAGGAAGTGAATGTGATGGGGCGCCTCTCAGTGGACCGTACCACGTTACACTTTAACCCAGGGAACTGTCACGTGCGCTTTTACTACCGTGTCATAGAACATTAAACATTAAATATCGCATTTAAATAAAAGTTTTTCTATTAGAAAATAAAATTATACACACAGTCAATAAAAACTGTCTTGAGGCAAACAGCAGACATGATATAATGTGTTAATGGCCCCTTCCCTCCACCCCCACCCCCCCCGCTCACAGTGGTAACGGTTCAGTCTGCCATTTTACACAGTGTCTGCTAGCTGAAGCTCCAAAGTGACAGACCACAACTCACCGTGAAGGAGTCAGCCTGTTTGCTAAAGTACAGCATGAGTGACGTCATGTTGTGATCAAACATCCTGCCCAACATTTTGTTTTTAAGCACAAGTCAAATTAACAGTGGCGTAGAAACGCTGGTAAGTTGAAGTTCTCTGTTGTAGCTAGCTAACGTTACCATAACATGACACGGTGCTGTGTGTAGCTGCTCACTGGTTTAGCTAACACTGCTGTGTGGCTGTGTGTGTGTGTCAGAGTGTGTGTCATGTACAGTCTGCTTTAACGGGCCAACAGCAGCTTGGTGATGTGACTAACATGTTGACAGTAATGTCTTTATGACATGACGTCACGGCAGAGTTGCTGTGTGTTGCACCAGTTAGCTATGGCGTGTGTTTCAGGTGCCGTTAACCTGCATCAGTGCGCAGCTCTGCTATGCTTTTGTACAAGGTGTGTAGTTAACGCTGTATCTATCCGTAAAGGGAATATGCACGTGATGTCACAGAACGCGGAAGTCGCCACTGTCGCTCCTCCCACAGATATTGGGGTCTGTCATCATCACTCACATGAAGCAACCCTGCTAAAATTATACAAACAGGCTGTGTGAAAACATGCATGCAGACATTAAAGTGCAGCAAAGAGGTGTTGTTTGAATGTGTGTGTGTGTGTGTGTCTCATGTTAAAGGAGCACTTCGCCCCCAGATGGATCAGTTATATATTAATCACTCACTGCGTGTTGTGTTGAATTCATGAAGTAGACATTGTTTTTCTCGCCTCCATGGTGAATGGAGAATCACAGAAGACCTGTAATATATTGAGGTCACTGGGGACCATACATGACTTCAATGAACTACAACGGGTCGCGCGCCGGTGACGTCATAGGTGATAGAAACATGGGATTTTGACTGGCGGCAGAGCCTCTTCACACACATATAGGTTGACCAAACGTCCTTTTTTGCCCGGACATGTCCACTTTTCACTTCCTGTCCAGGGCGTCCGGGGGATGTTTATAAATTGATGATAATGTCCTGTTTTCCTTTTGTGTATGTGTGTGTGTATGTGTGTGTGTGCGCGCGCGCGTATTTCTGTCCGAACTTGACAGTCATTCTTAATGTTATTCTGTTTTGTTATGTCCGAAACCGAACCGAGCCCGACATTATTTAATTATTAAAGCACTGAGTTTGTGTCACGCAGTTGTTATGGTTACAGGCTATTTAACTGGCCGGGCGTGCGCCTGGAGGGAGATCTCCATGTTTGAGACGGGAGTGGGCGGCGGGAGTGGGCGGCGGGAGTGGGCGGCGGGAGGTCCGACACTTCATGCGAGGGGAGAGGTAGAAACAAACAGCCAATGTGTGTGTGTTCTGTTCAGGTGTTGTCACGTAAATAACAGTGCCCAAGCAATAAACAGGACAGACAATAGGATTTTATTTATTTTTACACTACATTTTCACTGAAAGCTGACCGAATCCGACCCGAGCCCGAATACAATTTATACATTTTTGACCAAACCCGAACGACCTGTCGGGTATGCCTATCGTTGGGACCTGTCGGGCTCGGATCAGGTAGCCACACTCTAGTGTGTGTATGTGTCCCCTATCTATAGGGGCCTATCTGAATTTCTGTCTTTGAGAGATATTATTTTGTAATATAACTGAATTTTCTATCCATACATATAAACTTTAAATATATTAAAATTATAAGGCATCTTTGAGTAAACTGCGAGTATCATTTAAGTAGGCTTTCTCGTGGCCTGGCCGAGTGTCCCCTTTTTTGAAATCAAAATATGGTCACCCTACACACATAAAGTGTAAATAAAAACAAATCAGTTGAGTCTTTCCCCTTCGGATGAAATGGCCAGTCAGGCTACATGCTACAGAGAGAGTTTAAGAGGTCCTGATCGCCTTCGGTGCGACGTGAAAGTGAAAATGATAGGAGGTGTGTGCCCTTTTCAGCTGCCAGCCTCTGTGTGGACGAATGACCCTGTCAATTCATTCATTCAGTTCATGTCCTGTCGATTAACATTCATTAGAATTAACTTCTTGGCTTTGAATATCTTGTGTTATTGTTGAGATCAACTGACTTTAGCTCGCTAGCTAACGTTATCCAACTAACGTGTGATGAAGTGCCTGCCACAGACGTAATGTTAGGTGTAGTGACTGGCTGGATCCCACAGCTTTCCATGTTTACCCTGCCGTTTGATGGCTGTGAGCCACAGATTTCTTCTTTCCCCGTTCTTCACTCTCTCCAGGAGCAAAGAAAATCACAATTCTGTTTTTTTTTAAATTTTTTATTGTTTGCTATGCAGTGAAAAACGCATCAACTTTTCGGCATGATGAACTCCTAGCCGCAGCTCTCTCCCGGGTCGAGCTCAAAACTCTCACCCAAAAGGGGGCATGGCCGTTGTTAGAGCAGTGAGTGACGTTGCATTGAAGTCATCTATGTCTAGCAACAGCAAAACATCAGTTTCCAAGCTGTCACACCACTTGTACAATATAGGCTAATCGAAGTATTATTTATCCAGCCTTAGCCAGGTTCAGACGACACGATATCAGCCTGATTATAGCCCATCGCAGCTGTCGACCAGTGTCCACTGGGAATGACGATGAGTGTTGTACGTGATAATCCATCATTTTAGTTGTGTCAAAACGAAAAAGGAGTACTTCGCACATCTGTTTTCAAACAGGTGCGGGAGTCTTGCATGCCTTGCATGTTTGATTTTTTTTTTGTCCTCCGCGACTTCTCCCGTCACATCTGTCACTTTGACCAATAGGAACACAGAGCGATCTGCTGCCGTGGAAACTGTAGGACAACAGCATAAGTCATTGGGGACCGTGTCTAACAAACTAAATAACACCCGTTTACAAACTCTCACACAACTCACACGGCATAATCCAAGTGTCATTTATCCAGTCTTATGCCCAGTACTTCCCAAACCATGGTTGGAAAGAGGGATACATGATAATATCGGTATGTCATCAGTATCGGCTGATAATGGCTTTAAAATGATCAGTCGTCCAACATGGTTTTTCTTATTTTGCACAGGTAATGAATATTACATACATTGAGAAGTGCTGTATTTTTTCTGCATGGCAAATATCTGTTCTCTAAACATTGGATTGTGTTGTTAATGTTTTAACTTGCATCTTGAGTCTGTTCATCAGTCGCCGGAGTTCCTTTTTTGAATGACGGATACAAACTGCCTCTGCCTGCTGCTGTTGACAGTTATCTCCTCTTACGCAGAGCACGTGGCCAGTTGGTCAATGGCTACAGGCTTTACTGAATGTTCAAGGGCAATTTTTTGACTGAGACACAGGCAACATGAGGCGATGCAACAGTCAGCTTTTGTTGCCACTAGTTCTTCAATGTCGGTCTGGTGTGTCTGGGCCTTTCGAGCCCAGTCCACTGTGACTGTAAACTGATTCCACTGTCACATCTTTTCCTGTAGGAGGGAAGTGTACATCTTTATGGTGTTAGCACAGATCTGTCCTCTTGTAAATATGAGAAAGAATAAGCTTTGTGACAGAAGTTTTTGAAAGGGCCGTGTGAAAACGGTCATGGGAGCACAGAAGGAATAGTGTTGATGGGGCTCTATAATAAGTGTCTGCATGTAATTCAGGTTTATGTGCTGTTTGATTGCTTTAAAGTGAACCGATAAAACAATAATATCTGTGTCAGTCATGCAGGAAGAAATGTAAGTTTTAATGTCGAGCCAGTTGTTGGAATTTGAGTTATTAGTTATTTGTCAAGACTTCAACGTTGTGAAATCGACTGAGTGTGTTCACTCTGCTCAGCTCCACCACTTGCTGCGTCTTGCCCAATTGTGCTTATGTAAATAAATATTGCAAACACAGTCAATCAGTTACATGTTTCTTTTTTTATTTTCAAGAAGATTTGTTTGAGCATTTTTCACCTTTATGAGACAACAGAGGCACATGTTGCATACTATCAGATGTTGTCCTCTTCTCTCACACAGGCTGTGGCTCAGAGAGGTTAGAGGTCACAGGTTAGAGGTCTGTAGGGTGAGCAGGGAGAAGAAGGCTGTGTGCACTACTCAGCATGCTTTAATTTCTGTCCCTTTGGGCATAGCTGCTCTCCAACTGTTACCTCCTGCCACCACTATAACTATATTTCCTCTCCTGTGTGACAGTTTCGTCTCATTAAATAGTCAAATCTTGATCTGAAGATTCTGCACACGATCAGCTTGTAATTAAGAGCTTTGCTTTTCTGATACGGGCCCATTGCTGCATGTGTAAAAGTCATTGATACCTGGCTTTGTGACAGCAGTAATCTCCCTGACAGGAGCCACAGATGGGAGGGTTGTGTTAAATGATCAGTGGGTTCAGCTCCAGAGAAAGCAGCTCCCTCCTGCTGTGTGACTGTGTCTGTGTTCTTCATTTTAACATGTATTTACATGGGTTTTTGGGTTGGACTGCAACAGCGGGGCAAAGTTTGGTGAATGCCTCCACTTCGTGTTTCAAATTAAAAGCCCTCTAATGTTTCATATACGGTCCAGCCATAGGTTTTGTCTTGTTCTCCATCAACCACCCGTCTGTGTCTCTAACTCAGGTTACTGATTCATGTGTTCAGTGTCACACTGTGTGAATATTTGTCGTGTATTTATCTGTAATTGTCTTTGTGTGTCTGCTGTGTTGTGTGTCCTATGTCTGTGTGTGTTACCAGTAGTAGTGAGAGGCCCTGGATGGATAGCCTGGACCCTGAAACCCTCTATGTGTCTCCAGAGCAGACTGGACAGCCCACACTCCCCCTCCCCACATCGGATGTCCCCAACTTGGCACTAGGGGGGTAAGAAGCCTTCAGTCTACCCTGTTCTCCCATAGCACTTTGGGGGACAACAGGGGCTCGTAGAAAATCTGTCATCACCCAGTGTCCTCTGTCCACACCATGCAGCCATGTCAGTCAGTCTGTACATAGAAAACTATAAACAAAAACATAAGAGCCACAGTTCAGTGGGCTTAACCACAAAAACCCCTCTGGAGCCATGGAAATGTACGACCCTCCTTCCACAATAATCATATATTTGTGCATGTGCAATGAAGCAGAATATGGATGCATGATAGCCACCTGTCTCATCACACAAAAACAACAAAATTTAATACACACACATCACACTCGCTCTCAGCAGGCATAACCAGTAACTTATGAACCAGTGGCAGCAGCGGCTAGAAAAATATCAGTAACCTGGAACAGCGGTTGTTTTTAGATTTTAAAAACTCATCCTCTGATGACTAAAAACGTTAAAAGTCAAAGACGAAATACTAAAGTTGAAAAAAGCTTTGCTGTGCGTACAGGAGCACAGAATTTAATGTTTTTTAACAGGATCTAATCAGAGCAAGAGTTCAGTTTTTTTTTTTTTTTTGTTTGCCAAAATCTTAAATGAGACATTTAGGATAAAGTGATCTTGATGAAAAATCGCAGAATCGCACATGATATGTTCAAGGTGCGTTTGAAACATGATTATCTGCCCATAATTTATCTTTATATAGTTTCTGGCTGTGATAAATGGTGTACGTTTGGTGTTTGGTTTAAAAAAAAAACAAGCCTTTCAAACTGCCGGTGGGTTTTAGGGTTCAGAGGGCAGTTAAAAGCCTCATTTCCACCACACCCTTTCAGTCCAGCACCTCTGGAACCAGCAGTAAGCCTTCAGACATGGTACCTAGACCCTCGGTGTGTTCAGACAGTCCTCTTAAATGTGGGCGGGGTTGTTGTCACTCACTGCTCCGTCCAGCACTCGCTGTATTTCCTCATCAGCGGTGACACAGATGGAAGTCTGCACCTGGTTTATCGTCCACAGAACGAGGCTGCACGCCCACATTTTCAGAACAAAATAGAACAGGCTGCAGTGAGAGTCTCTCTCCATGGGATATTTAAAAATAGCAGCTTTGTGCATTTAGTCCTTCTCAGGCAAGCTCAGGGGTTTAGTGTTGCTGTAGCCCACAGGAAGTGAGGATTAGAATATATGACCTTCACATAATCTGGTCGAAATTAATGTATTTTAAACACTTGAAGATCCCCTCATTACTAAAAGTGTCTGTCATCCAAGAGAGACAATAAAAACTAATGGCAGCGCTCGACAGTGCGAGCGTTTCACTCGCATTTGCGACTAAAAATAGGTGTGTGCGAACTGTAAAAAATATTTAGGGGCACATGTGCGCATAAAAAAATCAGTCGAAGCAGCCTATATTTTTGTCAGTAAAAAAATATGATAATCTAACCGCAAATGTTGGAGGAACTCCAGCTGCCTTCCCTCTTCCCCATGTGATACGGTTATGGGCAGTTTTCCAAGCCACTGTCGGCACAATGAATATAAGTCCCACTGTCGGCAGCGTGGAAATAAGTCAAAGTGTGGAGGAGACGGACCGGGTTAAGTGGCAGACCTCCGGGGAAGCCTGCTCTGTTCTCCCCGCAGTTAGGGACCGTTCTCCACGGCCAGGCTGTCGGCTGGGTGAAAATAAGTCAAAGTGTGGCGGAGAAGAGGGACCAGGAAAAGTGGCGGACCTCCGGGGAAGCCTGCTCCGTTCTCCCCGCAGTTAGGGACTGTTTGCCACAGTACCGCTGCTGGGTAGGGTGGAAATAAGTCCTGCAGAGTTTCAGAGGACCTGGAGAATGTTTTAGGATAGTAATAACATTATATAAGATAATCATATTGCAAAGATAATATATATAAGATAATAACATTAAAGACAAAATTAAATTGCAATACTTTTTCAAAACTTGATGATTTTACCTTTCTGTACATTTTGTATACAAATTCATTAAATAATTTTGCTTGTAAATGTCTATTTGCATCACGTTTATTATGGAAAACACATTATTTGATCGATTTACATTGTGCCCCTAAAGTTCTTTGTGCACTCCTTACTTTTTCAACTTAGGAGCACATGTGCTCCTTGGGAAAAAGTTAGCGTCAAGCCCTGAATGGAAAGGTCAAAGTTGTCACAGTGAAATTTAAGGTGTGCTGATGGATTCACGTCATCAACTCATGCATTGAGTAACATTACAAGTTAATGTTCCACCTTAAAAGTTGCCGGCAGTCGGCCCAGTGAATGAAGTTATTTTTTCTCAGACTCCAGCTGCTGTGAGAGGCAGCAAAACATCCTTTCATTTTATAGTTACAGTTTACTAATAAAACTCTCCACAGTATGAACAGTGGTTACATGAGCCTCAAAACCAGACACAACTCAGCCCTGAGCAGAGTGACCGTCTTCTACTGACCAATCAGACTGCAGTGTTCACAGCTCCACCTTTTAGTACCAGATCTGTGTGCTAGGTACCCCAACAGAGGGGGGACCAAACATGGGGACGGTTAGGAACGGTTCTATTGGTACCATCCACAACTTTTCAGAGTGGAAACAGAAACATACAGGACTGCCTGGTGGAAATGGGGCAAAAATGAATACAAAATACAACCATTTAAAGTTGTACGCCCTCCCCTTAGCCCAAAAAAGTCCCCTGTTTTGCACCACATCCTCCCCCGTCATAAATAATGAACCGTCCCTAATACCCTGAGATGATGATAGATGTAAAGCTTTCCATAAAAGAGATTTGGTTCGACGCTTTTAGAAAGACGCTCTTGTTATTTCACTGACTTGTTTGTGGTCTTAGGAAAATAGCATCCTGAGATAATTGAGTGCTGTCATGTTGCAAAATAAATACTCACTAGTTTGTGTAACTTTTTTATTTTTGCGCTATATTAACTCCACTGTTTTGTTCCATACATCCCTGGAGTTCACCTCGTTCCATTGGTGTGTGTATTTGTGTGTGTGTGTGTGTGTGTGTTTGTGTGTGCACAGTGGGCTGCACACAAAGACCAAAGCCAGTGTCATTTGACATCGGCTGCCCTCTGTTTTTACACACACAAATCACACACAAACCAGTGCAGCCTGCAGGACAACAGGGTAAACACAGACCCCCTCAGGCCGGAACCTAATTGTTAGCCGCTGGTGTGGCTAGTCCGGGGATTAGCTACTGGCTGGGGAGCACTATTCACTCCCTCTTTCATTCCCTTTGCCCACTGGGCCTTATCACCATCAATCTGACACCCTGTTTATCTGACGCTGCAGCTAGATCTGCTGGCCTAGGAGAAATGTTCACAAAGGCCGTGGATCATCAGCACTTTGATTGTGGGAGCCCAAATGGCCATTACTTTCTCTGGCCCCAGTGATCCCAGCAGCCCTCCATGATCTCCATGCAGTTGTCAGTCCCAGTCCCAGAGCCTGGAAAGCCGACCTGAAGGCCTGTCACTTTGTGTCTGTCATTTGTGCTCTCCTTCCATCTCAAACCAAGGCGACTCCTCGGCCAAGTTCTGTTTGTCGTGTTCATGTTCCAGTGGACGGGTTCTCCATGTGGATTGGTTTGTTGCCGCACACTGTTTTTCTCTGCCTTTCGTGCGCTGTCGGCTGCCTCAGTTTAACCTTCAGCAGGACTTACCAACAAGTGTTCGATCTGGAGTTTACCACCACCCTCTGATCGCTGCGTCAGTTTAGCTTCATTGTCGTGTTGTGTTCAAAGAAGAAGGAAAGAAACGAACACATTTTGCCGTCATGGCGTCTTTTAAGTTGGATTTTCTCCCTGAGATGATGGTGGACCATTGCTCTTTGAACTCTAGTCCTGTGTAAGTAACTTCACTTTTGAAGTTCTTTCTTTTTTTTTTTTTAAGGTTGTCGTATGTCTCTGGAAACCAGCTTGGACAGATCGGTCATTTTTAAAGTCTTTATTGTGATTTTGTATTTAATTAGTAATAATCAGGAGCAGCTGTGTTGTAGAGCGTAGCAGTGTAAATCATCATGATGCAATATTACATCAGTTCTTTGCACGAGACAATATTTGCCGATATTACAAAGTCTGCCACGATACAATTTCGATTTGATGCAATTCAGGGGCCTGTGATGAATATGAGGCGATATTAAATACACAATTAACACAGTGTGTTACAGAAGAAGCTAACACCCCTTTCATTTTTGTTTTTGGCTATAACAACACATCAGCAATATAAATTATTGTAAACTGACTCCACTAACACACATTACACAGCACATAGAATAAGTCAACCTTCAGGGTTTTCTGTCAGAGACCTTTCTGGAAGAAATGTTTTTATTTTAACCCAAACCATGAACTGTTTCCTGTAACTTCAGGGTTATCTGACTCGAAGCCTTAAAGGCAAACTTCTCCCACCAGCCATAAACATAGATTAACAGTAACGTCATTTAAGTTCTCTGAAAAAACTGTCAAGCTACACAGACGAAACATTTGTTTTTGCTAGTCACCCATTGTTAGCCTAAGCACCTTTACATTGCATGAATTAGCTTAGCGGCTAGCAGAGTTTTCTTCTGCTCATAGCTTAAAAAGTTGCATGTATTATTTATATTTTTTGTTACTCACTGTTGGTTTAAATCACAGGTTCTCTCTATAGAACAGCAGAGTTGAATTTCATGTTTTTTCAGCCCAACATTACTGAAACAGCAGCTAATGTTGCTACAAGGAGTTAGCGGAATGAGATGCCCGACAAGGCAGTTAACTTTACGTCGTGTTTCATCTCGTAGCAGCGTTGTTTATGTACGGCATGTGTAAACAGTTTGTCTGTTGACCCGTATTTTCTCCAAAATCTGAAATATTTCCACACTGCTGATTTATTCCTGAATAAACATCGTCATCGTCTTTCTCCTGGCTGCTCGACATTATCTATCTGCTGCTGTCTGATGGTGACACAGAATATCAAAATAACGCGAATACTAAATATGATGATATAGATCGATGTTTTCTCTTTGCATTGATGATGTTGGATCGTTGATCGTTGAATCAATATAAAGATCCAGATAGATGGATGGTAACACCCCTAGTGGAGTGTCAGGGTGGCACCCTTCAACACGCCTTCCTTTAAGGTTTGGTTTTGTGTTTTGACTGATTCAGATGATAATCACTTTGAGTCCTTATGGAAGTCTGCCTCTGATTCTTTGCATATTATCTTTGCATGAAACAGTGACTCAAAGTTCTGTGCTCAATAAACTGCTCTAACAAACTAAAATGAACAATCCCACTTCAGTCATCATGACCACATCATCAGTATTCTTATTTCCCAAAATAGTCTTTGAGCATATTTCCCTTGAAAGTTATGTCATTGCATTGGTGTATACGGACATGTTTGATGTTGTTGCAGTGTTCCTACAGTCATGGAAAACCTGGAAGAGCCATGAAATGTCACAGTCACCTTTTCCAGGCCTGGAAAGTTAGGTGTTTTTGTAACGATACATTCATTCTGAGTTGATGCCTGCAACATGTTCCCAAAGAAGTTGGGACAGGGACATGTTTACCACTGTGTGACATCACCTTTTGTTTTAACAACACTCAGTTAGTGTTTGGGGACTGAGGACACTAATTGTCCTAATTGAAGTTTTGAAAGTGAAATTCATTGCTTGATCTGCATCTTAAGTTGTTCAACAGTCCTAGGTCTCTGTTGTCATATTTTGCATTTCATAGTGTGCCATACATTTTCAATGAGGGACAGGTCTGGACTGCAGGCAGGCCAGTCTAGTACGTTAGTGGTGGACTTGCAGCTGGGGAAAGGCTGTAACGGAGAATAGCGGCACTTTCTAGCTGAAAAAAATCACAAATAAAAGCTTCTAAACACGACTGAACATGTTCCAGAGAAATGACCACAATAGCCCCTTTTCCACCAACATTTCCAGGAACTTTTATTTCCAGGAATTTATTTACCTGGGTAAAAAATTCCTGGTATTCTGTGTGGTTTGCGTTTCCACCGCACCTCAGTGTTCCAGAAAATTTATTCAAATCAGGCTGATGACGTCGATGATTCGGCGTGTGTCCTGTATTTAGCTCCGCCAGCTTGGCTGGTTACATGCTGGTGTAGAGAGTTGGGGCTGTTTGTCTCAGCCAGCAGCTCAGTCTAAAAGTATTTTACGATAAGTGTCAAACTAAGTTAGTCTACATACAGACAGCTGTCATTTGAGCTTATTAGTAACAAATCACTATCAGCCGAGCTAGCGTGCTGTCCTTGTGTAAGACATAACGTTAGTGTCGGTGGATGAGAGACTGTGGACGCAGCATATTGAATATCACTGTCTATATGTTGACATGTTCATGCTGATGAACACATGTATTGATAAAGTATTGGTTTCTTACTCGCTAAGGGTTAATGTCACTCACAGTAACGAGTGTAGCTGCCGTCAACTCGAGTCATTTTCGAGTTATCTTTCGTTTCCACCGGGACCGCTCAGCTGTTCAACGGATACGGTGTTGTGTAGGCGTGTGTGTATGTGTGTGGAGGAGTTCAGCGCCAGCACAAAAGAACCAATACCTTTAGTGCTTATCAATACTACGGCCTTTCATCATTTAGCCCCGGGGCTAATTTAGTACCGGGTTTCGGTACCCATCCTTAATCAAAACACAAATTAAGTGAAGCTTGTGGAAATGAAAAAAAAAGTTTGCAGCAGCTGCCCACGCCAGGAAGTGCGGAACACTGCAAGTGTGTGTTCCACCAAGCAGCGTTCTTCAGCACACAGCCCCGCCTCTCAAGAATTCCAGGGAATCTGAAAAGTCCTACCTCCCCTACTTGGTACTTTTTTCACGGAAAGTTTGGGGTTGAGGGAAAGTTTTTTCCCCCGGTAATTTTGGTGGAAACGTGCCAAGGTTTTTCAAAATCCCGGGTAAATGATAAAAGTTCCTGCGGTGGAAAAGGGGCTATTGACAACCAAGATTACATGTTTCACTGGTGTTAGCATCATGTTTTCCTGATGTTAGCATCATGAAACATGATGCTAACTACATGTAGAAGCGTAGACCATGTAACGTAAGTACTTGCAGTATAAATCTGGCACACTATGACATCATACTGTAGCCAGAACAGAGAAATGTTGTAAACCGGTTATTCAGAGTGTTCTGCAGTCTGAGGTCTGTGCTCACAGGGATTACATCTACATATGTTTACATCAGTATTTAAAAAATTTGGCCATGTTTAATATGAACATCCATCATTGTAACACTATGTAAGACATAAAATACAGAAACATATAATAGGTGCCCTTTATACAGTCTTATTGCAGATCAGATACTGACATCAGTAGTCAATGAGCTAGACTGTAAAATTGCAGTTATGCAAAATGTTATACTCCCAGTGGTTATTTGTGACAGGCTTAGTTAATGTTCATTTCAGTGGATGTGTAACAGTGTAAAGGCCTGAACTCTGCATGTTTTGTTGGATGGATGTTCTTTAGGTGATACGCTAAGTTAGGTGTTTCCTCTCTTGGTTGGCACGTAGTTTAATTCTGCTTCATGTCAGTCTTGAAAGATGCATTTATCAGTCAGCAGCCCCTTTTAAACTGCCCATTAAAGGTGGAAGTGTCATGTCATTATTCCTGCTTGCTGTCTGTGTAAAAGGCACAATTGTGGAACGGGGGGACAGTTGTCTCACCTTTAAGGAGGTAGCGGGGGTAGTGCTGGTGCCGAATCAATGCAGGAACAGATGGGTGTGACATTTTGCTGGCGTGTTATATGTGTGACCCTCTGCTGGGAGATTTAAAATGCAGTAAGCAGCTAACTCGAAGAAGAACAGCATATTGTGGAGATGACTAGGTCCGGGAGCTCCTTACCCTCTGAGCATAGGAGGAAATTAATCATCATATAACAGGGACTGTAAATGATTGTTAGTATTATATTAAAAAGACACTGCCCACCACGTTATCTTCTTTGTCACACGAGAGGCCGAAGCTGTTGTGCCACACGTCACGCCTCGTTCGCTCACCAAAGGCCGACATCTGATCTTAAATCCCAAACTGAGGCAGCGTTATGCCGGTGTTGTGCAGTTCTGTGTAAAAAAGCAAAGGCAGCGTAATGAAGGGTCTTCGTTGTAGCTCCATCGTGTGTTTCCCACAGAATTAAATGATAGTTGTGGTGGTAGGTGGTAAGGCTGGAGGGGCACAAACCTTCTGTTGCTGCCATTACACAAGTTAGACGTGACACTGCCACTGACGGAGGGACTGCATAGTGTGTGGTTTACATGGAAACGCAGCCAGTTTCAGTTGAAGTAGGTTGGAATAACGATAGATGTGGATGGATCCGTTGTAGGTGTGTTTGTCAGTCCAGTCTGATGCCTTCCACTAAAATGACAGTGCTGTTGTTGAAGAAATAGAACGTTCTGTTGTTATATGAATTAATGAACGGTTGGAGCTTGGCACTCTGTTGCAGCATCTGTGCCCAGAGTACACTCGGCCAGTCCGAATGTGGTGCTCTGAATAACCAAACTGTACGTTTCCACAGTGCTCTGAATTTACCAGTGGTCCAGTTTGTGCCAGACTGTGCTCTATTTAGGAATGCACCCAATTGTGTTAGTAAGCGAGAGTGCAAGAGCGAGGCATGCAGCTCCACAAAGAGAAAATCACTATGTGGTGGTCAGGTTTGATATTGTGGCAGGCTGCCAGAAATAAATTTTTGTGTGGGAAACCAATATGCCAATATTTTTATATTAACAACGACTATATGTTTATGTGAAAGGTGAACTATCACCAACTGTGCAGTCTCCTCTCCTTTGGTGTTATTGAGAACAGCTTTACTGTTTTGGATCAGTCACACTGTTCTCATCAACTGTTCATCCACCAGCAGCTGTTTCCAGTGAAAAAACTCACTGTACACCACCTGGCCTGCACCAGACAGCAGTGAACACAGTTAAAGACTGACTAGTGAACACAGACCTCCTTTACACCTCGCTTTAAAAAGCATTTTGGGTCATCAGATTGGACTTCCACTTTTGTAAAATGAGTAGGGCTGCCCTACGACAAAGAATTTTCCCAGTCGACCAACAGACCTCATCAGGATCCATCAGTGGAGTAGTCTCCTGCATGTTTCTGATATGAATGTAATGATTAAATGATATATTTTGGTGGTTTGAGTTGAAGGTGCGAGAAAGAATAGTATCAGTAACATTGTTAACACTGTGCTACATTACAGAGAAATACAAAACCGTACTAATGAACCTTCATTAATGTAGGCCTATATTTTATCTCCAAGTGCACGTCACACACTGAGCGAGCTGCCTGTTAATGACGCTGTGGGCTAATGGGCATGTAGCTACTTCCATGTTTCAGATGATACGTCATGTTTGTAGTCGACCAATGAAGATGAGTTTACATATCACCTTGGGTTCGTCCTTCACCTTCTCAAAATGATCCCACACTTTGGATTTCCTGCCCGACATGTTATTAACTAGCCTGTGGAATAACTGCAGGTACCAGCCCTGGAGATTAACCTGACTCCTGTCTGACTGCTGAGCGTGGACACTTCCTGTGTCTGTCCTTTTAAAGTAAAGTCCCACATGGTCCAGTCATATAGGTTTGGATTTATTTTGACAAGGCGCAGCTCCTGATAGAGTTTTGCATTTTTTTGTTTTCTGTGACGAAGCGAACAATGAAATCTTGCTGACTAATGACCTTTCTGGTCAACTAACGTTGCATTGTCATGTCAACAAGTAAAACATAACTAAAGGTTAGCTCCATTCTCTTCACTGTGACCTCTGCTTTGGACTGCAGTTTCACATAGGTCACATACTGACCACACTGTTATGACACAAAGCTGGTTGAAAATTGGCAGAGTATCTCTTTAATGACAAAAGCACAATCTCCAGTATCATGAAGTCTACTATGTATTTCACAGAGAGCAGTGAAAAGATGCAAGGATGCTGTGATTATGATTGGTTTGAGTTAAAAGAACAGGGCTGCAAATAACAGGAGAGAGCGGCAGTGAGAGTCAAAACGCCAGGTTTTAAGTGGCGTCTGTCTGTAGCCAAGGCTGTTGAGGTTGACATCTGTTGGTGTGAAGAACTCAAACTATTATTTAATCACTAAGAGTGAACAATGTGTTTAAAGTGTGCAAGTTGAAAGTGGAAGACTCAGAAACTAGCAAAGTTTTGATGGGATATAAAAGTTTGGAAGCCTGTTTTCCATCTACATAACAGTGTCAGAAGACGTGTTGTTGGGAGGTGGTGTCATGACATAAGTAGCATGACAGTTGTTATGTATTAATAAATATCATGTTGTGTTTGTACAAAGAAAAACTAAGATGTTGACCTCAATCTCTCTTTGTTTGTGCATGTGGCAGTGAACAATTGCCTGGTATGTAATAAGCATCCTCATATAATTACTCTTAGAGGTACAATATGTGATTGTTATTATGGCGCAGTCTGATGGCTAGAAATTTTTTGGCATTGTTCGTTTCTGCAAAACATGAATACATTGGATTTGTACGTTATTATGTAGCGGAAATCCTGAAACTTTATATTTCAACAACGCTGTGGTTATGGTGGTTTGGTTAGTTATGCTCAGGAAAAGATAAAGTTTTGGCTTCAATTGTGTTCACATGGAATCATGGACATGATAGATGGCACAGCTGATGTCATGTGCGTGGATGAGAGCAGGACGGTAAAATTAGGTGAGGCCGGGAGAGATTACTGGTAACACTAACTGAAGACGAGTTGACATTCAGAGTTAAAATATTTGAACTTTTTGCCATCCTTAGCAACAGAATTTACAACCAGATGTTACGTAGCTCCTTCACACACGACAAAAAATGTGGACATCTGCACAATTACTGATATCCAATATATAACAACTTAATTGACCGATACTTCTCTCGATATGTCCACTTTTCCCCACTTAGTTTTAGCGATCATCAAGTCTCTTCTGTAGTGGAATTAACATCATATTATACATTCATACTCTTATCGTGATGGCCCACCAGCAGATGGAGACATGAAATACAACACTGTTCAGTGTATGTATTGTGCACAATAAGAAAAAGATGATATGCTGATATTATCGTTCATCCCTACTAGAAAAATTATGTGAAATATGAAACATAAAATCATTTTATTTAACATGCTTTATTACAGTCTTTGTAAACAATTCGACATCACCTTCACAAAATATTGTTCTGCATATTTCATTCTACCAGCCTGCCATTCTGTCGAACTGTTTGTTCGTCTGGTGCTGTCTGGAAACGGTTCTCCGTCTGCCTGATTCCATGTGAATGCCGCATTAAAACACCCAGTTTTGGGGGCACAATACTGACAGGAAAAGCAGCGATATCTCGGTAAAAACAACTGTTAATGCCACTATTCCCATTTGAAACACAACCACATTTTGGAGCATAAAAAGCTGAAGGAATTACAGCAATGACTCACTAAAACATAACTGGTTTTGTTGTTTTGTTGGTCTCAAACCCTCATTTCGTCCTCCTCCAGATGACAAAATCAGCTTAAATACCACCAAAGGAGTGTTGATATGATACATACAAAATGTGCACATATAAGGTGTTCATGTTTTGCAGAAGTGTACAATGCCAACATGTTCTTGTGGCGACTGGGCTGTATGACGTAGATAATCATAAGTTTTTCTTGCACATTTGTTTTGCTGAACAATCTGCAACTGAAGATCCAGCAGTCTGTTGTTGAATTGTCGTATTTATGTGAATATGTAGTGTGTTTGTATAACATGCTTCTGGTCTCCATCTAATGCTCTGGTATTTGTCTTTGCAGTGGGAAGAAGATGAATGGGTCTCTGGACCACCCCGACCAACCAGATGTTGATGCCATTAAGATGTTTGTGGGACAGATTCCACGGTCCTGGTCTGAGGAGCAGCTTCGTGAACTATTTGAGCCTTATGGAGCAGTTTATGAGATAAATGTTCTCCGAGACCGCAGCCAGAATCCACCACAGAGCAAAGGTCAGCCTGCAGTAACTGTTTTCATTTCAGTCTGTAGTAGTTTAGAAGTAGTAGTTTTTAGACATAAGAATCTTTTGGCCCATTTTCTTGTGTGTGTTCAGGTGTTTAAGGACAGGGAAAAACATGTTTTCAGAGATCAGTTACTAGACCTTAGTATACACAGACCCCTTTCCACCAACATGGAACTGGTTTTGTTCTGGTACCTGCACCTAATTTTGAAGCGTTCAGAGCATTTCAACCAAAAATAAATCGTTCGCAAGCCAAAAAGTTGGTTCCCAGGTGGAACCAAAAATTACCAGGTTTTCCTTTAGCTGAAGTTTGAACCATGGTGGCGTCAGTGGGCGTGTCACATTCTACAGGTTACAAAGAGGATAGAGAAGTAAAGTCAGAAATGATCAAAGAGCATGCAGTGGTCTCAGTAACAGCTGGTCTATGCTTGTTTTTTGGGAAAAACAAATGTCTTTCTAAATAGAACAAAAGTTCACAGGTGATCAATTTAATCTGTGATTATGCTATTGTTGTCTACTTCCACAGTGCATTGTTAGGTGTGGTGATATATCGAATATACATGATGTATCGCAGCTTGTTCTTCTTGGGTTGTATAAAATGACAGTATCACAAACATCAAATATAAATGGTGACGTTATTTTTTAAGCCACCGGCATGAGACTCGCTTCAGCGAGACCCATAAACATGATCTATCACACATACCCCTCTGCCCGTCCAGACCACTTTCTCCTGAGTCATAGTGTGTAAGCAGGTGAAGTGTGTTCTCATCTTCAGGGATCCAGACTGCTTTTATTTAGTCACATTTTGTGACCACGAAGCACCACAAAATGTCACAGTGAATAAATCCTCACATTTAAAGGCGCAGCAGCAACAGTTTAACTGTGTGCTAACTGCTAACAGCTAACAGCTATCTGATCGAGTTCACAGCAAAAACATCAACACTTGTGGCCCGAGACGAGCTGGAATCGTCAAAATAAAAGCACCAGTGGTTCCACTTTGATTTATTTAATTATAACAGTACTTTATTTAACTCTATCATAACAATACATTATTTAACTTGAATCTAACAGTATTTAATATCACTTTACCATAACGGTATTTTATTTAACTTTTTTATGACAGTAGCTACTTCATTTAACTTTACTCTATTTTATTTAATAATTTTGTATTTCAGTAGTCTACAGTGCTTCAGAGATGTCAGAATATTGCAAAATATATCGTGTATTGCCATATAGCCTAAAAATATTGCGATATATTTTTAAGCCATATCGCCCAGCTCTATGCGTTGTGCAGCGCCCTCTGTGGATGACGCATCGTTGATCACAGTGTTTCCACTCAAATCTGGTTCGCCAGATAGCACCAGGTCTCCATGAACCATGAACAGAACCAGAGCTGTTGGTGGAGAAGGGGTCATAATGTACTAATTACACTTTTAATGTGACAAAGTCCTTGTTTTCATATTAATATCTTATCATGATTATTTAACAGTTACTTCTGGTAGTTATTATCATTTTTTAATGAATTTTAGAGGTAATATCTTTAATAGTTATATTATTAATAGTGTTTTTGATTGGTGAGGACCTCATAATGACCTGGTGGTGCAACTGCCCAGAGATATAAGAGTTTTACACAGCACATGTGCTGAGTCAGGTGTGTGACAGAAGGTGTCTTTCATTCCCCGGCAGGCTGCTGTTTTATAACATACTATACTCGAAAATCAGCCTTGGAAGCACAGAATGCTCTGCACAACATGAAGATTCTTCCAGGGGTAGGTGGCTCTTTAATCTGACCTTTCAATGCATGCTGGTTCATATGGAAGCTTTGGACTTCCTCTCTGTGGTTGGTCATTAACAGCTGAACCAAAGGTGGGATGCATGCAGTGTCTGAGCTGATACAGCAGCGAGCAGGTCTGTCGTTTGGAGTCCAAGTGTCAACAGTGTTGGAATTATTTCTTTGTCTTTCTTGTATTTAAAGGAATAGTTTGAATCTTTTGAAGTGGGGTTGTATGAGGTATTTCTCCAGTCAGTTTATTACCTACAGTAGATGTCAGTCGGCACGCCCCCAGTTTGGAGAAGCAGGCAGGAGTCTGACACAGAAGCTAAGCCATTTAAGTGAACATTGTATTTAGAATATTTTCACGGCTTTACTTTACCGTCAGACAGGATTTCTGACGGGAAACTGAAGCCATAATAATATCTCTCTCTTCAAAGCCAGACTCCACTGAGAAAAACAGTGTTTTAACGTCACTGAACTCAGGAGCTGCTGGTCTACTGCTGCCTCCATCTGTGAGTTAGTTTGAGTTATTGTGTAACTTTGGCGTTTCACAGGGTTAGTTTGGATTCACCAAAGTCACACAATAACACAAACTAACCAACTGATCGAGGCAGTGGTACACCAGCAGCCTCCATGTTCAGTGAGCTAAAATGACTGTTTTTGTCAATGGAGTCTGGTGGCTTTGACGAGAGCATAGAAGAGGAACTAAAGCCATTAACTGCCCTTCTGTCGGAACGTCTCTCTGATGGAAAGGTAAAGCAGTATTAGCTGTGATTTAGCACGTCAAATTTGATGGAAATCAGCCAAACAATTTGAATTTTTTTAGTTGTGTTATCACAGAGAATTACTCCATGACACCAAGCGTGGAGTGTCCGGCTTTACAAATCTGTCATGTGCACTGGAGTTAGCTCAGGGCTTAACTAGCTTTGCATATTATTTTGCATGTTCAAGCCTTGGATATGGAACTCAAGACTTAGTGTCAGTGGTGCGACAAATTTACCTTATTTGCACTCAGCCCAGCTGCCAGATGAAAATTTTAGCATTGTACTTTTTCAAACCATAAATATTGGGGTTTTAAGGTATATCATGAGGTAAAAGTTGATGGTTATCATACCGTGCACATGTGCTTATCTACTGGGGGAAAAAAAGCAACTGGATGGAGAATTTCACCTTTATTTTAGTTACTTTTAAAGGGAGACTTTTTACACATAGTCAGCCAGGTTAAAGAGGAGGTTAACCTCTGAACCTACTGCTCACATCACTGATAGTCATCACACAACACACGAGTCAGCAGTATGAGTTCTAACGTGTTCTTTGTTGTCTCGTTCAGATGCACCACCCGATCCAGATGAAGCCGGCTGACAGTGAGAAAAACAATGGTAAGAATTCTCTATCATTTTCTTCTGTCTCCTTTGATACCAGCAAACAACTCTGTGTTAATTCCCTTTGTAATGACAATGACAGCCCTAAAAAAAACTTAATGCATCAAACAGTTGTAATTATGTAATTTGTGAATGTCATTATTTGGGTGAAACTGTTGAATGGCATCATTTACTATGACCAGTCAGGAACTGGTACCTATTTAATACAGCCTCTCCTGAACCATAAATGTATTCACTCTGAAGCGCTGCATCATCCAAATTATCCAAAGTAGTGTGGACGTGACCTTTAAACATTTTTATCCTGCTGAGAAAATGGGCAAAGCTTCGGAACCTCATACAGGACATTTCAAGTCAAGGAAAATCAACAGTGATGACGTCTGAATAATTCCTCTTGTTCAAACTGGTCACTTAAAGATCCTCCCTGAAGTTCCTTCAGTGCCAAACAGTATTTAAAAGTTGATCTAAAGCTAATCTGAGGCTTCTGCAGTCTGAGTAAATTAAATCATGTGGATGAAGTGTGGATTGTGTCACTTACATTACACATCACATTACTGTACTGTAGGAAGGATCTGTTAACGTCCAGTCTGATCACAGCAAGCAAAACCAGTTTCGATGTTTGTACGGGCACCTGACGGGTGTTTTCAGGCAGACCTGAAAAAATTGTGCCCCTTCCTTTTAAGAGACCCAGACTTCAGATTTTGTCCTGAATCTAAGTCAATATACTGATGACATCATTTGTAAAAGAGCCGCAATTAAACACATGTGCATGTTGAACGTAACGTTGCACCATTTACGTTGACACAGAGCAGGTGTGTTTGATGTTGTGTTGTGTTGAATACAGCAGTGGAGGACAGGAAGCTGTTTATCGGAATGATCTCAAAGAAATGTAACGAGAACGACATCCGACTGATGTTCTCACCGTACGGACAGATAGAGGAGTGCCGGATACTTCGAGGCCCTGATGGACTCAGCCGAGGTGAGGCAGAGTTGCAGAGAAGATAAAATTTTCCTCAGAGAAGTCTCCTCTCAGAGTCGTGACACATCGTGTTTCTCTCCTGCAGGTTGTGCATTTGTGACATTCACAGCGAGACAAATGGCCCAGTCAGCCATCAAGTCCATGCACCAGTCCCAGACCATGGAGGTAAACCTCAGCTTCTTTACGAAAAATAACATTTGATCTTGTGACCCTGATTTCAAAAGTGGTAAATTACGGTGTCTCTATTGTTGAAATATTACAGTGACAAATCATTCGAAGAAGCACAGTGTTGACGTCAAACTGTCAGAGTATAAAAATTTCCTGTGTCTGTGTCCAGGGCTGCTCGTCGCCCATCGTGGTGAAGTTCGCAGACACTCAGAAGGACAAGGAGCAGAAGCGCATGGCCCAACAGCTGCAGCAGCAGATGCAGCAGCTCAGTGCTGCCTCCATGTGGGGAAATCTCACGGGGCTCAACAGCCTGGGGCCTCAGTACCTGGCAGTGAGTGTCTGTTTGTGCTCAACCTAATGATCAGCCTGTTGACGAAGCAGTTTCCTCAGTTTAAACTTCCCCGTCACTTCCACTTTAGCATGTTGTTTCTCATATCTCCTGGCTTTAGCTTTACTTACAGCTACTGCAGCAGTCGGCCTCCACGGGGAACGCACTCAACAACCTGCACCCTGTTTCAGGTACACACACACTCAGAAACACACACAGACATGGTACCATGAACTATCATGATGTCATGTAAGGCAAAGTGTTCAGTATGTCAGTATGTTGTTGGCTGAATAATAATCACACTAGTGGCTTCTGGGTCTGAAAGACTTTCATGTCATCTGTCAAACCTGCACAGCCAGTGAACTCCAGAAGAGAACGCCTCCTTATATACTTGCTTTTATGCCTCTGCGGCGGCGAGAGCTGCAGCCAAAGGCATCATGTGTTTGGGTTGTCCGTCCAAACGTCCGTCCATCCCATCCTTGTGAACACAATATCTCAAAAACGCCTCAAGGAAATGTCCACTTGGACTCAATGATGAACTAATATGTTTTTGGTGGTCATAAGTCAAAGGTCAAGACCACTGTGACCTTGTCTGTCTCATTCTCGTGAATGTGCTATCTTAAGAAGGCCTTGAGGATATTTGTTCAAACTTTACACAAAGTTTGACTTGGACTTGAGGATGAACTGATTAGATTTTGATGATCAAGAGTCAAAAGGTCAAGGGTGCTGTGACCTTGCATCCATCTCATTTTGTGAACGCAATATCTCAAAGAAAGCTTGAGGGAATTTCTTCAAATTTGGCACAGAAGTTCACTTAGAAGGAACATCTTTGGAATAGAAGTTGATTGTTCTTTTGTCATATTGTACTTGGACAAAACCCCAGACAATCTCATGACCCAGGACAAATACCTGTACAAAGTATTTTTGGCTGCAAGCAAGACAGCCATCACACAGAGGTGGCTACAGGCTCGTCCCCCGTTAAAGGACGACTTGGATTGCAGTTGTTAACAAAATTCACTGTATGGAAAAAATCACCTTTCCTTTGAGACTGCAACTTGGTCAATATATAAACTTTTCGGGCCATTATTCAAAGTCATATCTCAGGAAGAGAAGTGTAGACAGTTGGTCAGATACTGAATTGGTGACTCTAATCTTGAAACTGTGCTGATTGTAAAGATCCTCTGAGCTGTCGGGGGAACAGTGGGTTTGAAGCGTCCATGTCTCACAGACATGGATGTAAACTGAAAGAGAAACTTGACGTGCGTGCAGAGACGTACAACCCATGGTGGTAATTGTAATTTTTATATACAGAACGGTCAGATGAAGGGTGAGCGCAAGCTTTAACGTCACTGTTTGTGTTTCTGTCAGGTCTTAATGCCATGCAGAACCTGGCTGCTCTAGCAGCTGCAGCTACTGCCACACAGGCCACGCCCACAGGCTCCAGCGCCATGACGACATCTAGCAGCCCACTAAGTGCACTAACAAGCTCAGGTAAAAAAAAATTACAACTACAGTACTGTTTCATAGTCAAGGTACACACACTAGGTGCACATAAACCAATATTGATAGAATTCTGTATGCACTGTGAAACATCTGTACATTTATATATACTTACTTTATTGTGTACAGTACAGGCCAAAAGTTTGGACACACCTTCTCATTCAATGCGTTTTCTTTATTTTCATGACTATATACATTGTAGATTCTCACTGAAGGCATCAAAACTATGAATGAACACATGTGGAGTTATGTACTTAACAAAAAAAGGTGAAATAACTGAAAACATGTTTTATATTCTAGTTTCTTCAAAATAGCCACCCTTTGCTCTGATTACTGCTTTGCACACTCTTGGCATTCTCTCCATGAGCTTCAAGAGGTAGTCACCTGAAATGGTTTTCCAACAGTCTTGAAGGAGTTCCCAGAGGTGTTTAGCACTTGTTGGCCCCTTTGCCTTCACTCTGCGGTCCAGCTCACCCCAAACCATCTGGATTGGGTTCAGGTCCGGTGACTGTGGAGGCCAGGTCATCTGCCGCAGCACTCCATCACTCTCCTTCTTGGTCAAATAGCCCTTACACAGCCTGGAGGTGTGTTTGGGGTCATTGTCCTGTTGAAAAATAAATGATCGTCCAACTAAACGCAAACCGGATGGGATGGCATGTCGCTGCAGGATGCTGTGGTAGCCATGCTGGTTCAGTGTGCCTTCAATTTTGAATAAATCCCCAACAGTGTCACCAGCAAAACACCCCCACACCATCACACCTCCTCCTCCATGCTTCACAGTGGGAACCAGGCATGTGGAATCCATCCGTTCACCTTTTCTGTGTCTCACAAAGACACGGCAGTTGGAACCAAAGATCTCAAATTTGGACTCATCAGACCAAAGCACAGATTTCCACTGGTCTAATGTCCATTCCTTGTGTTTCTTGGCCCAAACAAATCTCTTCTGCTTGTTGCCTCTCCTTAGCAGTGGTTTCCTAGCAGCTATTTGACCATGAAGGCCTGATTGGCGCAGTCTCCTCTTAACAGTTGTTCTAGAGATGGGTCTGCTGCTAGAACTCTGTGTGGCATTCATCTGGTCTCTGATCTGAGCTGCTGTTAACTTGCCATCTCTGAGGCTGGTGACTCGGATGAACTTATCCTCAGAAGCAGAGGTGACTCTTGGTCTTCCTTTCCTGGGTCGGTCCTCATGTGTGCCAGTTTCGTTGTAGCGCTTGATGGTTTTTGTGACTCCACTTGGGGACACATTTAAAGTTTTTGCAATTTTCCGGACTGACTGACCTTCATTTCTTAAAGTAATGATGGCCACTGGTTTTTCTTTAGTTAGCTGATTGGTTCTTGCCATAATATGAATTTTAACAGTTGTCCAATAGGGCTGTCGGCTGTGTATTAACCTGACTTCTGCACAACACAACTGATGGTCCCAACCCCATTGATAAAGCAAGAAATTCCACTAATTAACCCTGATAAGGCACACCTGTGAAGTGGAAACCATTTCAGGTGACTACCTCTTGAAGCTCATGGAGAGAATGCCAAGAGTGTGCAAAGCAGTAATCAGAGCAAAGGGTGGCTACTTTGAAGAAGCTAGAATATAAAACATGTTTTCAGTTATTTCACCTTTTTTTGTTAAGTACATAACTCCACATGTGTTCATTCATAGTTTTGATGCCTTCAGTGAGAATCTACAATGTAAATAGTCATGAAAATAAAGAAAACGCATTGAATGAGAAGGTGTGTCCAAACGTTTGGCCTGTACTGTATGTGTGATTATTTATATGTATTTACTAACTATATTTATATATCACCTTTCATGCAAAGGATGCAGCACAAAGTGCTTTACAATTCAGCGGCAGAGACAAACAGCAAAGAGATAATCAACTAATTAATCAAGTAATTAAAACATACATATAAAAATATGAAAACAGATTAAAAAGATATGTTTTGACTGTCCACTGAGCCAGCAAGTCTAATATTTAAAGGCTGAGTGTTCCATATTGTGGTAGCATGGTAGCTAAATGAAGCATCCCCAAAGGTTTTTGTAGAGACAGTAGGAACAGATAACAGAGCAGCTGCGGAGGATCTCAGGGTTCGTGGAAAGACATAAGGTGATAGAGAATGTATAATCTAGGAGGGGGTGATGCCATTAAGAGCCTTAAAAACCAAAGGAAGGATTTTAAAATCCATTACTGCATACTGGGAGCCAGTGCAGGTTACGTAGAACAGGAGTTATATGGTCTCTCTTTTTAGTTTTTGTTAAAACCCTGGCAGCAGCAGCGTTCTGAATGCACTGTGGTTTTGCTATGGCAGTTTTAGGTGGGCCGGTGTATGGGGTGTTACAATAATCAAGACAACTGGAAACAAAAGCATGGACAAGCTTCTCAGCATCTTGATGGTTCAGTAGAGGTCATACCTTAGCTATATTGTGTAAATGATAAAATGCAGTTTTCGTTAATGAATTAAAATGAGCTTTACAATTGAGATCACAATTTAAAATGACACTGAGGTTTCTTACTAGAGTCGTTTAGCACTGTAACATCATGTTTGTTATAATGTTATTTATGACGACATTAACAGTGAATGTTCTCTGAGCAGGCTCCTCCCCAACCTCCAGCAGCAACTCATCAGTCAACCCCATGGCTTCTCTGGGGGCCCTGCAGTCTCTGGCTGCTGGTGCTGGAGCTGGACTCAACATGGGCTCTCTGGCAGGTACTGACCCACAGCTGGACCTGTGCACGTCCACTCATTAGATTACTGTCAGGCTGAACGCTCAATGTAAAGCTTTGTCTTTAAGATTGAAAGAGGAGATGTCATATAATGTCACTGTGTTTTCAAACTATTGTTACGTTGAACTCAACATCACTCACCATGTGACTGTGATGCAGGCATGGCGGCTCTGAACGGCAGCCTCGGCACTGGAGGCCTGTCTAATGGCTCAGGAAACACCATGGAGGCACTGAGCCAGGCCTACTCAGGCATCCAGCAGTACGCTGCTGCTGCGCTCCCCAGCCTGTACAACCAGAGCCTGCTGTCCCAGCAGAGCGTCTCAGCTGCAGGCAGCCAAAAGGAAGGTGGGTTTAACAAAAAGGAGGTGACATGGGGGTGACTGGAGGGGGTATAGAAACGTAAAGAGAGCTGGGGCTGTTTACTGTACAACCACTGAGCATGCTTCACAGTGTTCCTGTCTTCTGTCCAGTGTTGGAGTCAAATTGAACAATCACAAAAAAATCACGGGCTGCAGGCTAACATTTGAGCCTCTTCAATAGGCTGCCATAGCAACCCAGTGGCCAGAAAAATGCTGGCACTGTACGTTTCTGAAATCCAAAGATACTGGACTGCTCATTATTATGCAGTTAAAACTTTGTCTCAGCAGGCACTGGGGTTAACGTGTGAATAACTAATGTGAGCCAACTAGGATTTGTCCCCAGGTTCATTGTAAACTCTGACTTATCCATGTGACTGTTAAGAAGCAGAAACATAACTTCTTTCTTCATCTGCAACATGTCAGTCGACTTTAGAATATTCGTTGACAGCCCTAGTGTCCTCTCACAGAGTTGGTGATTCAAACTAAACTTTCATCTCTGTCAGAGAAAACTCATCTGAGTTCAGACTGTTTACTTACAGCACAGCTACACTCACAGATAACTGAGCCTCCTACCTGCCTGTCAAACACCATCAACCCACAAACCTTCTCCAGTCCGGACTGAGTGGAGTCCTGCGGGGTGAAGCTGTGAAGTCTGCGAGTGGAGCTAGCTGCTAACAGCCACCACTGCAACTAACAAACTCCACAGATCCATTCAGCAGCTCCACCATCCACAGTCAGACACACACGGCTGATTATTTACTGCAGAATTACAGCTCACAGCTCGCACCAACCCAAACATCCTGGTGCAGACTATTTACTGGAGTTTACCAGTCGCTCATGTGGTATTTGAAGATAAGTACAAGCACGGCTGTTCTTGGCTTTCAACGTCCGATAGTCCACCGCAAACATTTTCGTCACGTCTCATCAACGGAAATGAATCATCGATTTTGTTTTAGTTTCTTTTATGAAGATCTATTTTTTGCTCATCATCGTCTCGTTTTCGTCAATGAAATTAACACTGGTTTAGGCACAAAAAGCACTTGGTTATGGTCTGGAAAAGATCATGCTTTGGCTTAAAATACCTGATTTTGGGGGGCCGGTCGCAGCTGGAAAAGAAGCAATGTCTCAGTAAAAACAGCCTCTTTTCGTGGAACTATCACGGCTGGAAAAAAACAGATGGGTCACTACAAAACACCCAAATTGAGAGTGAAAGACGCTGATGGAAAAACACAGACGGGTTGCTTGAAAACAGCCACATTTAAAAGCTAGAAAGCTGCTGGAAACACAGCAGTGACTCGCTGATGATGGTCTTCAGCAGTGGTCTGCAGCTTGGCAGGCATCTCGCCCAGGTGTTATGCCATTTGTTGTCGCCTTCACCCCCCAAAGTCATCTCATTCTGACTCACTCTAGAAGTAGCAATGTAGTAGTAGAAATGTTGATAGATTCGTATGAAATGTACAAATGTAACGTGTGCATAGTTTGCAGAAACGTACAATGCCAACATTTTTCTCTGGAGACTGAACACAGACTCCCTCTGCAGACAGAAGACAGAAAAGCTAACATGCTCAGTGCTCGACTCCTACTGTTATTTAAAGTAGTGTCATGGGTGGGTTGGTAGAGATGTGTAGAGATAGGTAGAGATGTGTGTGTGTGTTGATCTCACCTTCTGCTAAGGATTCTGTCTTGTCTTAAATCTGCTGCGTCAGCCAGCGACAGTCGCAGCACTGGTAAGACATCACCACCTTCATGTCAACAGCTTTAAAACAAACTCATGTCCATAAACAATGTTAGTCCCTCTATAAACCATACTCTGATTTCATTCATTTATTTTTATAATTAAATTCTCACATGATACTACAAAGCTCCCCGGGGGTCACGTGGTGGAAAAAATATTCATGTGGAAATTCAGATTGGCAGACTGCGGTTTAGCAAACAGTTCAGTTTGTTGCCTCATCTTCTTAATCTGTTGACACAGATTTCCACATCCATTTTAATGAATTTAGTGAGTCATACATTGTTCAAATATCTCTGTGTTTACTGTTTGTATGGTTAGTAAAACACGCGTGTTGATTGGCAGGTCCAGAAGGTGCCAACTTGTTCATCTACCACCTGCCCCAGGAGTTCGGAGACCAGGACCTGCTCCAGATGTTTATGCCCTTTGGAAACGTCATCTCTGCTAAAGTCTTTATCGACAAACAGACAAACCTCAGCAAGTGTTTTGGTGAGTTTGTGGTATTTTGGCGCAACATTAACCTGCTGCCATCTGTTACCAGGAGTTAAAACTCTGCAGACAGAGTTTAAGAATAAATATATCTTAGATACTAAGCCTCTAATACGACCTCCCACATCTAGCAAAGAATCTTGTGTGCCCCTTCTGACTCAAGTGTTTTTATTTCTCCTCCAGGCTTCGTGAGCTACGACAACCCCGTGTCATCGCAGGCGGCCATCCAGTCAATGAATGGTTTCCAGATCGGTATGAAGAGGCTGAAGGTGCAGCTGAAGCGCTCAAAGAATGACAGCAAGCCTTACTGAAGGTGCTGAGGCACTGCAGACTTAGTTAGGCAGGGCGGTGTTATGGTAAGTGGAGTATGAATAACCAAGACTGGTCTACTCAGAAACTTGTCTATGCATTACAGGGCGATGTCTGCTGCGCTGCCTCTCCTGGTCACTATGTCCAGGCAACGAGTCACGTCAAGCTACATGCAAGAGTTTTCATGCTAGACTGGATTCTTCCTGTGTTACGTTGTGGTTCATGCACTTTGTTTTCCTTTTGATAAATGAGAGAAACAGGTGTATTTTCATTTAAGTTGAAATGTTATCAGTTTGCTGTGGTACATAATACACATATGAGTTGATTGTTAGGATGTGTTGCACATTGACAGTCAGGTCAGATAGGTGCCAAATCCATCTGTTATTACTTCCTGTCCCCCTCCCCCCCTCTGCACCACCCAGCAGGATGCTCCTGACATCAGGCAGCAGCTGGAACAGACAGAGCCACATTTGATTAGGAAACATTAACATCATTATCAGGTTTACTTTCACACTGTTACAAACCAAAACGGGTGGTGATCCCTGCTCTGTATTGGGTGTCTGTATTATCTCCTGTCTGTGATATATACACCTGAATTAGCTGTAAGGTTCAAGGTACAGAAGCTTACATTGTTCAGAAGGAGGAGCTCCACTTAAACATGCACATTTAGACATATCTGTCTTCACTCTGCGTTTGTAAAGTGTGTGTGTGCGTGTGTGTGTGTTGTGAGGACAGAGTCTAGATTAGTGACTGTTGTGACAGTTCAGCAGGACGTTGATGCTGTGAACATTTTGTTCTCTGGTGTTTCCACTCTGAACTGAAGTCAGTCACCTCCCGTAACCTTCCTGCTGATAGAGGAAACATCCCGTTCTCATTCCCAGGGCATCAAACTCTGACGCTTCTTTATTAGACTCACCGGGCTCCCAGCTAACTCCAGTGGAAACCCATCCACGGCAAAACGTGATTCTGAGAGCCACTGAGGGAGTAAAAAGTGCAAGAAAGTCCAGGCAGGGTGAGTGGATGGGTTAAATGAAATTGGAATTTCATCCAGGTGACCACAGTTCATGTCCCATTGTGAAACCAAAGATCAGTGTTTGAACTTACGTCACTGACATACCTACGTCCAGGCCCCCAGGAAGTGCTCCAGGATTTGAAGCCAATTTTAGTGGTGGGCAAACAGTGGAATTAAATCTGTCATGTGGTGTCACGTGGCCCAGAAAGACCTCTTTCCAAAAACATAAGGGTTCAACGTTAATGTTTTTTTTTCACTCGGCCAGTTGGAGAAGTGGGTCAGAAATCAAGCTGCCTGAGGTCAGTTTTTACTCCCTATACGAATGTTTTATATATTAGTGGTTTATCAAATAACTAGTGCCCGCCCCCCCCCCCGATTAAGAATTCTCCTAGTGGACCAACAGTCCTCATCAGGGTCCATCAGTGGACTAGTCTAGTTTGAGTTGAAGGTGTGAGAAAGAATAGTGTCAGTAACATTGTTAACACTGTGCTACATTACAGAGAAATACAAACCGTACTAATGAACCTTCATTAATATAGGCCTATATTTTATCTCCAAGTGCACGTCACACACTGAGCGAGCCGCCTGTTAATGACGCTGTGGGCTAATGGGCATGTAGCTACTTCCATGTTTCAGATGATACGTCATGTTTGTAGTCGACCAATGAAGATGAGTTTACATATCACCTTGGGTTCGTCCTTCACCTTCTCAAAATGATCCCACACTTTGGATTTCCTGCCCAACATGTTATTAACTAGCCTGTGGAATAACCGCAGGTACCAGCCCTGGAAATTAACCTGACTCCTGTCTGACTGCTGAGCGTGGACACTTCCTGTGTCTGTCCTTTCAAAGTAAAGTCACACATGGTCCAGTCATATAGGTTTGGATTTATTTTGACAAGGCGCAGCTCCTAGAGTTTCACTTTTGTTTTTTGTTTTTTTTCTGTGACTAAGCGACCACATTTAAACCAAAACTCTGGGGTTCAGTTACTCTTTAACCCAAAACATGATCTTTTTTCTAAACCTAACCCCGACCGTTTGACGTTCATCTGTGCATCACGTACACACATTAAAGGTTTCCCTGTGTGTCGCTATGAGACTCCGAGGGGCGTGACCATAGACTTTATATAAAGGTGGACAACACATCTCCACCTTACTCCCACTGTACAAATATGAAGCCAAAATATCCTGGTTACACCCATTGCCATCTTGCACTGGTGACATCATTTGGAGCCAGAGTCTGCGCAGTAGTGATCTCCACAGGGTCGAGTTCCCGCCCAAATACGCTTCTGACCCAGCTGCAAGCAGCGCCACTGATCGCAAACACACCGATTTGCACACACAGCTGTCAATCGTGATGTCACAACCCGTATTTATTGCATCCAATGACTAATTAAAACCAAACTTAACAACTCAGCAAACAGCAGAGTGAGAAGAACTACCTGAAATGACAGAAACCATAAAAAAATTTATCTGATGTGTGTGAAGTTTTTAGTTTGGCTGGGTTTATGTCCTGTACTGCAGCCAGCCACCAGGGGGCGATTAGGATGTTCTGGCTTCACTTTTAGGGACCTGTCTTTTTTACACCGTGTGCGGGCCTGACAAAGCGTTTGATGACCTGGGAATGAGAACAGTTGCAGCAGCCACAGAGGAGACGGTTGTGTCTGTTCACAGTTCTCCTCTGAGCTCTGAGGTGACGAACTGCTGCCTGTTTCTGAGCTGCAGTTAAAGACAACACATTAATGCTTGTTTGTATCTGACCTGTGTGGGTGTGTGCAGCTGTTGCATGGCTTAAACTCGAGGAGTAGCCTCAGGTGTGGGTTGTGTTGTATTCAAACATTGATTTCTGTGTGACGTGGATATGACACCTCTGTGCTCCGTGTGCTCTTTGCAGTTACTGTGTTATTCTTTACCTGGAGGTTAGTGAGACACATTTCTGATGCAGTTGAAGTTGCATGTTAAATAGAGATTTTATTTTTAAGGACTAAACTCGTCATGTTTGGGTGGTGCTCCTCCTGTGCTGTTGCACTCTGAGTGACAGGTTAGAGGTCGGGCTGATGCGGCTGTGAAGCCGTCAGCTGAAACTAGTGATGCTGTGAAGTTTGGATATGAAACCAGACCTCACAGGCTTGTTGTGTCCTGTGCAGATTTAACGCTTTGTTTGAATACATCTTGTGGTTTTAGCTTGTTTCTACCTTGAATCCAGATGTTTTGTAAAAATTCATCAACATCCCTCAACTACTGTCCTGCTAGCTGGCGGCTAGCTAACCTACAGAGGGCTACACCACTGTGTCTCTCACTGAATATCTTCTGTGATTGGAGAATTCATATAAATGTCAAATTGCTCGAGGCAAACCTGTTAGTTGCTTAGACTTGCAAGAAAACATGTTGTTTTTTTTATAGAACTAGGAAGCAAGACAATTGTTGAGATGTATATTTAAACTATTATGCCTTTTCTATTTTTATATAGGTTTTATACTTCCCCGGTGTGTTGGGGAACTATTTATTGCCTAAATTATTTATCTGAATTGAAATTATTTTGAAAGACAAATGTAAAGTCCAACAACTCCATTTGATCTCCTGGTGTGTGTCCTCTCCTTGCCTGTTCAGCGTTTGTTTCCCTCTGGTGATGTGTACTTTGTGTCCGTGTGGCATGGACTGTGTGTTTAGGATCCATCAGTGCTGCTACAGACTTCAGAGAACCCCCTCTCTCTGTCATTCATGCCTTCATCTGAATAAATCACTCATTTTCCAAAAACACAGGGAGCATAGTTTATTCTGCACGTCCATTTGTACGTGTGTCTGTTGGTCCTGTCTTTGTGTGTGAACAAAGAGCGATCTCATGTGTCAACAGTTTTACACCAGGCGGAGTTCAGGGCGTAATTTAAAAGCCAATTCCAGGTCTGAGTCCAAAGATTGAGTCAGAGTAGAAGTATGTGTGATGTGAGTGTGAGCAGTCTGCTGCAGGGACGATCACGTCAAAGCAAAGTCACCATGTTTGTGTCCCATACTGTCCCATTTGCTCATGTTAGTATTTCTGTGTCATTCCTGCTGCTAGAGATATCCTTTTTTTCTTACTGATACCTAAACTTGCACAATGAGTACCAATGTTATACCACTGCTTTAAAAAAAAAAAAAAAAAAAAAAGAACAGCTGTAACCTGCTGACCCTGTGTGGATGTGAAATGATTGATATCGTTGTACGACATGGCTCAGTTTGAACTAATGCCAAATTACGGACATTTTGCTGACAGTTAATTTTACACTATTTACCGGAAATTAGTTCTTCTTCTCCACTTTAGACCCTTTTAGAGCTGACATCATGATGACATCATGTTATCAGCTGGAGGAGCAGCTGCCTCTCCCCCACAGGGCTGTAGGCTACATAGGAGTGTTAAAATGTGTTTGTCTTGTTGTGTTATTGGGAGCCAGAATAGAAGGAGTCATGGCTCAAAACCAGCCGCCACTGCCCGTCAACAAAGACCAAAGGACTGGACGGAGGCCATCATCAAAAATGCTCACATGTGCAGCGCACACTTCATATCAGGTTAGGGGAAAAGTATTTCCTGTTGTAGGGATGAATAAGGTTATGTGTATTAAGGGTTATCATGTCCACCTCATCAGAAACTGGGGAGGGATTAAGAGGAAGATTGGATTTCTCTGGAACGCTAACTTTTTAGCACATTAGCTAACGTTAGCTTCCATAGCAAAACAAACAAGTGTGGTCCTCCTTTGTAAGATTGGCTTCCTGTGACATCATCCATCCACTGAGTGAGAGCATACGGGTCAGCCAGTCTGGTCCCGTTGGTCAGTGTTTACTTATTCAAGTAACACTGGCGGTCCCGGAGAGTGAGTGACCTGACATGGTGCGTTGGTAAATTCAGTCTGACGCTCTACACTAAAATGAGAGCCCTGTTGGTGGAAGAAACGCAGCGTTATATTTCTACATGAATGAACCAACGGTTAAGTTAATCACACATTCACTGCGCTCGGCGCTCTGCTGCTCCGTCTCCACAGACAGAGTGTCCAGAGTGCGCTCTGCCACTCTGAGAGTGCGCTGCTCTGGATAACCCAACGCTACATTCAGACAGCGCTCCCAATTTATCAACGCTCCAGTTTGTGTCAGAGTGCGCTCCCACACTCACAATGAGTGTTTCTGAACGCACCACTCACATCATCTTCCTCCATCGTCTAAAACAAGACAACAGAACTTGCTAGCTAGCGTTAACTAATGTCTGTGGAGAACTGTTTTGCCTCCAGCTAAGCCCCGCCCACCAAAAAATGTCATACTGGACTAACAGTAAAAGGGTCTATAAAACAGTAGTTGCCTGTGGCTGCTAGGGGTGGGCGATATGGCCCTAAAGTAATAACAGGATATTTTTTGTGATGATATTCTTGACGATATGACAAATTAGTAAAAAATATTTTATTATTACTTTAAGAAGATAGAATTGCAACAAAATCAGTGATCTAGTTTCACAGTTTGCTTCAAATCTTCAGTAAAAACAAAAGAAAACTGATCTCTCATTTCTTTAGTTTGTGAACAACAACAGTAACTCAGAGTGAGATTCAGATTCTGTTACAATATTAATAGAGAGGAGAGGGAGAGACGCTGACTGAGTTCCCTCTGAGCGCTAAGAGAAGTAAAACATTCAGGACGCCACAGTTTATTCCACACTACTGAAGCTGCTCCTCTTTTTGGAACCACCACAGAATCGTAATAGTTTCACTTTCAGCCACACTTGTTGCCGTGGGTAACAGGATGACATCATTATGTCAACAAGCCGAAATTTTGCGAGTATCACAATATGAATTTTTTATATGATCTTAAAATGTATACCGTTATTATTGTGAACAAGATGATATAGCACGCCCCTAGTGGCTGCACAACGCAACTTGCTTTGTACTTTTTTGGAGCCACAAAGAATTAATTAATTTCCGGGATACTGGATCTGTGCATGAAGTTGCATATTCGTAGATACCTGATCCAGCACTTTAAGCAGTGTAGGAAGCATTTCTGATCGAGGTATCAGAACAACTTCACCTGTGACTGCACAGAAATCATGTTTATGTGTCAGGGACTTTGTAGACATACATTTACATATATACATAAGTGTGTGTGTGTGTGTGCATGGATAGACAAAAGACAAGCTGCCTAAAGTGAAGTTTAAAGGGATGGTTTGTATCTTTTGATGTGGGGTCATATAAGGTTCTCATCTATAGTCAGTGTATTACGTACAGTAGATGTCAGTTTAGAGGAGTCCGACACTGAAGCTAAGGAGTGTGTTGCTGTGCACAGCGTCAGCAACAAAATGTATTTTAGACACTGAAAAAAGTCCTTTACTAACAAGGATGTAAACGCACAGTGAATGACATAAACAAAAGAAATGTTTTATGGCGGTGGCCTGTCTAAAATGAGCAGTGTGAAAGTTATGCTGTGTCCCAAATCGGATACTTAATTAGTATACTGATATGAAGTACACTGCGTACATTATGTTCTTACACCAGTCAGTCAAAACATTAAACCACTGGTGGGTGAGTGAGTAAAATTGATCTTGTTACAATGCAGTGTTCTGCTGGGAAGCTTTTGGTCCTGGCATTTAAGTGGATGCCACTTGATGTACTTCACCAGCCCAAACCAAGACCAGGTACCCCCCCCCCCGTACCTGCTGTTTGCAGACCAAGTACTCCCCCTCCCAGTGCACCCCGCCACACCACAAAAACTTCTCAGGAATGGCTCAAGAAGAGCTAAAGGTGATGATCTGGCCTCTGTGGAAAGTGTTGGTACCCCACTTTGCAGCCAACAGGTCTCAAAGGATCTGCTGCCAACACACTGGTGCCAGACACCACAGGACACCCTTAGAGGTCCTGAGTCCATGCCTTGACAGTTCAGAGCCTAGTCTGATCCAAGAAGGCCCCACAATGGATCAGGGGAACTTCTAGGGTACTGGCACTTTCCACAAATCGGCGCTGTCCGATGAAAAACACGTGTCTCCACTTTTGACGATTTTGACTTTCTACAGTGCATGGAGTGCCCGTAATATTCCCTAGCAACCGTTAGCGTTGGGTATCCAAATGACCAATGGAAAGACGTTTTATTACTTCATCTATTCAACACGTATCTCCACTGGGTGTCAGACGTGTCCATCAAAGCGCGTAGAAAGTCAAAGTCGTCAAAAGTGGAGGAAGCGGAGGAAGCGCTCGATCAGATAGGGGTGGTTAGGGTTCAAACGGAGCGTCACATTTCTATATGCATTAAGGAGCGGACAAGTTAATCACACATTCACTTCTCTCTGCCACTCCAAGAGTGCGGTGCTCTGGATAACCAAGTGGTACATTCCAACAGCGTTATGAATTTATGAACGGTCCAGTTTGTGTTAGAGTGTGCTTCGGTACTCAGACATTAGCTAAAGAAAAAAAGTCATACTGTTTACTAACTGTAAAAGGGTATATATGGCGGCGATCCAGCAGCCAGTGAGGCATCTATGTATCTATATCTATGTCCTGATGTGACCTGCATGTCGTCACTGATTCTGTGCTGGCATTTTATCCAGGCTGTCATACGTGTGTGTTGCTGTCGTCGTCATTCCCCCTCAGTCCCTGGTAGCATGTGGCTCGTCCTCACTCTGTCCCTGACACTGACTGTTGAGTGTTTAGACTGTAATCAGCAGCACACAGAGATGATCAGATCATTCTTGGTTTCTTTTCTCTCTCCTGTCTGTGTTTCCATTGTGGTTTAACCTCGGTTTGTCTCCCTGTTGTGTTTTTCTTTTTGTTTTTTCTAGATCTCTTCCTGTTTGCCCCTAGCATGTTGATGTGGCGTCACAGTTCATCGTCCAGTCCTTGTCTTCTGCGCTTCTCTGATGCTTCCAATTTCACCATTGACCTTGTGTTTGGCATTGATTACCAGGAGGTTTTTGTTTCGTTGTTTCCCATGTGTCCTCTGTGCTGCCAACAGGGGCACTAGAAAGACTGCCCCTGAACATGTTCAAAACTTCATTCAGATTATTACAGTCATAAAAAGAGATCTATTTTTCTAGAACGTTCTCACGTGACCACTAGAGATTTTGCAGAATCAGTTTGACACAAGTCTGACCTTTGTTTTTATCTCCTGTGTTGTGGAGCAGTCCTCCCAGTGCCCCCTTCCTCTGGGTTTGTTTTTGTGTGTGTGTGTGTGTGTGTGTGTGTGTGTGTGTGAAGCAGCTAATCTGTCTGTGGTGGTGTTGTGTGTGAGTGCTGGTGTGTGTGTGTCTCCTGAGTTAGAAAAACTTTTCAACCAAGTTAGTGATCATGTGTTGTTAGATATTAGTTATTTAATGCTAGGCTAGCTAAGGGTTCATCCGTGGGAGTTCCCATTTGAGTGATGTTGTGAGACAGTAACACAACCCGTTCTCATTACCAGGTCGTCAAATTACTGATGCTTTGTCGCACCCCTCAGCGTCTAATAGTGATGCACAGGGCGCCCTTTGGCATCTCACATTGTTACATGGGTTAATGTTGTGAAACGGTTGCAGTTAGATTTAGAAAAAAGGTCACGTTTTGGGTTAAATAAATGTTTGTTAGATAACGTAAACATGTAAAAATTGGATAATGTTACGTTAAAGAAACCACACTGAGTTTTGGTTTAACACTGGACACGAAATGCAGGTTCTGGATGAAAGTCCAGTTTTGTTTAACACCTCTGTCCCACCCTACTTGGATTATTTGATCACAACGTCAAGTATCGCCACGGAGGAGTTTACGCTGGAGTTAGCTGAAAGCTCAGTACGTCTCATAAAGAAGCTAAAGGGTGGCTTTGATATGATATCACACACTGAAGCGCGTGACAAAGCGTCTATATTTGATGTCCTGGGAATGAGAACGGGCTGGGTAACATTTTTTGTGTCGGTGTGAAAATCTGATTTTACTTTAAGCCTATCGACTGACCTCCGCAAGCACATGATGCTGTTCTGCTCGTTTATTTTTATTTTTTTGTGTGTGGGGAATCAGACAAAATCCACAGAGGAGAGACTTTTGTCAAAGTATATTTAGTATGCATGTTTTTTTTAATATATATAAATATATATATATATATATATATAAAGTATATCTGCACTGAAATTCTTGGCAAAATGTGATCTAGTTTGTGTTAAGTTAAATAATGAATAAACTGGTGCCAAATGTTTTGCACAATCAGTATTTTCCCCTTTTTATTGGCTCTACTGGTCAGACTGGTGGCAGAGGGTTGGTTGGTGTCGCTGGTGCAGAAGGTTTCACTGAAGAACGGACGTGAACTTGATTTTAAATCATCTGGATACAACATTAAATTAAAGCTGCACTAGCTATGAACAGGCCTTTGCACCTTCATGCACATTGGGGTTGCTTGTGGGACTCAGTAGACGCAGCATTTTGTCCACAGAAATGACCTGTTGCAAATTATGCACCACTTCCTGTGTCCACTCTGTGGCACTACAGAACAAACAGTAATAAAATGCCATGTGTCTGGATATCATGTGAAGTCCACACCATGTAAATTTAAAGTCACACAACCATGACCATCTGTTATCAGCAGGTGGCGCTGTAGGTATGAGACACTATGGGCATGTAGATGTCTTCAGGAGTGGACTAGGGGCCATACACATGCCGTGTTTTTTGCGCCCTCAATTTCATTGTTTTCAGTGTAGATGAGAGATAAACCGAGTTCAACTTTTGGAACGTAGCAGTGTCATGTGACGAGAAACAACCAATCACACCCAATGGATATCTTTCCTTTTCAGTAAATATCAGTCTGTGGTAAATATGAAGAAGTTGATCATGTTAGTGCAGAGCTACTCAGAGCTTTACAGCTGTCCCACAGACGATAGGCCTACACAGCGCCTGGAAGAAGATCAGCTCTGCACTCAGGATTTTAGGTAAATAGGCTATGATTCAGTGCTTGTTAAGGTGGCTTTGCAACCTCAGACACAAGCTGCCACAGCACTCTTGAAAGCTGACACAAAAAAGGCTAAAAAGTAGAGCCAAGCGCCCGACCTTTTGTTTTCCAGGCGATTAAAGATGCAGCATGTGTACGGCCCCTTATCCAGCATTAAATTTGGGACAGATTGGACCACGAAAAGTCAAGTTACCACAGCTTCCTGTGTCATGTCGAAACATCAAAATTTGCTGCGCCACCACAGAATCGGCATTAACGAAAACTAACAATGAAGCGTCATCAGAGTCTTCAGGTTTTTTGCCCATCTTTAAGCGGAATCTGGACTTGCTAAAAGTGAATCAAGGTAAAAAACTTGTCATTTCCTGTTGCCAGTAGGTGGCACTTTAACTACAACTAAATATTGACATGTAGCTGTCTTCAGGCCGGGACGCCAATTAGGGATGCACGATACTGGATTTTTTGCAGATACCCGGTATGCTGATAGATAGATAGATAGATAGAACTTTAATAATCCTTTACAGGAAATTAAAAATGTCACGGCAGCTTAATTACAAACAACACATAACATTCAAACCACAGAGTTACAAGTTAAAAAAAAAAAAAAACATTAATAAAGAAATAAGTTAAAAATTGATAAAAAAGAGTCCCTTGTTTGATCTTGTCACCCAGCTGATGATTACGCAATGTACAGTTTAATAGCAGCTGGTAGGAATGATTTCCTTCTGTGCTCAGACTGCACCTTGGTGCCAGCAGCCTGTTGCAAATGACAACTCATTTGGCCGATAACTGATATTGATATATCTACTTTTTTCCCCACCTAATTTTAGTGATCATCAAGTCTCTCCTGTAGTGGAATTAACATCGTATTATACATACATACTGTTACCATGACGGCCCACCAGCAGATGGAGACATAATGAAATACAATACTTTTCAATGACATGCAGCAAAGGGCAGTGGATTGGAATCAAGCAGAGCATGTAAAACTGTGAAACTTTTCTACAGGCAACAATGAAAATTCCCAATTACATGACCTTATAATTAAGATAAGATAAATCTTTATTCATCCCCAGTGGATAAATTCAGTTGTTACATTACAAGGTTATGGCTACCTTTATTTATTTATCCTCTGTTTAGTCAGAAAGGTCTCACTGAGATACAAGATTACTTTTCAGAAATAAGACAATCACATGAAACTGCTCTTTGACAAGTCAGCAACGTTTGTAACATTTTGTGTAGGTTAGTTTTTAAGAATTTTACTTTCTTTGTCTTCAACTACATAACAGCTGTAATACATCCAGAGTGAAATACCAAATACAAAAACTTGCATGTTGTCCATTTTTATACCAAAAACCACAAAATGTATTAGCTATCTATGTCCTATAATTATTAAGATTTGGAGTATAGTCCAGAAAGTATGAATGAATGATCCTGTTACTGTTCTACATCTGTTGCATGAGGGATGTGTCCCTGGATAAATCTTGGCTAACTTAAAGTAAAGTAAGTTCTATCTGCAAAGCACCAGTCAGTGCTCCAAATACACAGGTGGACCATTCAGGTTTTGCCTCTATACCAAATCACCTACTGCTACTGTGACTGAGGTTCAACGTACAGTATGTCATTTTCTGCTGCTTTCTGAATTAAAACAACAACAAAGACTGAGCCATATCATCACTGCACTCAGTTTCTCCTTCAGTGTTCATTGTTCAGGAGGTTTTTACTGTGAGCTGAATTATCCGCAGAGGTCTCTTCTTCTCCACAACAAACAGACCAGCTGATTTAAACCAATAAAACACTGAATAAAAATGTATCATGGTACAAATTGTTTCTGTGATCACTTCACATCCAGACATCTGATGACTCACATCTTTCATGTGATTAAAACATATAGTTGAAGATGACCAGGATTTAAAAGGTGTGTCATAAAAATGTGGCTTCAAACTGGGTAAAAACTTGATTTATAACAGCTTCTGGCAGACGACCACAAACCTGACACCTGCACAAAGAGGATGTGACGACACTGACAGTTGACAGTGACCACATGACAGATTTTTCTGGGTTTGAACATTGAAGGAAACATTTGGGATAATGTAGGTACACAAAACTGTGGTAACACCTTATCAGTGACATCAGAAACAGCCAGATGTGCGTCTGTCAAACATCTCAACAAGCTGACTTCACCTGCTGCCTGGAAGATGTGACAGCTACAGAGGCCTGGAAGGGACACAGAGGTAAATATTACAAATGGCGGGAAAAAATGTCTGCAGGCTGTTGGAAGTGAACGTTTGTGGTTTCTGAAGACATAAAAAAATCCCAAGAACTGCAGTCATCATGTCAGAACCTGGAAAGACTTTAACAACATTAAATTCATTTCTCTATAACTCAGACCTTGACAAGTGTCAAAATGTCTTAAATCAATTTTTCATAAATCTGAAATATGCGTAGACATTTGAGGCAGGATATTATCAACACAAGGCAATACATTCTAGGTTCAGTGTATTTTATAATAAAGGCTAGTACCGGCTGAATCAACCTTTTCTTCTCTTTGCGGTGGGATCTGTCTCTCCGGAGCTTAGATTGGTTTTAAGATTTGGATCTTTGCACATTTCTGCCAGCTGTGTGATCATCGCTGCTCGGATGTTTGTTTGGTTTCTGTACAAATAAAACGTTTCAGAAATGTTCATGCGTCCTGTGTTTTCTGTCAGAAGTTTAATAGTGTGATTCCATTCCTGGAGGATAGATAAATTATTATCATACAAAAGTAATAAGGTAGGGGAAAATGAGGGAAGAAAAGGGACAAAAGAAAATTATGGAAAAAGAGAAGAAAGAAATACAACTTCTCTAGGATATCTCCTGAACCAAACCAATTTTTGTTTCCTGTAAGTCTTTTTTTCCCCCCTAGTTTATTTTTTAAGCATTTTAGTTATTTACTTTACTTCTCTGTATTGTGGTAATCCTGTGTATGTATGTGTTATTATTCATGTTACTGCCATATCGATGTTATTATTTGTTTTCTTTGTTTTGCTTGTTTTTGTTATTTGAGATTTTGAGATTGTGGGGTGGGAGGGATGTACAGTAGCTACTGTAAAGACTGACACCTTCTTCTTTTATTTTGTTTTTATGAGAGGTAGCCCTACTGTGTAAGAGACTGTAATTTTGACAAATAAAAAGTAAAAAAAAAAGAGGGCAATAAAATGAAAACAAAATACAATCAATATATTTGTTTGCTCCTATCCTAGGCCAAAAACTCCCAGAACAAAACAATAAAAAACATAAGTCCCTCACCAGTACTGTGCCTCCACATTTCCGCACCACCCCCTCCCCTCTCATAAATAACGAACTGTCCCTTATGTCTACATTTACATCTCCCTGTTATCTATATTAGTTTTTAATTAATTTTGTTTAATTTGTTGTTTCACATATGATGTTAAAATGGTCATTTTTAATGTTCTAAAATGAAATTTGTAATAATAATAATAATAATAATAATAATAATAATAATAATAATAATAAAAATTCTTGGTTGTACATAAAGATTTCTCAAAAAAAAAAAAAAAAAGGAAAGCAGACAAACACTTCCGGGTCAGGTCTGAACTAATCCAAACAGAGGTGGTGTCAACACAATTGTTTCTAGTTTAGTTAAAACCGTCTGTGATCAAAGAAGAAGAGTCGAGAATAAGATCCATCGTCACACCGGAGAGACAACATGGCGACCACCATCAGCACCCAGCGGGGACAGGTACACTGAGCACTGAGTGCTTATTACAGCTTAGCTTAGACTGTTAGACACTGACAGGCGGAACTAGCTTCAGTTTGTCAGCAGCTGTGAGAGTTAACTAAGTTTAGTCATTAATCTGTAACACACAGCCGTCTACAACCCTGACTCTGTCATCTACAACACCGACTCCATCACCTACATCCCTGACATCATCCACCGACACCGAGGAAATAACCAGTACCGTTATATAACTAGCTAATGTTAGGTTAATTAGCTACACAGGTTAGCTACATGAGCTAGCTAACGTTAGCATCTGTGGGCTAACGTCAACAAACCGTCACAGCAGCTCAATCACGGATTAAGATGCCAAGAATACCCGGGTCTGACACAAGACTGTTGGCTAGAAGAAAGACAACAACAACAACAACAACAACAAATAACTGTGTTAAAAATATACAGTGCTGGGGAAGCTAACGTTATTTTAAAACAGAGCTACTAACGTTAGTTAATTCACATTAAAGAAGCTGAACTGCAGTAAAGCTAACGTTACTCAAGTACAGGGGTAGTAAATATGTAGCATATGTATATATATATATATATATATATATATATATATATATATATATATATATATATATATATATACACACACATACATATACAGTACAGGCCAAAAGTTTGGACACACCTTCTCATTCAATGCGTTTTCTTTCTTTGCATTTTCATGACTATTTACATTGTAGATTCTCACTGGAGGCATCAAAACTATGAATGAACACATGTGGAGTTATGTACTTAACAAAAAAAGGTGAAATAACTGAAAACATGTTTTATATTCTAGTTTCTTCAAAATAGCCACCCTTTGCTCTGATTACTGCTTTGCACACTCTTGGCATTCTCTCCATGAGCTTCAAGAGGTAGTCACCTGAAATGGTTTCCACTTCACAGGTGTGCCTTATCAGGGTTAATTAGTGGAATTTCTTGCTTTATCAATGGGGTTGGGACCATCAGTTGTGTTGTGCAGAAGTCAGGTTAATACACAGCCGACAGCCCTATTGGACAACTGTTAAAATTCATATTATGGCAAGAACCAATCAGCTAACTAAAGAAAAACAAGTGGCCATCATTACTTTAAGAAATGAAGGTCAGTCAGTCCGGAAAATTGCAAAAACTTTAAATGTGTCCCCAAGTGGAGTCGCAAAAACCATCAAGCGCTACAACGAAACTGGCACACATGAGGACCGACCCAGGAAAGGAAGACCAAGAGTCACCTCTGCTTCTGAGGATAAGTTCATCAGAGTCACCAGCCTCAGAAATGGCAAGTTAACAGCAGCTCAGATCAGAGACCAGATGAATGCCACACAGAGTTCTAGCAGCAGACCCATCTCTAGAACAACTGTTAAGATGGCATGGAGGAGGAGGTGTGATGGTGTGGGGGTGTTTTGCTGGTGACACTGTTGGGGATTTATTCAAAATTGAAGGCACACTGAACCAGCATGGCTACCACAGCATCCTGCAGCGACATGCCATCCCATCCGGTTTGCGTTTAGTTGGACGATCATTTATTTTTCAACAGGACAATGACCCCAAACACACCTCCAGGCTGTGTAAGGGCTATTTGACCAAGAAGGAGAGTGATGGAGTGCTGCGGCAGATGACCTGGCCTCCACAGTCACTGGACCTGAACCCAATGGAGATGGTTTGGGGTGAGCTGGACCGCAGAGTGAAGGCAAAGGGGCCAACAAGTGCTAAACACCTCTGGGAACTCCTTCAAGACTGTTGGAAAACCATTTCAGGTGACTACCTCTTGAAGCTCATGGAGAGAATGCCAAGAGTGTGCAAAGCAGTAATCAGAGCAAAGGGTGGCTATTTTGAAGAAACTAGAATATAAGACATGTTTTCAGTTATTTCACCTTTCTTTGTTAAGTACATAACTCCACATGTGTTCATTCATAGTTTTGATGCCTTCAGTGAGAATCTACAATGTAAATAGTCATGAAAATAAAGAAAACGCATTGAATGAGAAGGTGTGTCCAAACTTTTGGCCTGTACTGTATGTGCACAGTTGAATAACTGCACAGTTCAGTTCTTTAGTAGAAGTCAAATAACTCATTAGAATAAATGGTTGTGTACGAACAGAGTTGTGAGTAATTCAAATTAAAAATACTGGCACACCATCAGCTTTTCCTCCACTTGTTAAATAGTATGTGAATATAATTTCTATGGAGTCAGGACAGTGACAGTAAACAGGTACTGAAAAAAAAGACCTGAACTTAAAAATAAAACACAGGCATTAAAAATATTTTATTTTAATATTTCTTTGCACTCTGATGTGTTTTTCTGTGTGTGTGATAATCTTCAGATTTTTTCATTATTTTTTTTTTTTCCATACTGACAGTTTTTTTTTTTTCAGTGACAGTTCCTTTTAATTTTAGTTTTCTGTCACTGTATGGTGGCTCAGTTAAAGTCTGTCATTCTTTAAACCAGGCTACTGATTTAAGTTTGACCAACCTCACAAAATCACTGGCCTGTTGTGTACACACACATACACACACACACGCTGCACATGACTCGCACGGCAAGGCAACAGTCATATCATAAGGATGAGTCATTTAGAGTCACGTGATGTTTACAAGATTCTTTCTCTTTAATTGGTGCATCACACAGTGAACATTTGCGATATATATTTAAAAAAGAATGCAGCTGGACGGAAAATCTCCTGTTTACTTTAGTTATTTTCAAAGGGGAGAGTTTTTACACAAACCTCTATTAACAAAATGGTTTCAAGTTTCAGTTACAGTAATAAAATGTTTATTAAACCAACAATAACCCTTCTGTTTGCACTCCTTTAAGGCTTGTTCTGACTGATGATAATATAAATTTTGTAATAACATGAAACTGTTATATTTTCTGAGACGATCATGATACCCTGAGAATCTCATACTGTTGCAACCCTATTATAGATATTGAGAAGGTATACAGTGCCCTCCAAAAGTATTGGAACAGTGAGTCCAATTCGTTTACTTTTGTTGTAGACTGAAAACATTTGGGTTTGACATCAAAAGATGAATATGAGACAAGAGATCAACATTTCAGCTTTTATTTCCAGGTATTTACATCTGGATCTGATACACAACTTAGAAGATAGCATTATTTGTAATGGAACACAAAATTTTTAGGTGAGCAAAAGTATTGGAACATATAAACTTAAAATAGATTAAAGTGAATGAGACTTAATATTTAGTTGCAAATCCTTTGCTTTCAATAACTGCATCAAGTCTGTGACCCATTGACATCACCAAACTTTTGCATTCTTCTTTTGTGATGCTTTTCCAGGCTTTCACTGTAGCCTCTTTCAGTTGTTGTTTGTTTTGGGGGGTTACTCCCTTCAGTCTCCTCTTCAGCAGGTAAAATGCATGCTCTATTGGGTTTAAGTCTGGAGACTGACTTGGCCAGTCTAAAACCTTCCACTTCTTGCCCCTGATGAACTCCTTTGTTGTTTTGGCAGTGTGTTTTGGGTCGTTATCTTGCTGCATGATGAAGGATCTCCCAATCAGTTTGGTTGCATCTTTCTTTAAATTAGCAGACAAAATGTTTCTGTAGACTTCTGAGTTCATTTTGCTGCTGCCATCATGTGTTACATCATCAATGAAGATGAAAGAGCCCGTCCCAGAAGAAGCCATGCAAGCCCAAGCCATGACATTCCCTCCACCGTGTTTCACAGATGAGCTTGTATGTTTGGGATCATGAGCAGATCCTTTCTTTCTCCAAACTTTCACCTTTCCATCACTTTGGAAAAAGTTAATCTTTGTCTCATCAGTCCATAAAACTTTTTCCCAGAATTTTTGAGGCTCATCTCTGTACCTTTTGGCAAATTCCAGCCTGGCCTTCCTATTCTTCTTGCTAATGAGTGGTTTGCATCATCTGGTGTAGCCTCTGTACTTTTGTTCATGAAGTCTTCTGCGAACAGTAGATTGTGATACCTTCACTCCTGCCCTCTGGAGGTTGTTGCTGATGTCACTAACAGTTGTTTTAGGGTCTTTCTTTACAGCTCTCACAATGTTTCTGTCATCAACTGCTGATGTTTTCCTTGGTCTACCTGTTCGACGTCTGTTGCTTAGTACACCAGTGGTTTCTTTCTTCTTCAGGACATTCCAAATGGTTGTACTGGCTATGGCCAATGTTTGTGCAATGGCTCTGATTGATTGTCCATCTTCTCTCAGATTCACAATTGCTTCTTTTTCACCCATAGACAGCTCTCTGGTTTTCATGTTGGTTCCACCTCTAAATGCAGTCTGCACAGGCAAAACCTATCGTACCCAATCTGAAACTGAGCTCAGACATTCAGTGCTATTTATTGCTTGAATAATCAATGTAATTGGGAGACACCTGGGCAACAAAACACACCTGTCAGTCACATGTTCCAATACTTTTGCTCTCATGAAAAATGGGTGGGTTCAAACAAAAGGTGCTATCTTCTAAGTTGTGTATCAGATCCAAATGTAAATACCTGGAAATGAAAGCTGAAATGTTGATCTCTTATCCCATATTCATCTTTTGATGTCAAACCCAAATATTTTCAGTCTACAACAAAAATAAAGGAATTGGCCTCACTGTTCCAATACTTTTGGAGGGCACTGTATATGTAAAAAAAAAAAAAAACATAGCACACCAAGTGAGGATAATTCCAGTGTTAACATTTTGCATTTACCAGGGTGAGAGTATGTCTGTGTCTGTATGTGTGCTGTTATGGTGTTTCCAAGATTCAAATGATGACAGTTATTTTTTATTTGTTTGTTTTAGATTTTTTTTTTATTTAGTTATTTCAAGGTCCAAACAGACAACTGAATCGCACTCACAGGACTTTATAGCCTGATATAGCTACAGCAACATAGAAGTGAGTTACAGTGTGTAATACAGAAGCCAAAATGGACCAACAAAGTAAATGTAAATATAAGGTATGAACACAGAATAACTGATGCGAAAAAAGAAACTGAACTAGATATATAGAAACAGAATGTTGGGGTGTGTCTTCATGATGCTCTCATCACTTTACAGAAGGGTTAGGAAAACATTAAAGAAAAAAAGAACAATAATTATAATTATTAAAATATAAAAAACAAATAAAAATACTTATAATGATGATGATAATAAGTATTATTATTATAAATACAATTTTAATAACAACACTTAATAATAATAATAATAATAATTATTATTATTATTATTAGTAGTAGTAGTAGTAGTAGTACTATAAATAGAATTTAAATAACATAAGGGGACTTAAATTCACCTTAAACAACTGGAGAACATACTCATGTAATATACGCCATCCATTTTTCCCTTTTTTTCAAAAACTGCAGTCTAATAAAAAAAAAAAGTGATCCTTTCCAGTCAAGAGTTTTCATTTTGAACCCTAATTTCATTTAAAAAACATATGTGTGCATTTGTCAGGGTCTGTCAGGTTCTATCAGGTTGACCTGTTCGTGTGTCTCATGTGTGCTCTGTCTTGTTCTCAGGTGTACATCGGGGAGCTTCCTCAGGACTTCCTGCGGATCACTCCCACCCAGCAGCAGCAGCAGGTCCAGCTGGACGCTCAGGCAGCCAGACAGCTGCAGTACGGAGGCTCGATAGGCACCGTGGGGCGACTCAGCATCACTGTGGTCCAGGTAAACACAGCTCAGCTTCACTGTCACAGATACATCTGGGTCTCATTTGAATACCTGTACCAGTATGGATCATATTTCTTTAACGTGTACCGTAAGATACAAAAGCACATTATGAAATATGAAATTTAGAGTATTAAGTTCATATTTAGTCTGGAAACCAGACGAATCTGTGAGCTCATGTTTATTTGCTCTGGCAGATGCGTCTGGTCTCCCTCCTGTTCAGACAGATTTCCAGACGGCCTGGCCCAGGCCGGCCAATCACAACTGTTTATCTAATATGAGGCTTTTTAAGATGATGACTGACAACATGCAGCCTTCGTGCTTTATACTTAATACGTTACATAAAGATGACATCATCTTTGGCTCGTGCGTCCTCCCGCTGACGACACTATGGCGAGCATAACCCTAGCATAGTACAGAGTATTATCAACAGGCATTTTCAAAACAAGATGGCTGACCCTGTTTCTCCTCCTCAATTAAGCCTGTGAGTTGCAGACTCTCCTCCCCTCTGTCACACATTTATCTTTTTAACCTGTGTGTCGTGTAAAATAACTGGATACAGTGGAATATGAGGGCGAGCGGAACTGTGAGAGTTTACATAATGAATGTGTCACCTGACTGAAACCACACTGTTTGTTTGGCTGTTTAGGCAAAGCTGGCTAAAAACTACGGAATGACTCGGATGGATCCGTACTGTCGGATCCGGCTGGGTTACGCAGTCTACGAGACACCGACTGCTCACAACGGAGCCAAGAACCCGCGCTGGAACAAGGTGATCCAGTGCACAGTGCCTCCGGGGGTGGACTCCTTCTACCTGGAGATCTTTGACGAGGTGAGGAGGTCACAGAGTCGTGAATCTTCTGACCTGCTACAGAGTTGTATGTGTGTGTTAAGTGATCTGATGAGCGTGTGATTTTTTGTCTGTTTCCAATGTTTCTGACGATGTGCCATCCAGAGAGCGTTCTCCATGGACGACAGGATAGCATGGACTCATGTCACCATCCCTGAGGGCCTGAGGGAGGGCAGCGCGGTGGACGAGTGGTTCAGCCTCAGCGGCAGGCAGGGCGACGACAAGGAGGGCATGATCAACCTGGTGATGTCTTTCGCTGTGAGTAGACACAAAGTGCTCTTCCTTCTCTTGTTCTGTGAGACAGAGGGACAGGTTCAGGTTGTCTAACTGAATAAAATGATTACAAATATATTCGACAACAAAAGGACATAATCTTAAATAACAATGACTTGTATGCAGTTATGTATGCAGTTATTACTTATTGCTGAATAACAGCAGCAGGTCTCTGTGGTTTGATCTCCGTCTCTGGCGAGCTCGGTGTACGGCATAATGTTTTTATCTCCATGGTGACGGACACGAGTAAGCGGGTCAAAGTCCAGGGTGTAATGTCATGAGGAAGTAGTTTGTTCTGATTGTGTGTGTACTGAATGCAACATCATTTTCTCTTTAAGGGCAGCTGCAGTAAATAATAAAAGTAAAAAGAAAAAGTATGTGATTCGGAACATATGTTGTGTATAGAGGCCTTTATTTTTCTTCGTTTGTGCGTCCTCTCCACTCACTGTTATCTCTGCTGCCCTCTGCTGGTGTGGATGGATTTTACCCCAGAGTCTGCAGGTGGTAGGGTGCAGAGGATGCAGGGATGTGAAACTGTTTGGAGTTAGACATTGCATGGTCAGTAAAACAGATTCAGTCCAAGCAGTGACGCTCTTCATCTTGTCTCTGCGTCTCTCTCTGCCTCTGTGTCTGTGTCTGCATCTCTCTGTGTGTGCCAGTCCTTACCAGCGGGGATGATGACTCAGCCTGTGGTCCTGATGCCTTCTGTGTATCAGCAAGGAGTCGGATATGTGCCCATCGCAGGTCAGACACACACACACACACACACACACACACACACACACGGTGCATTTGTTCTTCAGTCTGTGAACACAAGCCAATGTAAATGTCTTCTGTGGCTGTGGAGAAGCTTTGTCAAGTCTGAGAAAGTAACCTTAATGATGTCATGGTGATGTCATCAGGTTCATTGCAGTGTCTGTGTCACTGCACTTTGATGCATTTTTTCATGTTTATTTCCGAATTTTGTGTCGACCACATGAAGGCCTCGTCAACAGGTACACAGGTATTTTTTATAATGTAACTTTTGCTTTGTGTTTGGCCTTTTGTTCACACACACACACACTGCACTGACAACACATCTTTTTAAAACTCCATCCAAGGTGAAGTTGTTCAGAAACTCAGTTCTCAGTGCTGACATGTAGACGGGGAAAACGTCAGAGCGTGCACCGTTATCTCCTCTGAGTGACATCACAAAAGAGGAGACATTTCCTGCAGTGGCGGGCGTGACCAGAATAGTTATGTCTCTGACCCTGCTAACAGGACTTTTTACATCTTAAAGGTAGGGTCTGGAGGATTTTCCAGTTGCTGTTTGTAAACACACATTCAAATTTGGCCCCTCCTATCAGGCTCAACTCTCCTGGGTGTACGGAGCCCGGAGGTACAGAAGAAGGCTTCACAGAAGAGGTTCAGGCAAGGCTCGCGCTGGTGCACGCTCGGACACGCTCGGACAGGCTCGAGCACAGCACCTGCGCTCTCTCATTGGCTGGGGAAATCTCCGCCCAGAAGCGGTCCAAGCTCACAAAAACATCAAAATACAGTTAAAGGGCAGGAGCTCTGCAAACAGTCACCACCACACATGAGTAGAAGCCCATAGGGGATGATTAAGCAGGATTGCATTTGTATATGTCTATATTTTGTTTTGTTTGAAAATCCTCCAGATCCTACCTTTAACACATAAACGTACAGTCACACTTCGATTAGACTGAGGAACAGAGACATCAGAATTTGCTACAGAGGTCACTGCTGCAGGTTGTCTTCAGATTTTTGTTAGGCTTCTGATCGGTCATGTCTTCTTGGTCATCTTCTTTGCCTGGCATGAGGGTTACAGTTTGGCTTTTTTTACATGTTTATTTGGACAGAGATTTTTTTATAACTGTGTGTGTAGAAAGGAAGTTTTTTCAGAACGAAGGAGGGGAAACCATGTTTTCAAAAATACCTGTGGACAAGGCCTTAGTGCTGCCCCCCTCAACTTAGAATTTTCCTCATCGACTAATAGTCCTCATCAGGGTCCATCAGTGGACTAGTCTCCTGCATGTTTCTGATATGAATGTAATGATTAAATGATATATTTTGGTGGTTTGATTTGAAGGTGTGAGAAAGAATAGTATCAGTAACATTGTTAACACTGTGCTACATTACAGAGAAATACAAACCGTACTAATGAACCTTCATTAATATAGGCCTATATTTTATCTCCAAGTGCACGTCACACACTGAGCGAGCCGCCTGTTAATGACGCTGTGGGCTAATGGGCATGTAGCTACTTCCATGTTTCAGATGATACGTCATGTTTGTAGTCGACCAATGAAGATGAGTTTACATATCACCTTGGGTTCGTCCTTCACCTTCTCAAAATGATCCCACACTTTGGATTTCCTGCCCGACATGTTATTAACTAGCCTGTGGAATAACTGCAGGTACCAGCCCTGGAGATTAACTTGACTCCTGTCTGACTGCTGAGCGTGGACACTTCCTGTGTCTGTCCTTTCAAATTAAAGTCCCACATGGTCCAGTCATATAGGTTTGGATTTATTTTGTCAAGGCGCAGCTCCTGATATAGTTTTGCATTTGTTTGGGTCAGCCCTACTAGGACTAGAGCTGGCTCTGACATCAGCCGTGTATGTCCTGTGTTACTAGGAGTGCCAGCAGTCTACAACCAGGGCATGGTGCCCATGGCGATGCCAGCAGCTGTGCCAGCCGGAGGTCAGGTGCAGGTGTGCAGCGAGGAGGACCTAAAGGCTCTGCAAGACATGTTCCCTAACCTGGACAAGGAGGTGGTTCGCACTGTACTGGACGCACAGCAGGGCAACAAGGACGCTGCCATCAACTCTCTGCTGCAGATGGCTGAGGAGCTCTAACTGCAGAACACAGGCTCACAGTGGACATACCCACACACACTCACACATGTGCATGCACACAGACATATAGAAACAGTCTTTGCTAATGGAGAGACTGTCCGCACACACACACACACACACACACACACACACACACACAGACTGCTCGCTCACACACACTGCAGCCATATCTGAGCTCCCAGCAGCTCAGCTGGTAGCCACAGAGATCTGTTTCCTCGCCCATTTTTGACTCCTCGTTGGCCTAACAGTACACGACGCCTGCTAACACACAGCTCTCTGTCACAACTGACACTGGATCCTCGCAGCAAAGCAACAAATGTGTGACGTCACTGGTTTAAGATGATGTCGATGGCAGATGTGTTTGGGAAATTCATGTCAGGATCATTAAGGTTCGTATTAGGCTTGGGCGGTATCTCTTTATTACGTATGAGAAAGGCACTGACAGAACAGCCTCAGAGTAATAGATTACACACAGCTACCCAGATGAGGATTTTCCTTCATCACGAGTACAGATAACGACACATTTTACTCATATGATACTTGTAACAAGTACATTACCTGTACCAGATACTCATTTCCTCTGAGTATTCTGCTCAAACCTGCTTCATACCTGCCTGAAATTTCACTGGGGTGTACAGTATATGTAGGTACTTGTGTACAATACGACATACTTTATTGTAACTGTAGGGAAATTCATCTTGGGCTCAGGAGCTGCATAAGTATTGCTGCCTTTCAGAACTGGTCCAGAAGAAAAGAAACACATACACCATAAAAACATAGAAACACACACTACTGCAAGTTGTGCAGCGTTGCAGTTACGTGACTGTACCGTTTACAGTCCTGTAACGTTATCCCCACCACTCAGAGCCGACATTTTTCTAAACTCAGCCACCCAGATGAGGGTTTTCCTTCATCACGAGCACAGATAAAGACACATTTTACTCGTATGATACTCGTACTCGTAACAAGTACATTACCTGTACTGGATACTCGTTTAATCGGAGTATTCGGCTCATCGCTACTTCATACATTCCTGAAATTCCAGCGGGGTGTACAGTATATGTAGGTACTTGTGTACAATACGACATGCTTTATTGTAACTGTAGGGAAATTCATCTCGGACTCAGGAGCTGCACAAGTATTGCTGCCTTACAGTACTGATCCAGAAGAAATGAAAAGCATACACCATAAAAACATAGAAACACAAACTTCTGAAAGTTCTGCGACGCTACTGTTACTTGACTGTGCAATCCTGTAACGTTATCCCCACCACTCACAGCCGCCACTTTTCTAAACTTAGCTGCCTGTTCCACCAGTAGAGACTGACCTCTGGTGGCGCGTGCTGTGCACCACAAACAGCACACCAATACAACATCTCTGGATTAGTAGACATTAATAGACAGTATTGAAAATTGTACCGTTTGGTATATCGTGATACCGTCCAAGCCTAGTTCGTACCGCAGCCTGTATCCACGCCGCTGATCCCAGGGTTTGATTTGCACTGTTTGAGCTGTAGTGAGTTGAGTTCAGAGTCCATCTTCTGTTGATGTTGTTATTAATCGTACGTGTACAACATGTCCGTAGTAACCTGCAGTGAACTGTTTCATATGTAGCTGTAAAATATATAGTGCATTCAGAATCTGATAAATTATTATGGATGTCTTAAATTATATAGAATTCTATATGGTGATCAGAGAATGAAGAAATGACTCAGAGGGATGGAGGTTTAGAGCTAAACGCAACGTCTCTCCGCTCCGAGTCATCTTTCACAGTGATGAAATATTTCTTTGATGAAACTTATCTTCAATCAGTGGAGTGAGGATGTAAAATAACATCTGTGGAGTAACTTTTGATAAACAGGCAGTACGAGCACAGTGAGGATCAAGATGTTCTTCTTCTGATGACATCAGGATGTTATCTGTAGAACTTTTGAGATTGAAACACTTCTAAGTTGTCTACACAGTGATTTAGGTAAATTCAGTTTACTCTATTGAGCTAAATATCCACAGCTGTATTCAGATAAAGTTTTTGATGCCTGAGGCGGTGACCTGACTTCAATGAAATGTGTGCTGCATGTTCACCATCAGGTTAAAGCTTGTACATGAGGAAAAAAAACTGATTCATGCTTCTTAGTTTGATGTAATGGACCGCAGCTTCTAACACCACAAGCAGAGCTTTACCTGTTTCTTCTTCTTGTTTTTTAGCCACGGTATTTGTATGTGTTGTAGTTCTTAAGCTTTCAGATGACACTTGTAGGTCATAAGGTCTTGATGCGGATGTGCTGTCTGCCAAAGGTTTCATTTCAACCCAGTCACCAGAGAAAGTGTTGGTGTTGTACGTCACTGCAAACCACAGATACGTTACACAATGCAGTGGTTAATGTGTGGTTATGCTGAGGCACAAAAACCACTTAGTTATGGTTGGGAAGAGATCATGTTCGGGTTTTAAATACCTGGTTTAAAAGACACAGTCCCTGCTGAAAGGGCACCCAAGTCTCAGTTAAAAAATAACAGCTTTTCGTAGCACTATCCCGGCAGGAAAAACAGTGACAGTTCCCAAAATACAACCATGCTTGGTGGCGAAAAAGCTGCTGGAAATGCAGCAATGACTTTCTAAAACAACAACCCATTTCAGTTCCAGTGGTGTGAAGCTTGGCAGGTGACACGCCATCCACTATCCCCTCTTCCTCGTCACGTCAGACACGTCAACACACTAACTATACGTATAAGATGTGCAGTCGTATTCAGGGTTTGCAGAAACGTGCAGTGCCGACATTTTCCTCTGGCGACTGGGCTGTTCATTTCAGAGATGATGTCTGATCGTTGTGACTTTTCACTTGTGATTCCAAAACTATCGCTGTTGAGATTCTTAAAGTGTCACAGTCATTTTACTCTGTGTCGTGATTCTGTTCTACTTATTTCTCTGCTGCACAGCACCTGGAAACCCCGGCACTTGCAATTTAATATATTAAATTAATAATTAGCAATTATTAAAATGTTAATTTATTCAAACTCCTGGCAGGAACTGCAGGTGTTTGGTTCCTCACATGGCAGGGTGAAATCATTTCAGAAACAGTGTGAAGCCAGCGGGTATCGGGTAAATGTAGGACGGGGCAAGTCTTTGTGTGAGGTTCAGGACAGGATGTGTCTTCTGAGACAGACGCCTGTGTCCAGTGTGACGAGAGCTTAATTTAAACTACTTCAGCTCCTCAGCTAGAAAAAATGACCCACACCAAAAGAAACGCAGTTTGAATCGACTCTTTGTTAGAGAGAGGTGTGTTACGTGGTGCAGATACTGGTAAAAATAACCCTTATTTCCATCTTTATTTATTCAGCCAAGTTTCTGGTACATAGACTGAACTGATTTCAACACACCATTCCACCACACTGACTGCTTGCACAAGGCGGTATGTCGAATGCTGACAGACCAGATGTTATATAAGCAGCATACATCTATATATATATATATATATATATATATATATATCCATTTTCATCCACTTATTTGGGGCCAGGTCTCAGGGGCAGCAGGTCAAGCAAAGCACCCCAGACGTCCCTCTCCCCAGCTCCTCCTGGGGCCCAGCCCAACACCTCTAACAGGAGGCTCCCGGGGACGTCGAGATCAGGTGGTTTCTACCATTCTTTTACCTGGTTAAAGGTTTATTTGGGGAGTTTTTCCTTATCCACTGTGAGGGTCCAAGGACAGAGGGATGTCGTACGCCGTAAAGCCCTGTGAGGCAAATTGTGATTTGTGATATTGGGCTTTCTAAATAAAATTGAATTGAATTGAATTGAATTGAATTGAGATGCCCGAACCCCCTCAATTGACCCCATTTGAGGTGAAGGAGCAGCGGCTCTACTCCGATTGCTCTGGATGTCTGTGTCTTTAAGGGTGGTTAAACAAACCAAACTCAGACCTCTTAAAGTGGACCAAGAAGTGGACTGACAGAAAAGGGACTCTGTTCTTTTTGTGTTCACATTGTCAGTTCATTTGAAAGAGGACTCAGTTCTCTTTCTGGTCCACTATAGTTGATATATAATATATATTAATGTGGTTTTGTTTTTACTTTGACGTGGCACTGCAGTGTGGTTATGAAGCTCCTCACTTTCAGATGAACATAAAACTTGAGGAGAACCTCAGTGTGTCTGTGCTGTAGGCTGTTGCTGTTTGATGTGTTCTACATTCCACATCTGGAGACGTGCAGTATCTTCTGTGGACCAAACTACTCCTCGTCCTGCGCCCTTGCAAGCGTTACAGACCGATGTGATTTTGTCTGTTTTTCAAGCGTCCCAGGTCAGCAGCATGTGATCTAGAGGGCTGAATACAACGGCAAAGAGTAAAGTGAACCTGGAGCGCTTTGTGTTCGCGAGGTACAGGTTAAGTGAACCGAACGTCTGAGTTTGGTTCGCTTCAGAGGGGTCTGAGTTCTAATGCTGAGTCACTGCTCTGAGTCCGTTTAGAGTGCTGAAAAGGACCAAGTGTGAAAACACATAACTAATTATGAGATATATTTATCAGTAATTTCTTTAAATGACATTACATGTCCACTGTCAGGATTATATTAGTCTCCTATATTTTGTAGTGCCTCATCAGCCCAGGCTTTAAATCCTCCATCAGCCCCTCCAGGAAGGAACAAATCATGCCCTCATCCTGGAGTAAGAAGTGAGAGTGAGGCAGTTTTCTCCTCCAGATGTTTTTGACTTGATGCCACACACAGATCATGTTTCTGACAATTGGATTTTTCCTGTTTTTTCTTTTTTAAGCTTTTTAACATTAGCCGAGGTAAATGGGGAAAGGTAAACTCAACAGATGACCCTGTGTCTCCCTCCACAGGGGGGCGTGCCCCTCTGCAAAGTAAAACACCACTGTCCTGCCCAGTCGCACCACAGAGGACTGGGACAGCTGAGATTGAATGACTTGGTGGTGGCAAGGGTAAATTTTTAAACAAATGCAGCAGTTTACGAATTCAGATTATATTCAGTTCAATGAAGCGACAGCGCCACCTGCTGTCAACACTCAGTACCTGAAGTATCACCACTGACACTGACCGTCTGCAGAAGGAGAACGCACATCTGCAGAGACAGCTGGAAGCCACAAAAGCCAATGTGTTTCCTATACTGTTCTTACATGACACACTGTTTTCCATATAGGATTCTATATCTACTCATCTTTATATAAATCAGACTTGCTGAATGTGTATTTTGTTGTCTATCGCTGTATCAGATTGTAGGAGGGCTCAAGATTTAAGTGAATGGCACCACTTCAGTTTACTGTGAGCTCTTTGAACACAGGTGTAGTGAGTGATTAATTTTGCTGAGTCATTAATGAGGCTGTTTGTAGTGTGTCCTCTGTCCATCATGTTGTAGATCTATACCTCTGCTACTGAGATGCTTTAAATTCAGATTACATTCAGTTTGACAAAGCGACAGCGCCACCTGCTGTCAAAACTCTACCTGCCTGAAGTGTTATGTAGCGGAGAATTATGGGTAATTACAGAGCTACGGAGGATTCTCAATGAGCTAACTAGCTTAACGAGCTAGGTAGCTTGCTGATGTTTGTGGACAAATATAAAGTTAATTGACCCAAAAAGCACATAGAGGTTGATTTGGCTTTATCTGTTTGTATATTCAGTGTTAGTCATTAAGTTCGCCGTGTTTTTATAAAGTTAAATATCCGTTTTTATGATTTTTGCCGCCATTACACACCATCTGTGGTGCCGTTAGCTAACGTTAGCATGACGCCGTCTGTACAGACAGAGCAGGAGCGGGTCGATGGTCGTCCACACCAGGTGAGCTCTGTTGTGTGTCACAGGTACGTTTTACCGTCGCTCCATTAACTGATGTGATGTTAAACAGGGAGATATAATGTTTTTCTGTGGTTGGTTTACCTCCGGTGTTTTAAAACGCAGTGTTACAATATGAATGTGTTTGTAAAAATGAAGTAAGAAAGGGATAACAGTTCAATGTATGAAACTAATATGATTTGTATACATTTTTTAAAATATTTGCATTGAGAGATTTTATTTGCATGAATTTAAAATCCACTATATAATCACAGTATCACTTTATTATAGGGATGCACGATTTTGGATTTTTTTTTTTTTTTTTTTTTACCAATATCCAATATGCTGATATATAACAACTCATTTGGCTGATAAGCAATACCCATATATCCATATATTATGGAAAATTATTCATCTTTCTTCCCCAAATCCTCTGACTGAATATACCTCTTCATCTGTATTCTTGTACCACAGCTAATCTTTATTTTTTCATGCATTTTCATGTATGTAGGCCTACTGTTTAAGACCATATACTTTTGTTTGCATTTTGCAATACTATTATTTCACTGTCTAAATGTAATGCCTGGCTCACACTACACAACATTTTTGTCTGTTCCGACAGTCACTGTGTCAGATTAGGTGATTGTGGAGTCAAAAGCCCAGTTTCCACCGAGCAGCACGGTACGTTTCAGTTTGGTGCGCTTTTTTTTCTGTTTCCACTGTGAAAAGTTGTGGATGGTACCAACAGAACCGATTCTTACCATCCCCATGTTTGGTCCCCCCTCTGCTGAGGTACCTAGCACACAGATCTGGTACTAAAAGGTGGAGCTGTGAACACTGCAGTCTGATTGGTCAGTAGAGGACGGTCACTCTGCTCAGGGCTGAGTTGTGTCTGGTTTTGAGGCTCATGTAACCACTGTTCATACTGTGGAGAGTTTTATTAGTAAACTGTAACTATAAAATGAAAGGATGTTTTGCTGCCTCTCACAGCAGCTGGAGTCTGAGAAAAAATAACTTCATTTACTGGGCCGACTGCCGGCAACTTTTAAGGTGGAACGTTAACTTGTGATGTTACTGAATGCATGAGTTGATGACAAGACTCAATCTACACACCTTTAATATTCCATATGAAAACTTTGACCATTAAAAAGTTTTAATAATACGTACACTTTTAGTAATGAGTGAATCCTAAAGCGTTATATGTATTAATTTTGGCCGAATTATGTGAACTACATATATTCTAATCCTCACTGGGAGGAAAAAAAAGGGTCGCATATCTTCGAGCTACAGCAACACTAAACCCCTGAGCTTGCCTGAGAAGGACTAAATGCACAAAGCTGCTATTTTTAAATATCCCATGGAGAGAGACTCTCACTGCAGCCTGTTATATGTATGTGTGTATATATATATATATATATATATATATACACATATAAATATATATACATTGCTGCTTATATTTATAATTATAATTTATAAATGTCAGTTTTATGCACAGGTTGCAAAGTGTTGTCTTTAAAAATCAGGATTTAATGTTGGTTTGGACAGGAGAGCTCAGTGGCATGAAGTAGTTGCACTTTATTTTCACCCCCTTGTCAAAGCAGTGACAGAGTAACACAGTGACCTAGCTGCTGCTTCTATCAAAGTTCTTTTTTACACTTCTTCTCTTGAAATAAGTACTTAGACTTAAGTGTAATGCTCTTTCCAGCCCTGCATTAGAACAGTCAGCATCCAGTCATTGTTGTATCGGCTGTATGAGAGGGAGAGTTGAAGAGAGAGGAGATGGAGTCGAGAAAACGTGTTGGATGCTGTGATTTCATTAACACTTCCTCCTCCGTACCCCACCACCTTTACCCACCCCTGAGAAGTGACATCTCACCCATCAGGTCATCTCCGACCATTGTAACCAGTATTACAGATGGTGTTTCATGAACACATGAGTATACGCCAGACTAATCCCACTGTTGGTCATATTCCAGCTCCAGTTTTAGGTTAATCTGTTTACATGAACCTCTGTGGCTGAGTGTCCCTGTTGTGATCTATCTGTCCGTCCGCCCAACACCGCAAGATATCACAGATATCACTGGCCTTGTTTCCGTTCCACTGTCCTCTGTTGCTTTTGACCATCCTTTTTTAATCTGATTCTCCAACTTTGCAGTATCAAACTTCAACACACATGTTTTATTTTTATGTAAAAGGCCAGTATGAAACTAAAATGAGACGGTGAAAAACGAATCCCTGCAGTGACAGAACCCAGTTTCTTCTCTGCACTAACTTTAACCATAGTCACAGCTATTTTAAGGGGTATTGCCTGAGGGGCCATGCTACTTTATATTCCAACATCACACTGATATTATTGTACTCCTGAAATCAGAAATCCAGACATCTGCATAGAGCCAGGTATGGTTGCTTTAGCTGGACGATAAGGATATTTGCATAGGCACAACAGCAGGTGTTATGTGATTTTTGCATATTTGACTCATATTGCAGAATCCCACTGAGCAAATGATGGGACTGCTATCTGGGCCATGTTGAATAATTCACAGCCTTCCACTCTTAATAGCTGCAATATTTATTCCAGTTTATTTCACTAATACTGAATGCTCAAAAAGTGAGAATTCGCAGGAAAGACCTGGATCTCTGAAGCTAAATTTGAAAGCTCATCCTGAGGTAGACACATAGCACATTAACACAAACACAAACACACAACCTGAGCCAGAAGAAAACTAGACAGACACTGAGTGGAGTGGAGACGTCCGCCACGGCCAAATGACCAAGTCATCAGAGAAAATATTAGCATTGTACATTTCTGAAAACCATGGATATGTTTTGTTTGCACCTTATATATGAAACTTTAAGATTAAACAAAATGGTGGCTAACATGTGCTTAAGTTTAGCCACTAAAACCTCTTGGTTATGGTTTGGAAAAGATCATGTTTTGGCAGGAAAACTAAAGATTTCTCTGTAAAAAAACAACTGCTTTTCGTGACTAGGGTTGCAGCAGTACGCCTGTTTCAAGGTGTACTATGGTCTGAGAATTTGATGGTTACCCTACTTTGTATTTGGTTATCTACGGTTTGGTATTGGGGAAAAATTCAGCTGAATGGAGAACCTCACCTGTGTGTATGCATCTCCTTCCCTCCTCGTCTACAGACTTCTAACACATATTTCTACTTTCAAAAATTGTCTCTAGTATCAGTTATAAGAAAGTGTTTTTTCACCCTCCAAAAATCCATCTCTTTTTAATTCAATTAAGTGCCATTGTTACTGTTAATAATAATAATAATAATAACAATAACTGTATAATTCTGTAAACTGTTATGCCATAAACTATGATATTTTCTTAGAGGATTATTGTAATTGTTTTGTACTGTAGGATTAAATTTCATTCCATTGCAACCCCATTAATGGCACTGTCCCAGCTAGAAAAACACCAACAGGTTACTGCAAAACACTGACATTTGGAGCCTTAAAAAAACGCTGTAAAAACACTGATGGGTTGCTACAAAACACCCATGTTGGGAGCCTAAAAAGCTGCCAGAGAAACACCAACAAGTGGCTACAAAACGCCAAAGTTCGGAGCCTTAAAAACACTGTAAAAACACCAATGGGTCACTACAAAACACCCAACTTTGTAGTCTAAAAATCTGCTGGTAAAAAGCTGACAAGTGGCTACAAAACACCCATGTTGGGGCCTATAAATCTGCTGAGAAAACAGAGACAGGTTGCTACAAACACTAATGTTTTGGAGCCTAACAAAACACTGGAAAAATGCTAATGAGTCACTACAAAACATCCAACTTTGTAGTCTAAAAATCTGCTGGTAAAAAGCCGACAAGTGGCTACAAAACACCCATGTTGGGGCCTATAAATCTGCTGAAAAAACTGAGACGGGTCGCTACAAAACACCAATGTTTGGAGCCTTAAAAAACACTGGAAAAACACTGATGGGTCACCACAAAACATCCAACTTTGTAGTCTAAAAAGCTGTTGGAAAAAAGCTGACAAGTGGCTACAAAACACCCATGTTTGGAGCCTTAAAAATGACTCATGAAAACACAACCAGTTTTGTTGTTTGTTGGTCTCGGACAGTGGTCTGCAGTGGTACTCACCTCATGATGACAAAGTCAGCTCATATACTATGTCAATTCAGAAAAAGATAGAATACAAACAAATGTGCAAATGTAACGTGTTCGTGGTTTGCAGAAACGTACAGTGCCACATTTTCTCCTGGTGACTGGGCTGGTATTATTTGTACAATTTATTGCCACTTAACGATACTTGGCTTCTAGCGTTGAATGACATAATACATCTCAATGAAGCAGCACCCAGGGGATATTGGGAATAATAGGAAGCGAATCGAAGCTGAGGTATGGTGGCAGATTAACTTTTTCCTCTTGGGTGGCCTTATTTCATTACGGTCTCTGTCTTCCTTTCTCAGAGGGCATGTTTAACTCCCCACAGAGCGAAGGTGGGATTCAGCCTTGTCTTCGATGTGATCACTTCTATGCTTGAGTGGGAAAAGTTTTTCACAGGTATCAAGAGTTCCTCCTCTTTGCTTCTCTGCAGGGCAGAGCCATTTGTAATCTTTAGTCCCATTGACTGCCTCAGGAATCCATGTTAAATGTTCTGCAGTACAGAGGGGGGAAGTCACATTGCAGGGATGTAGAAGAACATATGAGGATGAAACATTGCATTTGAATGGCTCAGGGACTCTTGATGCAGTTTATTACATTTGATGTTTCTGGCTCCATGACTGTACAGAAGGTGGTGCAGGCTGTGGTTGCTGCACCCTTATGACTCCCTTTAACTTTGTGTTTGGAAAAATTGACCGTGATCCACACAGGATGAAATCCGACACATCATTTTAAAAAATAATGGACGTAGCCATTGTGATGTCTCCCACTGATTTGTGGACTTCTGTTTTGAAGCAACAAGTTTGGCATCATGGCTGTCAGCCATCTTGGATCGTTAGTTGTATACCTACAAAAAGTTATGTACAAGACTTCCTTTGCAACCCTGATGAGAGTAAAGAAGCAAGTAGTATAAAGGGCGAAACACCACGTTAAGTTGGAAGGTTGGGGTTATGGAGGGGTCAAACAAAGATAAGAGTTTCCCACAGGAGAGCAGTGTTTGTGTCCTCTGTGAAAGTCTACTTGAGTTATTTTATGGTACGTTGTCACGTAGGGTAGTACATTACTTAAAGTATGATGCCCAACGATGTTTCTCTTCCTAAACCTAACCTACGTAACTTTACTTTCTTAAACCTAACCTAGGTAATTTTAAGTTAAGTATGTAACTTTACGGTAAGTATGTAACATGACAACACTCAATTATGTTTATTTTCCTAAACCTAAATAACTTTACTTTCCTAAACCTGACATACATAACTTTACTTCATACACAAATATAATAATGTCACGACACCCAGCCATGATTGTTTTCCTTAACCTAACCGGTAGCGGCACTAATTTGTTACATATACTGTTGTTACTGCTGTATATATCTGTTGTATGAAAATATGTTGCAATACTATGGTGATGCCTTTACTTCTCTAAACCTAAACAAAGTAACTTTACGTTAAGTACACAGCTTCACATTATGTTAAGTACATAACTTTAGGGTAAGTATATAACATGACAACAACCAACCATGTTTCTTTTCCTAAACCTAACCCACGTAATTTTATGTTAAGTACATAACTTTAGGGTAAGTATATAACATGACAACAACCAACCATATTTCTTTTCCTAAACCTAACCCGCGTTACTTTACTTTCCTAAATCTAACCTAGGTAACTTTGTTAGGTATGCAACTTCACAGTAAGTACGTAACTTCAACCATGTTTATTTGCTTAAACCTAACTTGCGTAACTTTTTAATGAACACGAAACTTAACGTGAAGTATGTAACGTGAGGAGGCCCGACTACAGTTCTTCCCTAAACCTAACCTAACCCATTGGGGCTCTTATTTGTTGGGTGCTAATTTGTCAAATGTCATACTAAACATTGTGTGAGGGTACACCTCCGTACAGCTGACATGAATGTTGAAATTCGCCTTGCAGACAAGCTGTCACTACGAGTGACCACGCCCTGAATTATGCAGAACTTTAAGCCTTATTAACATTGTCATGAACAGAGAAATTAGCCAGAGAGACCAAACAGTTTTTGTACCAGGCTGTAAACATGTTTATTTCTGCTGTAAAGTTGGACATTTTAACATGGAGGTCTGTGGGGATTGACTTATATTTTGGAGCCAGCATCAAGGTGCCGTTAGAATTGTGTATTTTTTTATTTATAGACAACAGTGCAGCAGTAGGTATTTTTTAATACACCAAAATGAGGGTGAAAAGGCAGGTATCGTACTGATCTGTATTAATGACCAAATAATACCTAAGGCACATATGACACTGATAATGTTTGACACTAAATTACACCTTTTAATTGTGCATGCTTGTTGGTTGCACAGATACTGTGAGATGTAATTAAATCTGACATGTTGTTTTTGGGAGGAAAAAAAACCCAATTTAAAATAATAGTAGGAGCTGAATGATTTCTGTTGTGGGCGGTTTTGTAATTTCCTCAGTCTGCAGGCTGCACTGGTGCAGAGGGAGTAAGGCTGGTCTCATATCCTATTCCCCCACACGGTAATGCCTCATTAATAATGTTGAATAAATCATGTGTTGTTAACAGTGTCATTAAACACTCATTTAAACTCTAATTGCTTTGTAATCAATCTCACACCCTGTACCATAAAACACCCTGCTCTCTTTCAATGTGGAGGTGTTTAGTTTGAGTCCATGTGTATGTTTAGGATGAGCCAAATCACATATACGTAATTAATGAAGGCGTTTATACAGATATGCATCATAAGGCTCGTTTTTAGACACAGGTGGATAATGCTGCTTTTGTTTTAAGGCATCAAATTGGTCATTCACAGTTAAACTTAGGGTGCTTTCACACCTGCCCTGTTTGGTTCGGTTCAGTCTAACTCTAGCTTCTTGAAGAGGTGGTCTCGGTCTGGTTCCAAAGGAACTCTGGTGCGGTTGGTTTGTGGTGAGAAGGTGTTGCGACCTGGATGTGAAGCAACTGCAGTCACATGACACATTGTTTGGGTTAAACATGAGCATGTTACAGTCCTGGAGGATTATTAATGTGCACCTCCTCCTGTACTGCCTTAATATGCACATTCAGCACATCCAATGCATCAAAACATTGTTTCTAGTTGGAGCCGCGCCTCGTTTTCAAACTGTATGGTTTGACTAAAATGAACAATGACAGCAATATAGTCCACGATGAGCAGTGCTAAAATCAACCTGCGTAGTTGTCCCTCCATTGTGACATTAGAAAGTGTCACATTTATCTTGCAAGTGGACTCTTCTTCAACGTTTGCTTTACTTCCTGGATTTTTCCCACATGGAAATTCTGACCAATCAAGAGCAGCTTTCTCACACAAGGCATTTGATCTGGTCCTCTTGTAAATGCTGCCGTGAGAACACCAACCAACTCTAGGCAATTATACAACTTTGGAACAACATGAGTCCCTGATTCAGACCACTCTAGGGCTGACAGCAGCCTTAATGGGGATTCCCACCAAAAGCTTCATGATCGCCTGCGGGCGCTCTGGTCGTTCTGACATTGCTCACACTGATCACACTTTTGGAAGCCTCCTTTGTATTGCATCGGCGTATTTGCTGAGGAAACGCAGGGCCTGGAGCCGTCTGTCCGTCTGGGTCCACAGAGTCCTGCAAACCTGGTCTGCAATTGGCTGCTGCTTCGGCGGCGGCGCTGCTCATTTGCATAAAGTTCAGCTTCTCTCAACTTCTACTTTACGCTCTGTTCGTTCATGGAAAAGTTATTTTCCTCAGCTGCCTGCTCTCGTCCACTCTCCAGGCAAGGCGCAGTTCGAGGCTGATGTGGGAAACAGGTGAGCAGGTGAATGAGGCAGTCAGGTGACTCGAGCATGTGATGGTCGGATGGTGAGTGGCAAGTCCGGAGTTTTTTGGAAATATGTGGGCCTGGAGGAAGCGAGAAGTGAGTGGAGACGGGGCCAGAGGAGCAGACTGAGTAAAATAAAAACTACTGAGACAGATATGGTGACGATATGTGTGTAAATATTTTTATATTGGAATCCCTGAAGTTATAAGAGTGACCTGATGTCTGGACTCCACAGTAAATATCTTTCTTTCACTGAGCAGTTCAGTTGCTGAAACGCTGGTGTTGCTTAATCTGTTGTTCAAATATCCAATATCTGCTCTATTCTTATCTCTGTTTTTCACCGCTCTGTCCACAGTTGTTCTGGAGTGGCTGGTATGAAATTTGTCTGCAGGAAGGATGCCCCCCCCCACATGTGAATATTTCAAGTGGCAGAGTAGATGAGGCTGGAACAGAAATAGCTTTTTAATAAGGCATGTCTGAATGGTTTAATTTGTGCAGACAGCAAGGAAATGGAGAAGCAGCGGCAAATAAGGTGTAATTTCTGTCAAATGACTCCTGAGCCCCCCTCCCCCCAGGATCCAGCTCCCTCTGGAGTGTTTACAGTGTTTGGCTTCTGTGTTTTCTGAGGCCTTCCACAATGATTCATAATTAATACTGGTATAAACCATCGTTAACATGAGAATGCTGTAGAGTTTAGGGAGAAACACATTTAGCCTTTCAGACACAGGGCTGAATGTACATGAGCACAACTTATGTGATAGATACCAAATTATTACAACTTCACATTTATAGTCTTGTCAGTAATAATATTATTGTACTCAACAAATGGCTGAGATCTGGGAAGGTTTGACAGGTCAAGCTCAGACAGTTTTTACAGATTCTTGATAATGGAAGGGGAAGTGGCGACAGACTGACATTATACAGATAAACAGAGCTACATTAAGGTTGGAAATGTTTTACTACTTTTACTGAAATTGTTTGGGTCTTGTGTGTTTTGTTCAATGCAGAGGGGAGAAAAAGCACAGTATTGTATTGTACATGGGTAGGTGTGTCACATATGAGTAAGGCAGAGTTTATACTTCTGCGTTGAATCGACCCTGTAGCCATGTAGACGCAGAGCCTACGTGGTAACCTAGCCTGACATTCACCTCTCCAGAAATGTAACTACACGTTGCGGTGACGCAGACCTCCTGTCTGTTTCTGTAAGCTGAACCATTTCCCTCAGTGGAAACAAAACTTTAATTTACTTTAATTTCACAGATAAAAAACAATAAATTGTGAAGACAATAAAGCCTCCACAAAAAAGCATTTTAAGTGTGATTTATCCTGGCTTCATGCAGGAAGAGGAAATCTCCGCTTGTCGCTAGGCTAATTTATACAATGTAAAATGCCATAGGCTTGTGCTAATAATGTTAGCTTGATATATTTGTTTGGAAAACGTGTTTAGTATAAAACAGTTGTTTCGTCAGTGATCCTTGTGAGCTGTAATGAAGCCGAATTTTGCAACGTTACCTTTGTTAAAGGCTAATTTATACAATGTAAAATGCCATAGACTTGTGCTAAAAACATTAGCATGTTGTATTTGTGGGGAAAATGTGTCCAGATAAAGACAAGTGTTTGTGTGTGAATGCTGCGAGTTATAGTGAAGCTGATTTGTGTACTTGTGTTTGAAACTGTCGCTATTTAGCCATGTTTAATGTGTGTTTAATGTGTGTTTAGTGCGTGTTTTACATCAACTAAACTTTACAGCACTTCACAGAATCATCTATGTCACAAAGAAAAATACTTCATAAACAAACCTGTTAAGATATTAACCTTGTGTCGTCTTCACAAAAACTCCCCTTTGGTTTCCCTCAGGGTCAGTTTTGACTCGGAGAACTATAGGTGGGTATAAATACATGTAACAAAAAATGATTGCCCAATTCTGTGTTTCACCTTTTTAGTCAGCTTAACTCCAACTCATTACCACACATTTTATCACTTATTTTTGGAAAATATAATATATAAATATAATAAATATAATATACATTTGCATGAAGTTACACCTATTTTTTTAGTTAACATAAGTAGAAATTCTAAATTATTTTTACTATAGTTATACTCAAAGGCATATAAATTGGTGGATTATCACGGAGTGGTATATGTCAAAGTTTAGTCAGAATTTTTTTTGAAACCATTTCAAATTTTTTAATGGCAGCAAATACTAACACTTGTTGTCCTCCCAGACTGGACTGACTGGTTATAAAGCATAAAGTATAAAGGATCAGCTAATTCTGTTACACAGCTTTAGCCATCTTCAATCCAACCCAATTACCACAATTACCAATCACTTAATTTATGGTCAATAGATCTCATTTACATGAAATTATACCTTGTTTTTTAGTTATTTTGGATTATCACAGACTGGTCAAATATGTGATATGTCAAATATTAGCCAGGATATTGTCAGACTGATGCAAGTTTATTCACAAATAACAGAGAGCAAATTTTCTGTTTCAAATTCATTTTTTTTATTTACAAAGAGTAAAATTTATTTCCAAAACTTAAAATACAAATTCCAAAATCAAAAACAGAGAAAAAAAAGTCTGTGTGTGTGTGTGTGTGTGTGTGTGTGTGTGTGTGTGTGTAACCTGTGACGAAAACACTTCATAACATGAAAAATACAAAACAGTCCCAGTGTGTGAGGGATGTGTGTGACCACAATGGCATGTTTCTTGCAAATGTGTGCATCACATTTCTTGCACCTGCTGCTGGTCTTCAGGTCACTCTTGGGCTCGCAGAACCGGCATCTCCTCCTGGGTGATGAGCTGGGAGGAGTAGCTGGGGGAGGGGGAGCTGCTGCACAAGTGGAAAGTTGAGGTTGAGGATCCTGTTGGATTTGTGTCACCAAGCTGGCAGAGGCTGGTGTGCGGGGGAGAACCTGGCGTCTACTGATCAGAGGTGTCACCAGTTTTCTGCCAAGCTCCTCAAGGAACAGCCTCCTCTTCTGGCACTTCCTTCTGTTCCAACTTGGATCAGTTTCTGTCCAGATGACAAACGAGTTGTAGGCCGACACATCAGCCATATTGACAAAGATGACCAGGGGCCAGCGGGCTGTCTTCCTCCTGCAGGAGAACACACTGGTCACCTGCAGCAAAAGAAACACGATAAATCATTCAAACATTAATGCCTATTTTCTTACAAAAAAATGCAACACATTGCCCTTTGCATAAATGGCAATAAATATTACATGAAAAAAGTGAAATAGCCTACCTTGTCAAGGTTGTCGACGCCCTCTTTGTTTTGATTATAATTGAGGATGGTCTGAGGTTTCTTGTTCTCCCTGGGGCTCACAGCATCATCCCTATGCAGAGTGCTCATCAGGGTCACGAGCTTCCTCTTTCTCTTTGGGCAGTACGACACAAGCGTGTGTGTGTCTGTAAAAGCGAACAGCGAGGAGTAGCGAGCCCGCTCTCGTGTCGCCAGCAGTGCAGGGGGAAGCTCCGGCTTGTTCCGCCTCACCGTTCCCACCATGGTGAGTTTGCGTTTTATCAGCTCCTGGCCAAGGGCATCTGACGTGAAAAAATTGTCGTGTGTTATGGCGTGTCCCCGGAGGCCCTCTGTTAGCTGAAGCACCACTCTCATACCCTGGTTTTTCTCTGGCTGTCCTTGAGCTGGTTTCCCAGTGTAAACATCCATGTTCCAGGCATAGCTCGTCCTAGAATCACAAGCTGCCCAGATCTTGATTCCGTATTTACCGGCCTTGCTGGGCATATATTGTTTGAAGCCGAAGCGACCTCTGAACTGGACCAGATGTTCATCCACGGTGAGATCTTTTCCTGGGTTGAACATCATAGGCAGCAGCCATACCCACTTGTTCCACACCTCCCTGAGGTGCTGAGGCGTGCTGGTCGTTTGTCACGGTCATCAAACCAAAGGACTCTCGTGATGACATGAAAGGTTTTGAGAGACATTGTGGCCCGAAAAATTGCCCTGCCTGACTCAGCATGCCATAAACTCTTGGTGGCCTGTTTGCTTGATCTGTAGACTCCAGCAAGTATCAATAGGCCCAGGTATGCTTGCAGGTCTGTGTGATCCAGCTCACTCCAGTTGTCGCCGCAGACCCGTCGCCCCTCTTTGTTGGTCATGTTCAGGACGATATTGGTGACTGGTTGTGGCATGAACAACTCAAAAGCTGACTTGATCCTTGTCATTTCTATATAACCCAACCACTTCCACTGACTTAAGCACAAATTGAGCATCAAATATCTCATCATATTATCTGTAATGATGGTGGACCTCAATGGAAATGCAGGTTATGAACTGGATGATGGAAGAACTGTTAATCTACATTCATCTTCACTGTCTTTTATCACTGTTTGCTGCTGCAGCTTCCCCTTTTGTCTCAGCGATGCTCAGAGTCTCATTATCTGATAATTACAGGCATGTAAATCAGTGTTCTTAAATGGTAATTTCATAAGATCACCTCACCCAATCCCATTATGATAATACTACATACCATATCTGTCTTGGTTGAACAGGAAAAGATAATCAATTTAGGGATGGAGACAACTTAATCATTGTATGGTTGTAATCAAATCTCTGCAAGGGAAACATTTCTCCAGGGTCCAATCCAGAAAACAAAACTGAGAGCAGAGCATCTCCACCTGAGCCTCGAAGAAACAGTGCCTCCATTAATTCTAATGTATTCAACTAATATCCTGTTCAGAGATACACTGAATAATTAAATAGGAGGTGTGTTTAGTCACAGCTCACCGTGTCCTCGGGCTGACAGCTTTCTGTTTTATTCACGCTGCAACCGCCGGGGTTGAAAAATGAAGCGGTGCCAAAAACTGCAGTTCCTCTGACGGCCACTTGAGGCTGGCTCCAAGAGCGAGTCATTCCCAATAGACATCCATGTTAAAATGTCCAACTTTACAGCAGAAATAAACGTTTGCAGCCTGGTACAAAAGAGTTTTGGTCTCTATAGCTAACCTCAACATTCATGTCCGATTAATAAGCACCTCTATGGGTTAGGTTAGGTTAGGTTAGGGAAAAGAAGCATGGTTGGGCCTCATCATGTTAGGTACATAGTGTAAAGTTATGTGCTTAGTATAAAGTTACGTAGGTTTAGGAAAATAAAGTTATGTAGGTTAGGTTTAGGAAAAGAAACGTGTTTAGGTGTCACATTACATGCTTAAAGTTACGTACTTAATGTAAATTTAAGTAGGTTCAGTTGAGAAATGTAAAGTTATGTGGGTTAGGCTTAGGAAAAGAAACATGGTAGTTGTAACGATAAATCCTTAACGTAAAGTTGCATACTTAGCATTAAGTTATTTATGTTAGGTTTATGAAAAGAAACATGGTTGGATGTCATCTTGTTACGTACTTGATATAAAGTTACATACTTAAAGTAAAGTTGTGAACCTAACATTAAGTTTCATAGGTTATGTTTTGGAAAAGAAACATGGTTGGGTGTTGTCACATTACATTCATTATATGAAGTTGCGTACTTAATGTTTAGTCACAGAGGTTAGGTTTAGGAAAAGAAATATGGTTAGGTGTTGTCACGTTACACACCTAATGCAAAGTTACATACTTAATGAAAATTTACGTCAGTTTGGTTTGGAAAAGTAAAGTTACGTAGGCTAGGTTTAGGAAAAGGAACATGGTTAGGTGTCATCATGTTACATCGGTAACGTGAAGTCACATACTTAGCGTAAAGTTACGTTGGTAAGGTTTGGGAAAGTAAAGTTACGTAACTTAGGTTTAGGAAAAGAATCATGGTGTGGCCTCATCATTTGACATTCTCGACGTACTCTTACGTACTTAATGCAGAGTAACATACTTACTGTAAATTTAAGCAGCTTAGTTTTAGGAAAAAAATCGTGGTTGGACCTCATCACTCTACATTCTTGACATAAAGTTATGTACTTAACATAAAGTTACGTAAGTTAGGTTTAGGATGTTGTCCCGTGACCCGTCACATGCCATAAAGTTACATACTTCCTCATGTAATGTGATAATAGGACCACAAACTTTAAAATAACACGAACACCGCTCTCCTGGGGGAACGTCCTGTGTTCTTTTTATACCATGTCTGTCTTTACTCCCATCAGCACATTTGTCACATGATGGCTGCCTTCACAATTGCATTAGTTATATAGGAATTTAGGGAAGGCTCTCCTGCCATACAGTAGCAGCCTAGTGGTGGAAAAAGCGATCAGCATTAAGTTCCTCGGAAAAAAAAGTACTGTATGGTCACAACTGATGGTCACTCGTGCCAAAGGAATGGACAGACTAGATGGGACGGACACCGAGACAGACCAGGGGAGACAGAGCAGCGCAATTACAACCTGCTGTACATGTTTAATACATAGTGACATGTTGAAATTTGTTTTACCAGTTTTTCTTTGCTATGTAATAAATAGTTTAATGTGTCATTGTCGGACAGTTCCCGAAGAGATAAAAATAACGCGGCAACTAATGTTTTCTAGTGTTCAACAGTTACTCTACAGAGTAGGGCTAATGATGCTAGCTAACATCAGCAAGCTAGGTCGCTACTAGCTCTGATTTGTGTCGATTTGTGACGTTAATACATTTAATGTGAGCAGAGCAGCATCACAACACAAACAGACTCTAAGTACTTTGGACATTATTTATTAATCTAGGAAAATACACTCAGTATAATCTCATATTTTTATCAGTCAGTATTTGGTTCACCAGCCAACGTTGATATGTCGTGTTTTAATTGTGCAACAGCAATAACGTAATTAACAATGCCAAGAAAATGAGTAGTGTCTGAAAGTGTTTTTTCATGTTGCAGGTGAGCTCACAATGCAGTGCTCTACTTTGAACTCTCTACATTGTGAGTAGTGAATCAGCGAATGATTTTGGACACAGCCGACGTTGACTGTTTTGTTTGTTCGCATCCAAAGCTGAACACGGTTTTAATTCATCCTCTTGATGCAAAAACCTCAGATTCTCTTCAGTCCGAACATTTCAAGAGGCAGCATTGTTCTCTTTCTGCTTCATCATCAGTTTCCAGTGTGACCTGTATTTCATGCTTGACTGAGGGCAGTCTTTCACATATGGTCTGTAAAGCACCTGATGTGTGTTAGTCTGGGTCACACAGCCATCACTTACATTTTCAGGAGCAGATAAGCATACGACTGCACACCCACACCCTCAGCTTCAGCAGCAGATCTGTTTTAAATAAGACTACAGATAATTATGCAGAGAATCCTTTAATGTAACACCTCGGCTGCTAAGCTTGGCTGGTTCCCAGCTGAAATGGGCCTCAAAGGCACATAGTGTTTTATTATGAAGCGCTCCCAGAGCTCAGAGGGATGTCTGCTCTCTTTCCTCTACGGTTCTTCTCAGTGAGACTGCCTCCATTTTCACTGCGACCTTACTGGCTGACCTTGAAACGGAAACTCAAACAGCTTCGTCTTTTCCCAGCCAAGATTCCCTCTGAGTTCGCTCGGGCTCTGTGTAACTACTGTAGCAGGTACCTGAGCAGGCAGACACAGGGTGGAGCCATTTCTGGAAACATATGTGTCTGTTCTTTTTTTCTTCATGAGGACAACATGTCTTCACAGCAATTAGAAAACAAGGACAATCCTATAAAGAGAGGACGTTCCTCCACAGGATGAGCTCTGTAGGGTTTGACATTAGAGGTAAAGTTTGGCTGTGTTGAGGCTTGAGGATCAGCTTAGAGGATAAACAGTTATTGTAGTACAGTAATAGGAAAAGAAACAAACAGAGCTCTTTATTCACTGGGAAGTATCCTCTGCAGTGACCTGGTTTATTAAACATCATGCAAGAGAAAAACACGGTTCCTGAAATTGGGGTAAAGCATGAGAGAAACCTGATTTCCCCAGCTAGATATTTTCTAAAGAAAGCTGATGTATTTATATATTTTAGGGCTGTCAAGTGATTTAAGAAATTAATCTAATTAATTACATGCTCTGTGATTAATAAATCTAAATTAATCGCACACATCAATTTTTGCTGTGAAAGTATTTAAAGATGAATGTTGTCAGATGTGTCGTAGTAAAGCTGCTGGATTTTGGACACAGTTGTCCCCTGTCATCTACCACCCAAACTGGTCTGCAGTTCATTCTGTACGGGGGTTAGTTAGTCAGTCACTAATCTCTCAAGACAGATTCTGCAATTTACATTGTAGAATCTGTCGGAAGCCCTGTGTGAAAGATGACAGGGGGGAGGGGGGCTTTGAGTTTGAACGATGCTGCGCTTTAGCCAATCACAATGGAGGGGGTGTGGCCGAGACGTGCAGGTGTCCCCAGGAAATGTGCACCTACAGAAACAGCAAGCTCCGCGTCCATAGCGACCGCTCCACCCAAAACGCTGTCTCATCAATGTGAAAAAAATATTTTTCCAGCAGATGTCTTAGTTACAACATGATTGAGCTAACTGGAGTAGTTTCATGTCGTATCCGACAACGGGAGGCTTTTAACAGATGACATCCCGATGTTGCTAACTGTCCCTGTCAGCTGCAGCCACTGATGCTTTCTAGACATCGTGATTTCCCCTAACTGAATAAATACCACACATAGCAACACAAAACTGCTTTGCTGAGCTCAATCATGTTGTAACTAAGATATCCGCTGGAAAAAATATTTCATTCACGGACCGTTTATTGAGTTATTACCTTATTTTTATACAGCCTATGGTTATTACAGACACTGCTAACGGCTAACGTTAACAGCTAACGGTTAGCCCAGCTAATCTACGATAACCATGTTATTAATTACAAAACGTGCACACAGAAATAGTAACGTTCGTTCAGTCATTGTGTTTATAGACTTAACAAACATCAGATTAGTCTACACGGTGATATAGTGACGTGAAAAATGTGATATATAGCTAAACTCTGCTGGTTTTCTACCCGAAGTGTTTGTAAACAACACAACGATTCCCTGGGGGCACCGCTGGAAGTGAAGGGCATGAGCGATCGCCGAGGCCCCTGAGCTTGCTTTAGTCGAAAAACTCCGGGCTGTGCCTCTAGAGGTAAAGGGGAAAAAAAAAGTTTTGTTTTTTTTTTTTTTTTAACCGATGGATTTCCAGATTGGTCAATCACAGGTAAATAAATGCACTTGTATAGCTCCTTTCTAGTCATCTGATCACTCAAAGCGCTTTTAGAGTACATGTCACATTCACCCATTCACACACTGGCAGCTGAAGCCACCACACATGGTGCCACTTGTTACTCAGTACCCATTCACACACTGATTGAACAGCCATTGGGAGCAGTTTGAGGTTGACTGTCTTGCCCAAGGATACTTCCACATGCAGACTAGAGAAGCTGGGTATCGAACCGCCAATTTTCTGATTAGTGGACATCAGTGTGGCTTGACAAGGTTGACTCCTACTGTTAGCATCAGAGGCTGTGCTAGTTCGAATCTCAAAGTTTGCTGCTAAATGCTTTGTGTTGAGGTGATATTTCAGGCTGGATATTCTCTGGGTAGGGCATAGGTACATACAGCAAGCAGCAGCAGCAGCAACCCACCTTCCGACACCAGCAAACTATGAGGACAAAAACAAAAGGCTAGGCGGGCACCAGCCCATTGGCACTCGGATCTCTTACCGCTCATACGGCAGTAGTAAATAATTTCAAGTACGGGTGTTCTCAGCTTCATAGTTTAGAATTCTTTTCTAATATGTTTTATAAAATAATTTATTGTTCTGTTCTTTTTTGAATGATATTTAGTCCTGTCTTATCAATGAAAACAAAACTTAAATTTCGTCATAGTTTTTATTATTAAAGATTAATTTTTAGCTCGCCAATGTCTCGTCTTCTGTCATTCAAAAAAAAAGTTGTTGATGAAACTCTTTAATCATAGCTTTTATTAATGAAATGAACACTTTTCTGCCCTGGCAAAAAGACTGTCCAGGCTACACTAGCTGTTAATCGACTATTATTCAGGTGAACACTGTCTCCATTTACCAGGAACCTTCCTATGAATTCAAAGTTAAATATCAGTTCTTTACTGGAATTCTTTAGGAAAGTCTGGACACATAAAATAAAGCCTTGTATGTTTTTGTTGTCATGGCTGTAAACTTTATCAAATGTTGTAAACACAGTTTAAAATCTCTTTCTTTATTCACAACAGCTAATTTCTGCGTCCAGTGTCTGTCACCAGAATGAAACAGCTGCATGATTTATGAGGGAGTGATTTCCAATCTTGGCTCTTAACAACTGTCCAGGCCCCTTCTGATTCATTTATTCATTAGACACACACACACACACACACACACACACACACACACACACTTGTACTCCGTAATGTGCAACCGACTCCGTCGGTGGGTGCAGAAGAGTCAAGCTAAATTGGGTTGATTTATTTCAATTAGCAGCACACTCAGGTCCAACACGTAAAGAAATGTGACCAACAGCAGTGGAAAATAGGACAGAGGGATGCTGGGAAAAACATTGTCTGCACCGGCCATATGCTGTACATCCAGCGCAGTGAATAATTTAGTACGGATGCATGCAGACTCTCTGGAGGAAACACTGAGAGCTGGTAATTATAGTCTGGCAGGAGAGGCTGAATTAGTTAACTATACAACACTTTACAGGACTGGTTTCTCTGGAGGTGAGCTGATTCCACTCAAACTTTAATAATCTTCACTTTTTTGTTTCACTCTCAGACATTTTTATAACTCAGTATTGATTCAACAGTATCCAGTCCATGAAAACTTATATTTTCATTGCTTCAATGCTCTGATGAAGTCCAGGGGCCCATCATATATTTAAAAGTAATACTGCCACATATAGACACCGGCAACTTTGTGTTTGTTGTTAGTGCAAATAGCTAATCAGCCAATCACATGGCAGCAACTCAATGCATTTAGTCATGTAGACATGGTGAAGACGAGCTGCTGAAGTTCAAACGGAGCATCAGAATGATGAAGAAAGGTGATTGAAGTGACTTTGAACGTGGCATGGTTGTTGGTGCCAGACGGGCTGGTCTGAGTATTTACTGGGATTTTCAGCACAACCATCTCTAGGGTTTACAGAGGATGGTCCCAAAAAGAGAAAATATCCAGTGAGCCAAAATGCCTTGTTGATGCCAGAGGTCAGAGGAGAATGGCCAGACTGGTTCAAGATGATAGAAAGGCAACAGGACGTCAAATAAGCACTGGTTCCAACCAAGGTGTGCAGAAGAGCATCTCTGAAGCAACAACACCTTGTCCAACCTTGAAGCAGATGGGCTACAGCAGCAGAAGACCACACCAGGTGCCACTCCTGTCAGCTAACAACAGGAAACTGAGGCTACAATTCACACGGGTTTTCTCACCAAAACTGGACAATAGAAGATTGGAAAAACCACATTCAGATGGAAGCATGGATCCATCCTGCCTTGTATCAACGCTTCAGGCTGCTGCTGGTGGTGTAATGGTGTGGGGGAGATTTTCTTAGTACCAACTGAGCATGGTTTAAACACCACAGCCTACCTGAGTATTGTTGCTGAGCGTGTCCATCCCTTTATGACCACAGTGTACCCATCTTCTGATGGCTACTTCCAGCAGGATAACGCACCATGTCACAAAGCTCACACCATCTCAAACATGACAATGAGTTCACTGTACTCCAATGGCCTCCACAGTCACCAGATCTCAGTCCAATAGAGCACCTTTGGGATGTGCTGGAACGGGAGATTCTCATCATGGATGTGCAGCCGACAAATCTGCAGCAACTCTGTGATGTCATCATGTCAATATGGACCAACATCTCTGAGGAATGTTTCCAGCACCTTGTTGAATCTGTGACACCAAGAATTTAAAAAAGGGTCCAACCCGGTACCAGCAAGGTGTTCCTAATAAAGTGGCCTGTGAGTGTATAGACACCGCACCAAACATAGTATTGAGCCTTTTCCACTGTCACTTTTGGCCATGCTGAGTCAAGCCATGCTGCACCATTCTGTGTTGACATTATTTTTTAAGATGTGCTGTGCCATGCTGTATATCTTTAAGGTCAGGGAGATATTTTGGGTATGGCAAACAATCTGTAGTTAAGATATAGTTCGACAACTTATACCGGCCCAACAGCAAACGGCAGAAAATTTTCCTGTGTTAGAGTAAAATCACAAGAGTTATACCTTAGCTGGTCAACACTCTCATGATCTCTAGTGTTTGATGTGAAGTGGTCATAAAACTCAGTCCAACGTGTCTTAAGTCAGTTCTTTTCTTGTTTTGATGCTCTGATAAACTCAAACATATTTAATATTATCTTTAGTTTTTAGTCTTGGCTCCTGCTCACACTGAGGTTAAGTGATGTAAACATTATTGTGTTCCTCTGTGGAGGAAGAAAAATGTGCATGACCTTGCGTATTGAATTAAAACATCCGTAGTAATAACACTTTTCTTTAGACAGGATCTCACTGTGTATTTTGTCATCCAGGCTTGACTTACAAAAATAGCTGAAGCAGAAGAAGTGCTTAATGAAGAAGAACTTTAAATCACCCCTGAGACATCGGTGGTCCTGAGTGCCAATTAGCAGTATTTGTCAGCTTTGAAAGAGGTCTGGCAATCAGCACTTTGAGGTTACACAGCAACATGAGACACTGAAATGAGCTCCAGTCAGGCTGAATCATCTGCGCCTAGGGCTGCAGGTGAATCAGTTGCAAAACATTTACAAATTATTTAACTTTAGAGTCACAAGTCTTCTTCTCTCCTTAAAACTGTTTCTGATCTTTCTTTTTCTTTCAAACACAACTGAACTCATAGTACTGAGTTTAAGGTGACGTTTCTGTGTCGTGAGTCGTAAAGTAAAAATATAAAAGTAGGCTTTTGTAACGGTTGGAACACACAGGGCATGGATGAGAGGGTATTTTTTCATATTTTTTCTGTTCTTATTCCCAGGGCAGCCCTCGGGGTCCTTATGAGATGCACTGGGCTTTCAACTACGTAATGCCAACGTGAACCCATCTGTGGCAATACTTGACGCTGAGAGCGACTGATGTCGTATAAAGAGCGAGGAAGTCCGTTTAAGGATGGGGGAAAGGTAGAGGAGGTGAATGGGTCAAACAAAACAAGACTTTTTCAAGGAGACTGCAGTTCATTTCCCATATGAAACCAAAAGTCAGTTGAATCAGGAGAGACAGAAGAGTGAAGTAGACATAATATTTAATACAGAATGTAAAGATTAACAGATGATTTGTGCTGATTAAGATTAACAGAAGTCTGTTGTGCTTGGACACCAAAGGGAGCAAGATAAATCCCCCCATGGAGACACTGGTGGCGGTGGTGGCTGATGACTCTGAGGCTGCTGACTGCTGAGGCTGATGAGGCTGATGAATCTGTAAAGACAAGGGGGTGATGGGGAGGTGGAGGGTAGGGTTGGGTCGGTTCTCGGTAATACCAATTCGGTTTGGTACTCCGTCTTGGACCGGGTTTTTGTTTTTTTTGTTTTGTTTTTTTAGACCGACCGGACTGCATACTCGGGCGGAACGTACGCGGAACGGACTCTGCAGAGGTCCGCCCGGTAAAAGTGGACGTCCGCAAGCCCTGTGCGCGCAAAGCACGATCGCGCGGACTCCGCGCCGCGCACCAGTGTCACACAAAAGACTGTTTGGCATGTATTTTTCACATCGCGGGGATTTTTCACGGACATTTTTACACGGAGTCCGCTCTGGTCATAGTACGCCCGAGTCTGTGAGCACCTGTGTCTGCCTCTTCACCAAGCGCACAGCGAGCAGGAGAGGGGGGGTGGGGGGTGGCGGGGGGACTGAGCCAGGGGGTGCGAGTGCGCATGTGCCGAGGCCTCTACTGTAGCCTGGAGTTTGTTTAATAGTGACGGGGAATCGATAATGGCAGACAATTTAGTCTCAAAGAAATCAAAGAATGCGTCACTATGGCAACACTTTGGCTTTGAGCCAGACGAAGGAGGCAACCTTTGTTTGCACTGACTGAGTAAGCTGCAAAATTTATTTGTAAGGAATAAAAGAAACAACTTGTTACTGTCACTCTGTTGTCCTAAGATCATTTTTTATTTTAAATGAGTCAATTGCGCTCCCAAGTGGCGAAAATCCGGTATTACCGACTTGATGCGTTTTTTTTGTTTTGTTTTTTTTTACAAAAACCAGACCGTTTTTTTTTTTGTTTGTTTTTTTCCTCATACCGACCCAACCCTAGTGGAGGGCGCGCACAACTGCAGTAAGACAGAACTACCATATCGCCATATTTAAAATGAGGAGCAGTAACATGATAGGCTGGAGGAGAAAGTGTGGCGCTGTGCTATTGGTTGATTGTGAATCAGCTGAAAACAGCTGATGACTTGATTAACAGACCGGGACAATGACACCTTGAGACAGTGAATGAGCATACATGAAAGGAGTGAATGGTTGGTGGGAAAGGAAGCGTACAGCCTGAGCATTAAAAGTATTGTCTTCCTGACTGAACTTTGGCTAGAGCTTCATTTATTGTTATAACGTAACGTTACAGTTATGCACTCTCACACTGGAGTCACTCACTGACATCAATACGTCACGTTACATTACCTAACAAACATTTTACCCAAAACCCCTTTTTTCTAAACCTCAATAGTTTTGTTGCCTAAACCATTTCACAACTTTCACCACATGTTACAGTGTGTTTCTGCTGTGCATCACAAAGGCATGCTGAAGGGTGCCCTGTGCATCACTATAAGACGCTGGGGGCGAGACAAAGCATTGGCATTTCACTACCTGGGAATGAGAACAGGTTGTTTTTACCTGCTAAGCTAAGTCTACTGTCTCTTTCTCTTTTCTTTAGATATTAGTTTGTCTTCAGTCGTGCTTTGTTGTAATTTGCTCTGTATAATAAAGCAATCCATGGATCCACCCACTCACGGCTTTCTCCTTTTACACTCATGCTTTGACAGTGTAAACGTGTGATTTCCATGCTGTAAAGCCCCATTTAAGTGAACTGATCAAAACACTGCTGTATTTAAAGGCAGTGCACCTGTGTAACACAACAGGGTGTCCAACACACCATTGTTTCTCTTTAAATAAACATTTTTTGGGGCTGAACACAGCCCTCTCACAGTGAAGCTGACCTTTGACCTTTTGAATATAAAATGTCATCACTTCACCATTTTATCCTACTTGACACTTGTGTGAAATCTAGTCATAATTAGCACATGAATTCTTGAGTTATGACCAAAAACATGTTTAGGAGGTCTTAGTGACGTTTGACTTTCTACCATCAGTTCATTGTTGAGTCCAAGTGAACATTTGTGCCAAATTTGAGGAAAATCCCTCAAGTCATTCTTGAGATATCACATTCACAAGGAGACGGACGTAATGTCACAGTGACCTTTGACCACCAAAAACTAATAAGTGCATTGCTGAGTCCCAGTGGATGTTTGTGCCAAATTGAGATATTGCATTTACAAGAATGAGATGGACACAAGGTCACAGTGACCTTGACTTTTGACCACAAAAATCTAATCGTCTCATTGTTGAGTCCAAATTTGAAGTATCCTTGAGAAACAACAAACACTAGAATGAGATGGATGCAAGGTTACAGTGACCTTGACCTTTGACCACCAAAAAGTAGACATTTGTGCCACACTTGAGAAAATTCTGTCAAGGTATTCTTGAGATATTGCGTTCATGAGAATGGGATGGACAGACAGATGGACAACCCGAAAACCTAATGCCTCCAGCCTAGGCTTTCTTCAGCTCGGAGGCATGAAATCGTCTATGGGGGACACAGAACGCTGCCTGGTGTTATGATGATGACTTCCTGTGCACAGATGAAGCCTGAAAGGGTTAATGAAGCAACATTTATAATTCTTATTACCATCATGCTCCATTAATTACCTCTGCAAGGAAAATGTCTCTGACGAATTATAGCATCTCAAGGCCTAATCTTTGGTTTGACAAAAGAATCTCCAGCAGCCAGGAAACGTAACCGTTCTATCAAGTGTGGCGAGAGGCAAATTGATGTCTGTGTTTCGCAGTCTGAGGAGCCATAAAAACAGGCTCACAGGAAGCCTTAATGATTTGGAAAGGTCACAACCTTTTGATTCAGACACATAACAGGCGGTGGGAGGAGAAGTGAGAGGAGAGGGTAGGTGGTTGCGCAGTAGGAAGGCCAAATTGGTGGCAAGGCACATGAATGAAGACAGAGCACCGTCATACGCCGGCTGGAGCAGCGCTGAGAGAACCTGAATAGAAATGCCAGCAGTGCACCAACATTACACAGCATGCTGCATTTAAATGAAATTCCACCTCATACAGAGTCGACACGGTGGAGGAGTTTAAGAAGGAATAAAGGAGGAAGAAGCTGAGTCATAAATTGCACACTGCTGTCATATGTGCCGGCGGTAAAGTAGCAGCTTAAGTTTTGGAGCATCATTGATTGGCCCAGAGATGAAGGGACACTCTGGTGCCTTTCAACCAGCTCTCAAACATAACACTGTGGGTGTAAATCAGTAGTTTCATCAACATATAATATATATTGATTCTATACACAACGATACAGTATTTGCCGATATGATATGATACCACTATGTCAGTTACAGAAGAAGCTGCCGCCCCTTTCTCTTTGCTTTTGGCTGTAAAAGACAAACACAGCACATCAATAATATGTGCAGTAAAGTTTACTTTGAACTGACTCCACTAACACACAAAACAGCAAATGGGATAAGTTAACCTTCAAAGGATAGTGCACCCAAAAATGAAAATTCAGCCATTATCTACTCACCCATATGCCGAGAGAGGCTCAGGTGAAGTTTTAGAGTCCTCACATCACTTGCGGAGATCCAAGGGGAGAGGAAGTAGCAACACAACTCCACCTAATGGAGGCTGACGGCGCCCCAGATTCAAACGTCCAAAAACACATAATTGAAACCACAAAATATCTCCATACTGCTCGTCCGTAGTGATCCAAGTGTCCTGAAGCCCCGACATAAAAAGTTAGAGCTAACAGAGAAGCAGTTAGAGCTACAGGCTACAATGAGGCTAAAAACAGAGTTCAAATGACATTTTTCCAAACAACTTTTTATGTCAGGGCTTCAGGACACTTGGATCACTACGGACGAGCAGTATGGAGATATTTTTTGGTTTCAATTATGTGTTTTTTGGACGTTTTGTTGCTAGCCCCATCTCCGCAAGGGATGTGAGGACTCTAAAACTTCACCTGAGCCTCCCTCAGCATATGGGTGAGTAGATAATGGCTGCATTTTCATTTTTGAGTGCACTATTCCTTTCAGGGCTTCAGTCAGAGACACCTGTCTGGAAGAAATCCTTTCATTTAAGTCACTGCCTCTGAACAGCTCGCTTGAATTTCAGTCTGCATGCATGTTTTTTAGGCCAATATTATTGACTGAGAGCAGCTGATGTTTCTGTGTTGTTGCAAGAAGTTAGCGAAGTGAGATGCGCGACCAGCACAGCTACACTCACAGATAATTGAGCCTCCTACCTGCCTGTCAAACACCATCAACCCAGAAACCTTCTCCAGTCCGGACTGAGTGGAGTCCTGCAGGGTGAAGCTGTGAAGTCCAGCGCCCACTGGCTGCGAGTGGAGCTAGCTCCTAACAGCCACCACTGCAACTAAGAAACTCCACAAATTCATTCAGCAGCTCCACCATCCACAGTCAGACACACATGGCTGATTATTTACTGCTGAATTACAGCTCACAACTCGCACCAACAGAAACATTCTGGTGCAGACTATTTACTGGAGTTTACCAGTCGCTCATGTGGTATTTGAAGATGTTTGCAAGGACGGCTATTTTCGTCTTTCACTGTCTGATAGTCCACCAGTCGACCGACAGTCCTCATCAGGGTCCATCAGTCTCCTGCATGTTTCTGATATTGCTGTAATGATTAAATGATATATTTTGGTGGTTTGAGTTGAAGGTGTGAGAAATAATAGTATCAGTAACATAACATAAATAAGGTTGTTGACGAAAAGTTTTCATCATAGTTTTCGTCAACAAAATTAAAACTGATTAGAGCACAAGGAGTATAGAAGCTGATTAAGAGAGAAACCAAGATTGATATCATTTGTCACCAGCCGGCCACCATAATGTCTGATTAATATATTCACGTTACATCGCCCATCAGCAGAAGCATTTATTGGTCCGATGTGGTGCAGTGCATTCTGGTAATTGTAGGGGTTATTTTTACCTCTTGAGCAGAAGTGAAAACCACAGCTGTGTCCTCTGTTTTCTCTGGTCAGATTGCACCAATTTCAAAAGTGTTAGCGTGTTTCTGCTGCAGAGACAACATGTGACCAATATCACTGCTGTGTATTAACGCTCAGCAGGAGCTCAGTATGGTTACACCAGCACCACAAATCTATTTTGGACATGACTTGATTGTCTTACCCTCAACTTACAAAACTGACAAAGGTAGGCAGAGACAGATCCACACTTCAGTAGAGCTGATGTTTTCTGCAGGGAAGCGCTAACAGCAGAGACAGACGTCATACTGGCTGTGAATTAACACGGATGGAATACTGCATGATGGATTACTGCACACTGTATGTAGTCATTTGCAATCCCTTTGGTTCTGCACTTGTCATGTGGTGAGAGTGAACCATGGAGCTCTCTGCCACTGTGAAGAATTAGTACTTACTGCCACTAGCGCCGTTAGCTCAGTGCTAGCAACATCAAAGCAGTAGTTCAGTGTTACCTTCATCTCTGTGTTCCCCCACTAGAGTCAGAAGTCTGTCAGGAGCAGGCGCCTCACAGGATGGAGTCTGGAGGTTTGAATGGGCCGTTGATGACTTGTTTCAGGAGTTTGTGAGATTCGAGTCACGTCACATTTGTCTCTGACAAGCTTCTGTCTGTCTCTCCTTCAGCAAAACAACAGCGAGGCTGCGTGGGAACATGGATCAGTGAGCAAAGCAAATAAATATACGACACACGTTGCTGTGGAAGCTGAAAACGAGGATCCTGAGAACCGTAGAGCTAAGTGCAGCTGGATATAGTTTTTAAGATAGAAAGAAGATGCAGGGGGCATTTTGTCACAGACTTGAGGCTGCTGCTGATGTGTATGTACTCTAACCAGATAATATGTTGCCCTTCACCTATAGTGGAGAGGCTGCTATAGGTGAAGAGTTGATGACAGGAGGTTTATGGGGAGAGATGGTCACTGTCTCCATTCAGTGATAGTCGATTGTGAATGTCCTCCTTGTCTGTTCATTCATGCTCTTGTCCACAGTTGTATGGGATTCTCATAGTCTCCTCCTTATACCTGTTCACCCACAGTGACCCTGAGACTTGCTGCACTGACATCTCACAGGAGAGATCATGATGCAGTGCTCTATGAACCGACGGCTGTCGGTTCTCACTGTAGTTTCTTTGCTTGATCTCAATGGAACCTCAGTCTAGGGACGACTAACGAGTAGGGGTGGGCGATATGGCCCTTAATTAATATCACAGTGTTTCAGGGTATTTTTGCGATAACGATATTCTTGTTTACACGCTAGAGCCCCCGAATTAGTTCCCTCTGAGCGCTAAGAGAAGTAAAACATTCAGGACGCCACAGTTTATTCCACACTACTGAAGCTGCTCCTCTTTTTGGAACCACCACAGAGTCAAAAGTAATTTCACTTTCGGCCATGTTTGTTGTTACCATGGGTAACAGTATGATGTCAGTGTGTCAACAACTTTTTCCTTTGTCATTTTTTATATACATATATTAAAAATTATACCAGTATGATTGTGAACGATATGATACGGTACACCCCTACTAGCGAGGGTAGGCTTGAGGTTCTCAGGTCACAACTCAGAGCATAGGTAGTCAGATGCTCAGCTATATAGCTGAGGTCTTAAAGGATAACTTCGGTATTTTTCAACGAGCTAAAACGGTAACGGGGGCAAATGCATCCCGTATAAGTTTGCGCATTAAAAGTGCTTTTTTCACCACTGACTGGTTCAGGTCGCCAGTGCTATCTCTGTAAATAGCATAGTAAACATTTCGAACATTGTTGATATAACATTACCTCCACTGTGTCTGTAGCTCTCTCTACTCGTGGGACAGCCATTTTCTTGAGGAAGAGGTGTTTCGGGATTGGATGTCTTCTCTTCTTCGGCTGGCAGTAGTCATCTTGGGAGAAGTGAGCACTGTAGACCCGATGGTCTGCAAGGCGCAGTGTCTGGACAGGAGTGTTAGCATCCATTTGTAGCACAACTAGCCACAACTTCAGCATCTCGCCGTCCGACAAAGGCAGCCTATGAAAGCTGTACGGGGTGTTACGTGACATCCTGTTCTTGCAATCCGGATAAGCACAAACACGAACCATTGTTTTCAATCGATGCAGTAAAACTCTCAGCTGTACTCCGGGACAACCAGCGCCACTCTGAGTGGCGCTCAGCATGGCTCCTCTGTTTTCTTCCGGCAACAAGCAAAGCTCTCGCGAGATGACGTCACAGCCCAGAGGTAAGGGAAACATTTACTATGCTATTTACAGAGATAGCACTGGCAATCTGAACCGGTCAGTGGCGAAAAAAAGCACTTTTAATGCGCAAACTTATACAGGACGCATTTGCCCCCATATCTACCTCGCGGCTGCCGGCTGCATCCGCCTCCCTCAATACTGAACCAATTTTAAAACGAGTTGTACCTATGAATCATACGCACACATACACATGGGGAAATAGGGCCCAGGTTGAAAAATACCGAAGTTATCCTTTAACCATGTTGAGCTTTAAAAGTTATTAAGAGAATCTTAAAATCAATTCTGAAGTTAACTGGCAACCAGTGGACGGAGGTGAGAATTAGGGTGGTATGTGACCTACCATTTTCCCCTGTTAAAACAGCCTGTCACTCAGGGCAGCCCACCCTTAATTATGTGTAACTTTAAGCCTTAATAAAAACGAAACAAGTGAATTATATAAAAATTCAGCTCTTGTACAGTTGTCATGAATGTTGAAATCAGCTACAGAGACCAAAGCTCTTTTTTGTACCAGGCTGTAAACATATTTATTTCTGCTGTAAAGTTTTAACACATGGAGGTCTATGGGGATTGACAGGTTTCTGGAGTCAGCCTCAAGTGGCCATTAGAGGAACTGCAGTTTTGGCAATGCTGTGTTTAACGAGTGGTTAGGTTTAGGCACAAAAAACACTTGGTTAGGGTTAGGAAGAGATCGTGTTTTGGCTTGAAATACCTGGTTTTGGGGCATTATTGTGGCAGGAAATGCAGCAACGTCTTGGTTAAAACAACAGCTTTTCTTGGCACTTTTCCCACTTATTTAAATAAAAAAAAACAAAAAAAAACAGACAGATCACTAGAAAACACCCACGTCTGGTGCTTTAAACGCCCCTGAAAACACAGCAATGACTCCCTAAATCACAACCTGTTTTGATGTTTGTTGATCTTGAATAGTGGTCTGCAGCTTGTGTGGCGTCTTACCAAGGTGTCACACCATCCACCATCTCCTCCACCTCCCAATAAAATTTAGCTCATGTACTACGTCACTATAGATAAGTTGATATGATATGCATGAAATGTGCAAATGTAACGTATTTGTGGTTTGTATAATATCAAAAAAAATGTTCTAGGGACTGGGCTGTGCTGCTAGTGTTCAAATCAAATCAGGCTTTAATTGTCATCTCACCAAACATACATCAGTAATGCAGGTGAAACGAAACTGTGTCGCTCCAACTCTAAATTAATAAATACTAATACAATGAAATAGACATCAACAGTATATAGTATCCCATAGCATTTTAAAAGACCCACCTCCACCCAAGCCAACTGTCGGCTCAGAGTCCACAGTCCCCTCAGGAGGGCATTATCATTGTCACTCCCTTTTCCCTGCAGCACTGAGCTCTGTGTGTTGTCGTGGGGAGCGACTAGGTCAGATGCCAAATATCAAATCTTGCCAAATATTATCACAACAGTCCGTTCTGTGTGAGCTGGCAGACTGCAGTGTGTTTGTGCTGGTGTCAGATGACTGTCTGTAGGAACCTGTTGTGAGTGGTGTAACGCAGGCGGTGATCTTAAGGCTGCTGCTCCTCAGTCACATGATAAAAAGCAATAAAAAAAACTGCCTGCTGCTCACTGGCTTTTATTGCCTTCAGCCTCTCGCTCTGCTGCGTCTCCCGGCACTGTACGTGTGTGTATTTGTGTGTGCGTATTTGCATGATCCTATCAGTGTAGGCGCTCCGTACTGAGGCAGTCCAGTCTGCAGGCTGTTATATATTTATTACTGCTGTAATTCAGTTTTCTGGTATAAAATTATTAATGATGAAAATACATTTGTGGGTTTCTTTATTTGCATGTGCAGCCATCTGGTCGATGATTTCTCATAACACTCGGTTTGGAGCGTGCCTCTGAAGAACCTCCGTCTGGAGGGCCACGTAGACCTAACACTTCGCCCAATCTCTATCTATATCTAAGCAAGAGCTGGGACACCCTACTCCTACGTCAACATGTAAAACAGAAGGGTAAGGGCGAAGTGTTAGAGGCAGGGGGTGAACTGCGATCTCATTTATCAGAAATAAAATAGAAACGAGAATTGGGATTGAGTTTCTGTCCCAAGCGAGAGAGTTTAAGTATCTCGGGATCTTGTGCACGAGCGAGGATAAAATGGAGCGTGCGATGAATCGCAGTGTCTGCAGTGATGTGGGTGCTGTTCTGGCTGGACCGTCGTGGTAAAGAGGGAGCTGAGCCAGAAGGCAAAGCTTGCGATTTTCTGGTCCATCTACTTCCCAACCCTCACCTATGGTTATGAACACTGGGTAGTGACTTGAGATCGTGGATACAAGTGGCAGAAATTAGTTTCCTCTGAAGGGTGTCTGGGCTCAGCCTTAAGTTGGATTTATACTTGTGCGGCAGACCGTACGCCATAGCCTACACACGTTGCCTACGCTGTTGTGAGCAATTTATACTTGTGTGGTGGTGTGTCTGTGTCACTCTGCAGGAGTCAGAAAGTAAACAGCCAAGATGGCAGCTGCTGAAGGACCGCGTCCATTCAGTTTAGCTTTGGAAGAAACACCAAGCCAACTACACTTATCTTTTTCCTTGAGAGAGGAACAGAAGACTGCCCTCAAAGCCTTCCCTTCCAAGAAGGAAGTTTTTGCCGTTTTGCCGACAGGATACGGCAAAAGCAGAATATATCAGTTAGTCCCACTGGTCGGCAAACAAATGGGGTTTGTGCAATGAATACATCACCTTGTTTTTTGCTCTGATTGGCCATCGTGCTATCCAATTGCGTGCGGAGCCATTTGAAATGCCTCAGTTAGTGCCGTCCCTTGGGTAGGAAGGGTGTATCGGTGAGGGCCAGACTCAAAATCTTTCTAGATTTGAGTCTGGATTTCCAGGCTAAGAGACAACAGCAACATTTAACAAAGGTAACATTACAAAACTCAGCTTCATTACAACTCACAGTGTTCACTGACAAAACAACTGGCATTTTACATTGCATAAATTAGCCTAGCGATGAGCAGAGATTTCCTCTGCTCATATGAAACCAGGATAAATGGGGTCCGCTCATAATTCCGACATCCCATTATTCCGACATCCCATTGTTCCGACCGTATTAAACCCATTGTTACGAAGTCCCGTTGTTCCGAAATCTAATTTTTCATTGTTACAAAATAACTGTTTCGTAGTTAAGGTCTGGTTAGGTTTAGGCACAAGAACTACTTGGTCAAGGTTAGGAAAAGATAATGGTTTGGGTTAAAATTATAACTTTCAACATTGTTTCTACTTCCTCCAAACAGGGCGACTGTTGTCGTCAGGGCAACAGTAAACAATACGACAACACGGTCTCTTGCTGCTTGCTTTTTCAACTTTTTGCACTGCAACATTGAGATTTCAGAACAACGGGACTTTGGAACAATGGGTTTAATATGGTCGGACCAATGGGTAATTTTCGGAATAATGGGATGTCGAAATAATGGGATGTCGGAATTATGACCTGGCACCAGATAAATAACACACAAGACTTAAAATGCTATTTTTGTGGAGGCTTTATTGTCTTCACAAAATGTTTCTTATCTGTGAAATTAAAGTAAATAAAAGCTTTGTTTCCACTGAGGGAAATGGTTTCAGCTTACAGAAACAGACAGGAGGTCTGCGTTACATTTCTGGGAAGGTGCACGTCAGGCTACGGTGTAGATTCGATGCAGAAGTATAAATCCCGCATTAGAGATAGGGTGAGGAGCTCAGAGTAGAGCTGCTACTCTTTCACGTCGAAAGGGGTCAGTTGAGATGGTTCAGGCATTTGATCGGGATCCTCCCGGGCGCCTCCTGTTAGAGGTGTTCCAGGCATGTCCAACTGGTAGGAGGCGTTGGAGGGATTATATATCTCATCTGGCCTGGGAACGCCTCGGGTTCCCCCAGGAGGAGGTGGAAAGCGTTGCTGGGGAGTGGGATGTTTGAATACTGCTCAGCCTGCTGCCCCATGACCTGACTTTGGATAAGGTTGAAAATTGATGGATGATGGATGGAACAGAGAGAATAAAATCGCCCAATCCATTCTATAAACACATTGAAATTTAATATAAGGATATTACTCTGTAGTAGTCCGTTATTTGATTAGTTGATCATAAACAGAGGGCTTGAATTTCTCATTAAACCGAAGCTCCAAAGGTTTGTAACATGATAAGAGAGAAGTGTCTCTGTTCATCTGAGCTGCCGTCGCTGGTTTGTAGGTGGGTGGGTGAGCCATTCAAACCACTGGGCTCCTGCACAACAATGACATTAACAGTTAGACTGTGAGGTGGAAGTCATGAGGGGAGCAGTTTGTTGTAGTTAACTTACTTTTATGATTTCAACATGGGGATTTTCAATTAAGAGCTTAAAATCAAATCTGCAATATTATCTCGAGTGCCTCGGGTTTCTAACAGAGAGCTGGGACATTACATGAGAACTAATCCAAAAATAAACCCCGCTGAAATAGAAATGAAACCAGTCACTGTAATGTGATCTACGAAAGTCGGCAAGGCCAAACCTCACTGTATGACTTAAGAGTACTTCACCTGGCTCGTCATGTGACCATGGCAACCACAGAAATCACACAGAGAGGCTGGAGTCAGAGTTATCGGAATTATTTACCTCTTCACCAACAGACGGATCAATGATGAGAAATGATACTGGAGCATCAGATTCAGAGTCTGATGATCTGCTCTGACACTACAAACAACATTTATGATACTACTGGCAAATTTATGCTCTTTTAATCATGTCATACTGCAAACCATTCCCTCTAATTAGGCTTTGATGTATGTGCATGATGAGATTATACTGCAGGTGAATTATACAGTAGTCAGAGACTGAAAATACTTTTGGCAAATGGGGGCCACAGTATTCCCTGACCTTCCTTTAAAGGTGAATAAAAAGTACAGACAATGCTTAAAGTTGAGGTAGGCAGCTTAATTTTGGCGGTATTGGGCAAAAATCCCACAATAAACTTAGAGCATAATGTAGTTTAAGTGGTTTGAGAGAAAACTTTGGCCAATAATAGGTCAATATCAGAGAGAGGGCGTTCCTATTGGCTGTTCTACGAATGCAGATTGGCGTGCGCATTAGTGAGTGGATACGCAACTAGAACCTGACGGGACCTGTCGGAACCTGATGGGTCGGGCCGGGTTCGGATAACAAATCAGACATTTTGCTTAGGTCCACTTGACATGCTGCTGTGTTGTTCTATGGCCTATTCAAGGGCTGGAATTTGTTATTTACGTGACAACGCCTGAATGCAACACAGGCCAATAGTTACAGTTCAGGCAGGAGGCGGTAAATATTCAGACTGAACTAATGAAAATGGAGGACGCTAGACAAAATGTAATTGAGTTCATGAATATAACGACTAATTAAATTATATTTGTGTATTATGTGTGAGTGAGATTGGTTAGGCCACAGCATGTGTCTATTAACTCTGCTCCGATTGAGTGTGTGTGCATAAGGCGTGTATGATGTGTATGTGATGGTCATTTACACACTGTCCATGTGTGATCACGGTAAACAGACAAGCTGTAACCATGATTTCTTGGGCTCAGTTATAACTGTCTTGGACTCCGGGTGGGTTCAGCCCGAGCCACACTGTAGTGCACATGCCTTCAGATGGTAAAAGTCTGTGATTGAGATTCCTGCAGAGAAAGTTGCTATTCCTACATTGGCAACACCTTCCTCCACTGCAAAGCAACCATAAAAACAGGAAGACGGACTCCCCAAAAACAGAGTCTGAAAATAAATTAAACAAAACATGTCAATATCGACAAAGCGTTTCAGAGATAGAGAGAAAATGTTGCTAATAGTTTTGCTGTCTGCTAACTGAAGCTAAAGACTCACAGCTGCAGCTTAAAGTTTACATTTATGTATCTAACGTTAGCTAGAGCCTCAAATCACAGTGTGTCCTCCACCTCACTCCCTGCCACTACAGACCACCTCGCCAAGAGCAGAGCAGTCAGCAGCTCCGGACACAGACTTCCCGTCAGTGGCAGCAGCAACCTGAATCCAGCCAGTGCCAGGGGTCGCGTTAACCGGATATTCTCGGTCATTGACTGTTTTTTTACAACAATGACTGGAAAATCTGAAGGCCGTCGGTCATTTTGACCAGTTGCAATTACCACCCCTGCCCACTTGGCGGCGGAGTGCAAAGTACTGCAGAGAAAAGACAAGAGAATCCGGCCAATTTTCAAAATAAAATAACAACAGCACGCACTGAGGAATGTGAGGAGAAAATACCGTGTTTATAATTTAAAATAACACAACAGTGCATAACCGAACACATTTTTCAATACCATAATCACTTCATTACAATTTTAATTTTGTGTCACCGAGCCTACAGGCATAACTACATAACGCCCTGGACACACCAGACGCGTTAGAGCTGTCCGGTGTGTCCAGGGCGAAGCCTAATGGCACGGGTGTGTGGATGTCTGTTCATCTTTTCGTTCATGTCCTTATTAATGCACACTTTATAACTTGCTTGTTGGATTTATTAAAAACGAGCGAGTAAAAACTAAATGTCTTTGAATATCTTTATCATCATTTAAAAATGAAAATTACAATGACCGGTAAAAATAGATTATGACCGGATTTTTATGTCCCTGTTGGTCAAAATGACCGGCGACGAAAAAGTCTAGCGCAGTGTCTGGCCAGTGCAAACCCCAATTTCGGGGGATTGGACCACCCCCACTCCCTGCCAGATCAGCAAACTTTCTGTTGCTGCTGTTACACAGGTTACCCGGCGCTGCCACTGGCCATCAGCCCGCTGTGACGCCTGGCACGGGGGGTTTGCACTGGCAGAATTCGAAGGTCCATCTCCTGAGAATAGTTCTTGCTCTCCGCCTAATGGCCGGTATACACTGTGGGATTTTCGGCTGTCCCAGACGAAAGATGGCCATCGCGGAGAAACATGGCGATATCTTTGGTCGTGGCTCTAAAACAGTGGTCTTACGTCGCACTGTGAGACAGGTTCAAGGACGGCCTTTGTCAACGTCTCGCGACCAAAGATAACCTGAGATAAGATAATGACGGTGTCAGAAATTTAGGATGACTATCTCATAGTGTGACAGCTGCTACGACCTACGTCTACTAATCAACCAATAGAAATGCAGCACAAAATAACACAATGGTCACTGCAACACCGGCGCTAAACCCACATGGTAAATGGACCTGCATTTGTATAGTGCCTTTCTAGTCATCTAGTGACCACTCAAAATGCTTTTTACACTACGAGTCATGTTCACCCATTCACACACACATTCATACACTGGTGGCTGAGGCTACCATGCGAGGTGCCACCTGCTACGCAGTTTTAACACACTCACACACTGATGGAACAGCCATCGGGAGCAATTTGGGGTTCAGTATCTTGCTCAAGGATACTTCAACATGCAGCCTGGAGGAGCCCGGGATCGAACCGCTGATGCAGAGAGAGGAAAGTTTGGTGGAGCTGTCGCAGCAACGGCCATTGTACAATCTGCAAACATCAAACTTGAAGTCATACCAAAGTGTATTAGATCCACATCTCACAGTGTGTCATGCAATGGTCTTATAAGATTGCTAAAACCGCACAGTGTATAGAGGGCATAAGGAAGCAGTCCACAGCGGTGGGGAACGAGGCGGGGAGACTTTGAGGTGGCTCGCAGCTAATTCTTGTCTCATTTGTGGTGTGAGAAACAGTGAAATAAGATTAAATAAATGAATGTATGGGAAACACTGGGTTGCTGTATGAAGTGGGTGCATATGCCCGTGGTGGTCTGGTGGGAGGGGCTTAGGTAAGAGAGCTGCAGGAGGACGGTGCGTTTTCAAATTCTGCTGTTTTTGTTGTCTTTTCCAGATTTCTGCCTACACCAGCTTTAAGGAAACAGAGGAACACACAACAAATATGGTAAATATCAACAAACTGTTGTTTCACAGACTTAGGAATGTCAATATCAGCTCTCACACATCAGCATCAGCATCAGCACGAGGGCTGATCAGGGTCCTTCACTCCGAAAATCCTTCAGACAAATAAAGGGACAATAATATGTTGGATAAACCTCTGCTGTCCTGGTGTCCTTGGTCTCAAATATTCAGACAGCATCTTCTGTCGCAGCTCAACCGTCCTTTATGATATAACTCCTGTTTAAAACACAACAGAATCTGTCCGCCCCCCCACACCCCCCACCCTCACACACATTCTCCATGGCTAGGAAAGCTATTATGTCCCCTTCACAGTCTACCAATTGGTTTGAAAGGTCACACTACCACAGCAGACAAGCTCATACTTGTCTAAATATTAATTTGATGCATGAGGCAGGACCAGGGATGATTCAGCACCAGCAGCATATTCAATTTAGTATTTAAATATTTTAACTGAGCTGCACATTACTCAGGCTGTGAGCTTACTGTGTCATAAACCCTGCGGCGCTGTTACACAAAGGGGACCTCAGATAAGGAGCAAGAGGACTAAGAAGGATTTTAAACACATAATATGTAAGATAATAAGATTCCTCTAAACACTCTGTCCCTGCGTTTATTTTTGGAACTATATGAAGGAAGCAACAGGAGGTTAATATCTCCACCACCCACCAGGCGCTCTCAGAATCAGACTCAGGTTTATTGCAAGTAGGTTTACACATCCAGGCCATTTGCCTTGCTGTTAACAGGGAAGCTATAATAAAAGATAAAAGCAAGTACTGCAGCCATCAAGACACATATGAGAAAGAAACGTATGATAAAAAATATGGACATAAGTTACATTGGTGGTATTCTGAAGTTACTGTTTTTAAAAATAGATTACTAGAAAGGATTACCATATTTGTTTTATTTGCTGTAACACAGCATCCTAACTGAATTCAATGTGGGTGGGTTTCAGTTTAATTGCATTGTTCTCCACTGGAATATTCCAACTGGCTGCGAGCGGTGCAGCGCTGCCGTTTTGAGCTGAACGCCTTTTTTTTTTAATTTATTCCTTTTTTATTTTGAAAGCTTTGCAACTGGAGGAAGGAACAGCAGATTTGTGAAGCTAAAAACAAAGACGAATCCACACAACACCTCCTCATTTAGCTACAAAAACCTAAACAAGGCTGGAGGGAGCTGATAGTCTGTGGTAAATGACAGATAAGCTAAACTGCCTGGATCATCACCTGCACCAAATCATCCAACTACACAGGCTCCCTGTTCACTACTGGATTGACTACAAACATTTTCTGCTCACCTTCAAAGCCCTCCACAACCCAGCCCCCACTTACCTCTCTGACCTCCTCCAGGAGTACACCCCCTCCCGCTCCCTGCGCTCTTCTTCTGCTAGTGTCCTGACCGTGACCCACCTCACTGCTCAGCACCATGGGTGTCTGGGCTTTGAGCTGCACTGACCCCAGGCTCTTGAACTCCCTACCACCACATTTTCTCATCTCAAAAAGGAAATGTACAGTTTGCATACAGGTTCTTTAAAAATAAAAACACCCTGAATCCAGTGGCCTCCAGTGTGAAAGTCGATGATTGTTTGACCCCTCCTGCTACCTTAACTTTCTTTATTGTCCTGCCGTATTTCCCCGACACCGCTGGGTGCCGATAAACAATAATGGTGACTGGCAGCATGTCATACTGATGTGGAAGGACGTCTTCTTTTGTCAGTGTCTGACGCCAGAAGTCACTGACCAAGCGCCAGTTTTCGACAACTTGGGAATGAGACCAGGTTGGATATTGAAATGTTTCAAGAATAATCCAAAGTTTTTAAAATACATCACATAGTTTGAGTTTCTACTGAATTTGTTATAAATTACACTTAAGTGCATTCTACTACTGTTGGACGCGAAAAACTGTAATAATTTTTCATATCCGGATACTTTGGCAGTTATATCAGGTCTTCGCCATGTCTCACAAACAGATATACTACTCTGATAAATATGACGCTGACAGATACGAGTACAGGCATGTCATGCTACCCAAAGACATTGCAAAGCGTGTACCCAAGACCCATTTGATGTCGGAGACAGAGTGGAGGAATCTGGGGGTCCAGCAGAGCCAAGGATGGGTGCATTACATGATCCACCAGCCAGAGCCACACATCTTGCTGTTCGGTGCCCTCTTCCCAGCCAGAAGTCAAAAGGGAGAGAACATCTGGGTCCTTGGAAGATCAGTCCTACCTATGTGCCACAGAAGTGCATGTATTCAGTAATCTGTAGTGTAATACGTTTTAGAAGTAACCCTCCAACAGGGTATTATCACTTGCACATTAGTTTATAACTAGGTTGTATTTTTGACCCTCCTCTCTTCCCATTGGCTCCAGACCTGTAGTCCCACACTGCAGTTGGACCCTTCACCCTCTTGGACCTCTATAACTACAGTGTATACAGGCCTATGTGTTAAATCTTTAGAACAGATGTCAGAGTGTAAGCTCATATATTCTTTTTTTGGCCCTTTGTTCAGTAATTGGACCGCAGTAACTCACACAAGGTTGCACACACACACACACACACACACACACACATCCAGCAGGGTTTCCAGCTTCGTCCTTGTTCATTAGTGAGCAGCAGTTAAGGTTAGCAGGCCCGTCTCAGGAGGATTGTTTTGGCTGAGAGATGCTGCCTTCTGATGTTTAAAGGCAACATATTTTTACTGTAAAGGACCTTCTGCTCACACAGCGTGAAAAATAAATACACAGGCTGACTTCAACAATCTGCAGCAAACTGAACGGCACCGCAGCCATCAGTCAGAGAGGGAACGCTTCCTCTGTAATCAGTGAAACACCGAGTTGTGTTTGCATCGTACCAGAACTAATTGAAGCCTGCGAGCTCAAAAATTGCTTTAGTTCTCAAAAGCTGACGTGTACATTCATCTTCATGAGGATAGCCAAAATAATGAGCTAGAAACAGTCAATTAAAGTGGACATTATGTATAGATTTACTAAATAATACAAACAGATAGCAGCACACAGCGGCTGTCGTGTTCAGGATTCTGGATGAGATGCACAGTTTTCAAAATCACACTTATTGTTCTTTAAAGCCCCTATAAGGAACTTTGATTTTGAGTTGATTTTGGTGACCCTGTGGACAAAAGCGGTAGTGTTTTGCCGGAATGAAGCCTACATTTCCCATGAGCTCTAGCGCGTATTGTCGTAAAGACGCTTACCTGGCTCGTGCATGTGTGTGTTTTGGGGATGAATGAAACAACAAGAGGGGAAAACTTTGTCCCCGCTCCTATCAGGGATCCCAGCTCACCTCTGCCGCACCCCAGCTCCACCTCTCCGGCGTAAGTGCCAACGCCACCGGGGTAAACGCAGCGGTCGGCTGGTAAGGCTGAAGGCCTGTTTGGCGAGCACTTCCACGGCTTCTTGGACTGAGTATGGAGCGGTGCCTCGCCTCTTTATTTCTTGCCACTCGCTGGACCCTGTCGACGCCTGGCTGGTACCTGTCGTCGGCCCGGATGAGGTGTTCCAGCCCTGCAGCCCCTGCTCTCCTCGTCCCTGCTGGCGCGGGGTGAATCTGCGCAACCTGTGGCCTCTGTGTGTGTGGCTCCCCGGACAGCTAACGCCGTGGACCCGCCGGCTCCTGCCAGGATTGGGCTGGTAAATGCTAGATCGCTAGCGAACAAAACGTTTATCTTGAAGGATTTCCTGACTTCCCGAGGATTGGATTTTCTCTGTGTGACTGAGACGTGGCTGACTGTTGGTGAGTCCAGTGCTTTCACAGAACTTTTACCCGATGATTGCTGCTATTTTAACTCCCCGCGGACGTCGGGTTGAGGAGGAGGAATAGCGTCTATTTATAAGAGTCACTAAATGTAAGCAGCTAGGTAAGATGACGTGTGCCGTCTGAGTGCCATAAATTGTTTCGTCCTGGAAGCGACCTGGGGCGGACCCGGAGACAGTTTCCTAAAGGTATGGATATACACTATATAGAAATAGTTTATCTTCACACCGATGGTCTCATTTGCTGTTGTAGGTCACACAGACACAGAAGCAGAAACGAGAGACTTTTGCATATCCAGTTAAAAGTTCCTTGTAGCAGCTTTAAAAAAGCAAATAACGTAACTGCTGTTTGAGAGACTGTAGCTGTCCTTTACACCTCACATCCACCTCACAGAAGTCATCGTTTTAACCCAGTGCACAATGTTTTTCTAAGCTGAACCATTTCCTTAAACCTAACCAACTTGTTTTTGTGCCTAAACTCGGGATGTCAATGGATAATGGTTAGTGGTGTGAATGACTGCGATATTATCAAGATTCTTAGGTCATTATATGATATTATTGTGATATGCTGAGTATTGCGATACAATATATTGCGATTCATTACCTTTTTTTTTCCGACTGCAAATTATTTCCCCAAAGGAAAACTTTGGTTAAACTGATGTTGTTGTTTTCAGTCTGTTCATCTGGCTCTAACACCTCGTTTCCACTAATGTATGTGACGCGTGTCTGTAGATACGGATGATGCCTCTGGTGCAAGAAAGTGCATTTCTTTATGATTGGATAGAAACCCGATAGAAACTACCCGTAGCCGTGGGGGGAGGGGCTAACTTTGTCTGTTTTTCGCCATCCAGTAGTTTGGAATATGCTCTTGAACATTACCAGGACAAAAACAGGACCTGCCACCTGTATGTAGCATGTTTCGTGAAATATTTAATTAAAAAGACGTATGAACAGCTGAACGAGTCATAATATAACACAGGCAACTAAACTGAAGGAAATAGCCTGTTAGCTAAGCTAGCACACTGTCATACGGACTCTCCGAAATCCACCGCAAAGTTCAATTCTTTTAAACACATTTGAGACACATAGGATGAATAGACTTCCTGTTGTCTCGTCTCCATGCACATACGTAAGTGGAAACAAGGCGTTAGGCTTTCCTCGTATGCATGTGGAAGGGCAGAGAGGTGTGCTCTCTACACCCTAGGCTTTTTGCATAGGCTTAGAAAAGGCAGAGGCCCCAGAACAGAGCCATACCTCTAAATATATTACTGTAAATGGAAATAAAGTTTTCTTTGACTGAAGTATTCCTGACTGAGCCCAAACCTTGACCACAGTTTTGTCACACCATATTACAGATTTATTTTTCAACAGTGATTTGTAAAAGTTTGGGAGGCACAGACAAATGACAGGGTGTGGACAAACAACACATATTGTAGTTTAATTTAAAGTAGGCCCTACTTCGGGTAATCCAGTGTGTATAATATGCTTTTATAGCTCTGTGTAAACATATTTAAAGATACACATAGAGATTCACATCCTTACAAGTATCAAAAGAAGAAGCCATGAACATCTCACAACGACACTTTGCTTACGCTCTGTGTCGACGGCGATCGTCAGTAAACCTGACGCGAATCTGTTCCATCAGATGCACATGTGATGGATGACTAAAAACACAAAACATTGTGGACAGAGCCCTTCACACAAGGAGCACTGAAGCTCTTCTTTTTTGTGAGTGCGTGTGTTTTGTTTTCCTTTCACTTTTCATCTGTAGATCGTCAGCCTTGGAGACTGATTCAGAGAGGGAGAAAATTTGAGCCCATCAATGAAGCACAAGGACGGACGGTAAGATCAGTGACACACACTGCAGTATTTAATAAAAAGATATATTTGTCTTACAATAGGCTATACAATCTTTTTCAACCAGGACACTAAGAAGAATTGTGTGAGGGATAATCCTCTGGATTTGATCTGTGAAGAAGACTTTGTTCATCCTGAGTAAATATATTTTAAATACATAAAATACAGACATGTGGGCTAATATCCCAGATAAAGCCAGTCCCATGGGAACAGGGCAGAAGTCCACACATTCATTAGTTATTTTATTCGTATTTCTGTGTTTGGCAGTCCAAAATGAACTTCCTGGTATGTTAATATTTTAGTTTGACATCTTTAAAAAACAGACTTACAAACATCTACCAGCTTCCTCAGTGAAGTTAATAGTCAGACACATTTACATGTCATCAGGAACTTAATGGTCTGTGGAAACACGAGGGACCCTGGAACATTTCACATAATGACTTCCACAATGAGAGGTGTCAATGTTTGTTTTTTGTTTGTTTTGAGCTGTTGTTGTTGTCGCTTTATTTATCTGACAATTGCTGTACAGCAGGCATGTCCAAAGTCCCGCCAGGGGCCAGTTGTGGCCCCCCTGGACACGTCGCCAGACTATCGCAGGGCTGACAAACAGAGACAGACAATTAGCGGACACATTCAAACCAACAAGCTATTTAGAGTCACCAATTATCCTAAGCTGCATGTGTTTGGAGCCAGCGGATGAAACACAACTGTGCTGCATACCTTGTAGGTAAACCCAGGAGCTAGAAAGTATTTTGGTGTATGCTCCAGGTGAGCAATTTGTTTGGACTGATTATGCGTAATCTTGGGCTCCAGTATCTATAGATATTATATATCTTTAGATTCACACGGGATGTAGGTACATACGTGACGAAAGGTACATTAGTTTAAACCACACTGACTTTTGGTTTCACGTGGAACACAAACTGTGGTCTCTTGGCACAAAGTTCGGTTTTGTTTTGCTTATCCTCTTTCCCTCCCTCCCATCCTACGGTCACTTTCTCGCTCTCTATACTTTGTCAGTTCTCAGCATCAAGTGCTTCTGCAGATTTACACTAGAGATAGTTGAAAATTCATTGCATCTCATAAAGATGCTAAAGGGTGCCTTTAGAAGAAGATAAACTTTGTTAATTTTCACTCTGTTGTCATGTGCACATTGGCCCGAAATACACATATACGATATGAGTTGAACTGGTAACCCTCCGGTTCCCAAGCCAAGTCCCTATGGGAGATACTGCCGCCCCCTTTGGCACTGATACCTCACACAGGAGGCCTGAAAAAGCACTTTGTCCACGTCAGTGATCAGCACCGTCTCCTCAGTTATTCATCTCTCTTTGCTCTTTTGAACTGATTGTTTAAATGAAATGGGAGGACTGAAAAGTTCACTTTGGAGAACCAAGCATCAAAACCCAAAATGTAATTATTACACTTACAATTTAGGACATTATTGGTAAAGCCTAGTTCACATTACACGATTTTCACCCTGATTTTGCGTCGCGGAGACTATCGTGATCTTTTGAGTGTTCATACCTGGCGACGTGTGTTTCTGTCAGCGGGAGTCTCGCCAACTGCGTTACAACCTGTGTGTGCACACCACAAGATTTCTCCACCGACAGAGCCCCAGATAACGCGGTGACGTCACCAAACTTGGAGACGACACATGGTAAAGGCATGGATATTCTTCCCAGTGTTGAATCAGATCTGCCTCCAGGGCCTGGGTCAAAACACAACGCGCTCCCCGTGATCCTGTGGACGCCGCCATTGTTGTTGCTTGCCGGCTTGTCAGTGTTGCCAGATCTTGGGAGAGAAACAAGCAACCAGGGCTATGGAAACAAGCCCAAAAGAAGCGACTATCATGCGTTTAAATAACTTATTAGACGGATATATATAGAGAAAGGCAACATTTAGAGAGCAAGCCCAAATAAGCAACTCCACTTTAGAAACAAGCCCAAAGTCGCGGCTAATAAGCAGACCTGGCAACCCTGCGGCTTGTCCTCCTTACATTTGTTCCGTCTTCCTGCGTGCTGACGTGGGACGTATCCCACCTCTCATTGGCTGATGCTCTTTGTCAGTCATGTCACACTTCTCCAGTTTTCTAGCATGCCAGATATCCAGTCCCAGTCACAGACAAGGGGGCGACTTGCTCGTAGGCTTGTTCACACGAGGACTCGTCGTGGCAGACTATCTGCCGACTCACCTCCGATCCAAGATGGCTCTCAAGATCCTCTGCGACGTCAAAATTGAGGTGAAAATTGTGTCATGTGAACTAGGCTCAAGACTCACAGACATATTTTTCACCCGTTATGTCTCTGCCTTTGTTGTGTGTTGTTGTAATAGTTGGCATTTTAACGTGCTGTGTGAAAGCAGCTGTGTTTGACGCCTGGGAATGAAAACAGTCTGGTACGATTTGCCCTCTGCTTTTCACCCAGCTTGCTGAAATTGTGTTTAGGTCTGGAGGACGTAACTTTCTGCAGCAGATTGCAGGACTGTCTGGCCTCCCTCGCTGCTCGTAGCTGAAGCATCAAAAAGCTACACTGATTGTGTTTACCGCACCCTGGGGTTGACAGTCAGGAAAAAAAGTAGAATGGGCTGTCAGAGAAACAGCAACATAATGAAACTGCAAAGAGCTGAAAACACACTTTCTGGAGGACGTGGGTTTCTCATAATTTCCTTGTGGCAGCTGAACAGGTCTGTCAGTCAAACTGAAATGTGTAATTGATAGGCAATCTATCAGTGGGAATGGCCGGTGTTGCTTCGTAATGAACCCATCTCATGTCGAGGCGGTGTGATGTCAGTAGCCTGAATATTTTACAACATTTTTTGTCTGTGAACCTGATCCTCTATCAAAGTGTGTTTCTATTTTATAGTTGACTCTCTCATACTTTAAACATTAAGGTTTTATTTTAATAATCTGGATCTCTCTGATTTTTATGCAAATATGTGACACTGCAGACAGCAGGGCTTTGACAGATCCCACATTCAGCTCTCCACAGTTTTTCTCGCCCCTGTGGTGTCTGTGTCCCAATTTATCAGTCAGTATTTAGGTTATCAAGAGCATTCAGTCGGCCAAACCAGACAAGCAGAGAAAGAATAATTAAGATAGCACACTAACCTGACAAGTTGAACTTTTGAGCATAGACTTTACCAAAAGTTTCTTGCATCAGTAACAGAACACTCTCAGGTATCCCAGATGAAACACAATACGGCAACATGAAAACACAGATCCAGAACAGTCAGAACAATACGTTTTTATTACAGTAATATTCCAGTAACACCTGCTCCCACGATGTACCCTGAACCTGAAACTATTTACAGACTCCTGCAGTGTTCTGCAGCTCACGTCTCCTGTGCTGACAACAGATCAGATCCGATGCAGTGGATGGAGAAACAGAAACAAACAGTGGCTCTTGTTTACAGCTGGATACAGCATCTCTCCTCAGTGCACACAGTGTCGCTCTTAAATTAGGACCAGAGTGTAAAACTGGTTTATATATGAACTGAAGTGAGGACTCTCTTCTGACTGATTGAGTCTCTAACAAATCCAAGTGCTGCTGCCTGCACGAAACTTTTGACAATATTAAAATCATCATTTGTAACATGAATACTGATAAGCCTCTTAATCCCTTATAAAAAAAAAAAAAAAACAACCTCCCTCAGCAGTTCCTGTTAATCCAGTTACATGCAACCCAATCTCCAGATGATATATTTGCATTGTACGTTTCCAACCACGGGTTTGTTACATTTCTACATTATTTGTAGCTGACATGATGAAACTATACGTTTCTCAACAACGCTGTGGTGAAGGTGTAGTTAATTTTAGGCACAGACACCACTTAGTTATGGTGAGGAAAAGATCTTGTTCTGGAACTAAAACATCACATCTGGTGGCACAAAAGCTCCTGGATAAGCAGGGACTGTTTGGTGAAAAACACCCAGGTTCACACTTAAACACTGCTGGGAAATGCCCCAATGTGTCGATGAAAAATGCTCAGGTGGGTTGCTCACACGCTGCTAGGAAATACCACATTGTGCTGGTGAAAGACGCCAAGGTTGGGTGGCTCAAACACCAATGGGAAACTCAGAGATTTGTTGGTGAAAATGCCTTAGTTTGGTTGCTAAATTGCCGCTGGGAATTGCTGCAATGTGTCTGTGAAAGACGCCTGTGTTCACTGACTCAAACGCTGCTGGGAAATGCCACGACGTGTCCGTAAAAAAAGCCCACGTTTGGTGCCCCAAACACTGGTGGGAAATGCCATTTTGTTAAAAAGAATGCCCAGGTTTGGTTGCTCAAACACCGTTGGGAAACACCACAAAGAAAAATGCCCAGAATCCGTGGCTCAAATGCTGCCGGGAAACTCAGCGATATGTCACTAAAAAACGACCAGGTACGTTGGCTTAAATGCCGCTGGGAAACCCTGCAATGGCCAGGTTTCGATGCCATGAACACCGGTTAGAAATGCCATGGTGTGTCAGTGTAAAACATCTAGGTTGGATGGTTGAAATGCAGATGGGAAACGCAGCGTTGTGTTGGTAAAAAATGCCAGGGTTGGGTGGCTCAAACGCTGCTGGGAAATGCTGCAATAGTCACTGAAAAACGCTCAGATTCGGTGGCTCAAATGCCTCTGGGAACCTCAGCAACGCCCAGGATTGGTGCCATGAACACAGGTGGGAAATGCCATGGTGTATTAGTGAAAAATGGCGGGGAAACACCTGCTGGGAAACGCCACAATTTGTCAGTGAAAAACACCATGGCGCAGTGGCTCCAATGCCACTTGGAAATGTCATGTTGGTGAAAAACACTCAGGTTTGGTGGCTTAAATGCCGCAGGAAAAAACTGCAATGTGTCAGTTAAAAAACGTGCAGGTTCACTGGGTCAAACGTTGCTGGGAAACGTCACAATTTGTCAGTGAAAAATGCCCAGGCGCGGTGGCTCTAATGCCACTGGGGAATGCTGCAGTGTGTCCACTAGGAAACTCTGTGATGTGACGGTGAAAAACTGGTGTTGACTAGTGGTCTGCAGCTCAGCAGGTGTTTCACCTTGGTGTCAGGCCATCCACCATCCCCTCCACCTCCTGATGACAAAGTCAGCTCATATCCTACATCACTTTACAAACGCTGATATGATACATATGAAATCAGCAAATTTAACATATCCGTGGTTTGCAGAAATGTACAATGCCAACATTTTCATCTGGCGACCAGGTTGTTACATGCCAGCAGCACTTGAATAATGTGTTATCTGCCTGGCAGTGTGGCCGCTGTTCGAGGCTGTGAAGTCGACAGCAGGTCTTAAACGCTGCACTGATGTTTGCACAGATTGAGAGAGACTCTGTATGGATCAGCAGGGGGTGTTTCATAACGGCCACAAGAGATGCAGTTTGATCAGCAGCCTGGTCGTGTCCTGTCACTCGATGATCGTTCTGGAGGCTGCAGTCAGCGGTGTTGTGTTGGACTGCTGAATTCATTCATGCATTTTTGTCTTTAATACAGACGACAAAAAAGAACAAATTATACAACAAAATCAAACAGAGACTCAATTGATTACACTGGAAATTATGCTGTAAACAACGAAATCAAAATCAGTTTCTCTACAGTGCTGACAATCTGTCAAATCAGAATCTGTGTGTCTGTTTATTGTTCCACACATCATCCACAAAGAAATACATAAAAACCCAGTTTCCATACTACAAAAGAGAGCCATAAGAATTATTGCCAGATCGGGTCACAGAGACCCTTCTAAAGCTCTGTTCGTGAAATTTAGTGATCTAATTGATTATGATATTGTTCAAATAATATATAAAACACACTCTCTGAAAATGTAAGTGACAGCTGTGATAAAATCAAAGATCTGTTGATCTTTACAAATCAAGACTCGACAGTCCAACAATGGCACAGTCGTAACCGGAGAGAAAAAAACAAGTTTAAACTAAAACTCAAATTGAATCCTTGATTTGGTGAATCGTGACACTCCTTGTTTTCGATGCTGCAGGTTTTTGTTACAAATAAATTATTGTTCATAATTATTTCCACCCACCACTCACTTAATCTGGTTGTTTTCTTCTCAAAAGTTTGGAAGGAAGAAGGCCTGCTGGGAACCAGTGACCTTTCTCCCTCTCATTTGTGATAACTCACATAAATGTCTGTTTTTTCCTCAAACTTTCAGTATGACGCAGCGTTCTTCAGCAAACAGACAAGTCAGCAGAATAATGTTTAGTAAACCCCCTAAAAAAAGTGGTGCTCTAAAGACGAAGGATAGAAGCAGCAGGAGAAAATGTTGGCATTGTACGATTCTGCATTTGTTTGTTTCATACGTATCATATCAGTGTTTGTAGAGTGACACAGTCTATGAGCTGATGTTGTCATTGGGAGGTGGAGGGGATGGTGGATGGTGTGTGCAGACCACTGTTTGAGACCAACAAACGACAAAACCAGTTGTGATTCAGCGAGTCATCGCTGTGTCTCCAGCGGCTTTTTAGGCATGTAAAGTGGTTGTTTCTTTACAGAGACGTCGCTGCTTTTCCAGCCTGGAAACATGATGTTTTCCTTACAGAGTGGGTTTCGTGCATAAACCTCACCACACAACCCAGTCTCACTCGAATGTCGTTAAAACCCACACTTAGCCAGTGACGTCTGGTGTTAGACACCAACGAATAAAGCCACCCTTTCACGTCTGCGTCATACGCGGCCGAACGCTGTTATTGTTTAACGATGCCCAGTGGTGTCAGGGGAGACGTGAATGGACAATAAGGAAAGTTATGGTGGCGAAAGTCCGAGTAGGGTGAGCGGGAGGGGTGGTGGATGGGTCCAACAACCAGTGACTGTCACCCGGAAGCCGGTGGTCGCTTCCTGTAAGATTATAAAGCCAAACCCTGTTTTTTTTTTGTCTAAACCCAATCATGTGCGTTTGTTGTTGAAGGAAAAAACATCAATTTGCGGTGCTGTACCGACGTAGTGCTTTTATTTTGAAAGAGACTGTATGCAAACTGTACATTTCCTGTGAAAACAGAAGTGTATTTTGAAAACAGACAATGCATGTAACAGGCTGAAGTTGACACGGCGTCCCAGAACGTCAACAACCAACACACCCAGGGTACCTTGGACGTCAATGTGGACGTGGAAAGTCCATGATCAAACGTGGACATGTGACGAGATCACAGTGAGGATGAGTTGCAACTACATGTTCACCACAGCATTATCGAAGCCTAAATTTTCAGTGCATTCACTACATACCAACATGTGAACGTAACGTATCTGTGATTTGCAGAAATGCACAATACCAACATTTTCCTGGCGATTGGGTTGACAAAAGAAAACAGGATAAGTGGACTAAACTGACGAAATCGGAAATCGGAAATCAGTTTTTTACTCATACCCAGGCTTTATCGAATGCTAGCAGTGTTGACATGCAACCGGAGGCTAACGTTAACTCACCATTGCCATCGAGCTCCACAAATGAAGCTGTCATGGCCCAGTCGTAACGCACTTTTCCAGCCAGTCAGAAGGAGATTTCCCTGCCGCCGCAGGTTCAGAGGTCGGGCTAGGCTGCACCCGGCAGTGGTCCTACTGAGATTTCCCCCACAGATACTGTGCCCTCCGATTCCAGCATCAAGAGCTATTTTATACCAATCAATGTTTGCACAGCACTGCTGTTAGACCTCACTATACCTGTCACTGCTGCGACCACAGAGCGCTCATTCTCCCAGCTCAAGATGATAAAGTCTTATATAAAGATATACTGCGCAGGAGTTCCTATAAAACAGTGTATGGACTCTTGATCCCTCTCGATCATCACTTGATGACCCACACTCAGTGTGTGGCGGAGTATTTATCTAAAGAGACTAACCTCTGCCTGGATTTTTAGGATGTTTATGGGCGTGTACCCCCACGGTGCTCAGAGGAGGTAGCAACCACGTGCCAGACCGTGAGCATGAGAGTGACTCTGTAGTTGGCTTTAACTTTTACTTCCGCTGGTGAGCCTGTTCACAATCAGCAACCAACAGTCCTGCACAGTATACCTTTAAGAAGCAACATGAGACAACAGAGACTCAGTGGATTGTTTATTCACTGGATGGAGAACAGCAGAGCGAGCAGAATTTGGACTTGGGCAGCCTTGTTAATGACTTTGCTGAGCATGAGGTCTTTATCTCTGTTACTGAGTGGGATCAGGGATCTGTATCTGCAGCAGTGTAACAGTTCGCTCTCACGTGTTAGGAAAGGCGCACCTTCAGTAATCTGTGATAACATTTGGCCTCTGTGCCACTGATGATAAAGTGTATAAATGCGAGTGACTGTGATCAGGTGCCGTCATCCCTTCGTTCATACTGTGCAGGTCTGTAATGAGCTGCTGTGCTTTTCTTGATGACTCTCTGTTTCATGCTTACATAAGCTACCTCTGTGTTGATTTGTTAGTGTCAGCTGTCCCAAGCTTTTTTGGATGTTTGATAGTTAAAGAAATCCGGCTGTGTTGGTTTGAGTCCAGGGCAGGCTGTCGTGGTGAGAAAAATTACTGGCACCAGAGCCAATCACAATTATGCCACGCTGCTGAAACTAAGGTTTGCCAGGCTGGTATGGTAATGAGGCAGCCGGGTCTCCAGGAGAAGTTGGCATTGTATATTTCTGCAAACCATGAATACATTACATGTTTCATATGTATCATATCTAAGTTTCTAAAGTGACATAGTTTATGAGCTGACTTTGATGGTGTGACGCTGAGGCGAGATGCCTGCCAAGCTGCAGATTACTGCTTAAAACCAACAAACAACAGAAACGGTTATTTTTTAGCGAGTTATTGCTCTGTTCCCGGCAGCTGTTTAGGCACCGAACATGGTTGTTTTATGACGACACTTGGCCTTTTTCCAGCAGCTTTTTAGGCATGAAAAGTGGTTGGGTTTTTTTAGCGAGGTATCGCTACTTTCCCTGACAGCATTGTGACACAAAATGCAGTTGTTTTTCGCAGAGCAATGCTGCTTTTCCTGATGAAATTGTACCATTTTTTGCAGTGATATTGCTTTTGCCTGCTGGAATAGTGGCACAAAAATCAATGTTTTTTTGCAGACAATGCTGCCTTACTGCCGGGATTGTAGTATGAACAGCTGCTGTTTTTTGCTGAGACGTTGCTGCTTTTTCCTGCCAGGATTGTGGCACCAAAATCAGCTGTTTTTTGCAGAGCAGTGCTGTGTTTCCTGCAGTGATTGTTGCATGAAAAGCAGCTGTTTTTTATTGAGATAGTGCAGAGACATTGCTGCTTTTCCTGCTGGGATACTGACATAACAAATGGCTGCTTCTCGCAGAGACACTGCTGTCTTTCCTGCCGGGATAGTGGCACAAAAAGTGGTTCTTTTTTGCACAGACATTGCTGCATATCCTGTTGTGACACATCAAGCGGCTTTTTTTTTGCCAAGACACTGTTGCTTTTACTGTTGAGATAGTGGCAAAAATCAGATCTTTTGTACCGAAACTTTGCTGCTTTTCCTGTCTGGATATTTTTTGCTGAGCACTGCTGCATTGTCTGCAGAAACTGTGGCACAAAAAGTGGTTATTTTTTGCCAAGACATTGCTTTTTCCTGCCAGGATTGTGGCACGAAAAGCGGCTGTTTTTAACAGAAACATTCCTGCCTTTTATGCAGGAATTGTGGCACAAAGCGTGGTTATTTTTTGCCGAGAGATTGCTGCCGTTTTGCTATGATTGCAGCACAAAAAGCAGCTATTTTTTGCAGAGACGTTGCTTTTTTTTGCAGAGCAATGCTGCTTTTCCTGCAAGGATTGTAGAATGAAAAGTGACTGTTTTTTTTGCAGAGACATCACTGTGTTTCCAGTCGACACTGCACCCCCTAAACTGGGTATTTCAGTCAAAAGCATGATCTTTTCCTAACCATAACCAAGTGGTTTTTGTGCCTAAACCAAACCACACCTTGACTAAAGCATTGTTGAAATATAAAGTTTCAACATATCCGCCACATGTAACGTATCCAAGGTTTGCAGAAAAGAAGAACTCTGGGGACTGGGCTGAACAAGGGACAGGTGTGGCTACAGAAGTGTTTGCACTTTAAGGCATTAAAGGAGACTGCAGCGGTAAAACGAAGGACGAACCTGCTTTATCGGGGATGTTGTTGTGTTTAGTTTGTGCTAGTGTGGGAAGCTGGCACATTCAATAGTGCTGAGCCCAGACAATCCTCCCAGGTGAGCCTCACTAGTCTACAGTAATGCAGAACCGCAAGTTCTCACTGAGCAAACACTTGCAGAGAAAAGAACAGACCCAGTGTTTCAGGAGGAGCAGCAGATAGAATTCAGAAAAAGGACGAGATATGGCAGAAACATTCAAGTCACGTCTCAAGTCATTCCTTTCCAAGTGAATAGACTAACTTCATCAATACATTCAGTTTGGCTGTGTAGTCATACTGTGTCTGCAACCTATGAGACTATATACAGTATATATATATATATTTATATCACTAAAGTTCTTCAATATATTTCTAATTAGAAAATGTTGCTCAAATGTCATTACTTAAAATGCTTGCTGTTAATGAAGAAAAAGAATTAAAAAAAAGATAAATTCTCACATTCAACCAGATAATTCATCAAAAATAATTTTGATCAAAATACACTGTACAGTAATTATACAAAAATAAAAATATCATACGCTGGCTACAATAACAAATCCAATTGAGATCATCTGCTGCAGTTGTTTAAGACAGACAATTAAAATCAAAGACCTTCAAACTGTCACGCTCAGTTTATAACAAGAGAGTAAACTACAACTGTTAAACCAATAGATATACAGGAGATATTATGCACTTGCTGAATTCATTTCTATTGTACAATAGTTGTCCTAATCATTTTATACTGGCAAAAAGGACTACCAGAAGTAAATACTGCATTACAAACAAAAAACCTCCCGCTCACATCCTCGAGTCCTGACACGTTCATTTGGTCGGTAAGTCTGCTGCACACTTACCCAGTCCACCAACAGAAAAGGAACAGCAGTAAAAGTGTATCATCCGTTAGGCCGGGCCGCTCCGCTTCATGTTTTCATGGTGCAAATTGGAACAACGATGACCAGGATCACAGTGCAGGTAGCTGCTGCAATCAGTGCTCCGATCTTACACACCTTCGCCCTCCTGAACTCCGCCTCTTTCCTCTTGAGCAGTGAGCCGTAGCCGGGTGTGTAGACGTCCTCCATCCAGTACTCCAGGTTGTTGGGGTTCAGGGACTCCTGCGTCTGAAGGAACAAACAGAGACAATAAGTAAGAGGAGGCACAAGTCTGAGGAAAGCTGCACATTTTAATTATAAACATACACCCGAGATTCGTTGCTCAAACACAGCTGGGAAACAAGGAGATGCTCCGCTAAAAACACCAAGATTCAGTAAAAAACATGCAGGTTCCACGGCTCAAACACCGCTGAGAAACACCAGTGTGCCGCTAAAAACACCTTGGTTCTTAAAAACATGCAGGTTATGTGGCTCAAATGCTGCTGGGAAACAACACGATGTGTCAGTGAACAACACCAAAGTCTGGTGGCTCAAACGGCACAATGTCTCTGTAAAAAACACCTGAGATTTGTTGCTCAAACACAAGTGGAAAACACCATGATGTGCCGCTGAACACACCCAGATTCAGTAAAAAAAAATGTGGAGGTTCCATGTCGTCAAAACACTCAGGTTTTGTCCCACAAACACCTGTGGAAACACCTCAAAAGGTCTCCAATAAACAACCAGTTCAGTTGTTTGTTGGTCCTGAAAAGCATTCTGCAGCTTGGCAGGTGTCTCGCCAAGGTGTCACACCATCCACCATCCCCTCAGAATCAGAATCAGAAATACTTTATTGATCCCTGGGGGGAAATTGTTGGCGTTACAGGTGCTCCTTACCAGAGTAGAAAGATAATCGTATAGTGCAAAAAAATATAAATAGTAACCTATCAAATATACACAGATAGACCTCCCAATGACAAAGTCAGCTTTTATATATGTCAGGTTAGAAATGTTGATATGAAACACGCGAAACATACAAATGTGTTCATGGTTCGCAGATATGTACAATGCAAACATTTTCCTCTGGAAACTTCTGGGCTCTGGGCTGTTGTCTGTACCGAGATGGATCTTTAAAATGACGCCGCTGTGTGATCGCTTGTTCACAAACATTGGCATTCTGAGGTGTGTGTGTGTGTGTTGCACCAGCTTGTATTTGCAGATTGCTTGTCAGTGCTGTTGAGTAATCCACGACCTTTAATTCTTCACATCCAAGAGTTTGTGTAGCAGAGAAATCAGATTTACATAAGTACTATTACTAATATTTATACTACTGACAATTCATTCCAGAGACGTCTCAATAACCACAGACAAGCTCATTAAAGGGAAAGTTTGGATCTTCTGAAATTGGGCTGTATGAGGTACTAATCCACAGTCAGTGTAGGTTACACAGCAGATTTCAGTTGGCCCGCCCCCAGTCAACACAGAAGCTGAGCAACATACTGCTGTGGACGGGGTCAGTAACAAAACATATCATGATTCAAGAGGCGGGCCTCTGTGGTGGTCACGACAATGAGTTTACAGTTGGTAAACAGTGGAGGAGAAACTGGTGGTAGCAAATGCTGGATTCTGTGGCTGTGTCTCAGTTCAGGGCTGAAAATGTTTTAAAACAGATTGTGTCATATCAGCGCGACCAAGGCCGTCCCATTTTGAAGGCTGCTTCAGATGCGGCAGAGACATGCAGCCTTCTTTCCCTGGATTTGGAGGATGCAACGGATGAATCCTTTGTGGCCCTGCCTATCCCAAGATGCATTGCGTGCCAGTGACTATTATATATTAAGTTACATTAACTAACAGTTGTTAACTAGCTAACGGTTAGCTGTGTTTAACATTACTGTTAGCTAAACGCAGACAGCTTTAACAATCTTAATTTAATTTTTAAGTTTACCTGAAAACGGTCCATCAGCCTGAAATATATCAGATGGCGGTGAATCATCTCCTCAAGTATTAAATAAAAAAATATATATGATCACAATCTCTGGGTCCTTGATTTAGGGCTAACTAGCTTAATAGCTTACTCCTTCTTTTGTCAAGCACAGCTGGTTGCCAGGTAACAGGGACACCAACAGGTCGGGGCGAGAACAACTGGTGATGCAACCAGGAAATCCTCCACAGACCAGACCGTTTGGTTTGGCTGATCTGGTCTTCAAAGGACATCAATCGTGAAGGTCGCGTCCTTCGAAGGCTGCAGTCCCTGAACTGAGACACAGCTTGTGTGTGCGGTCCACATCCTCCTCCTTCTCTTCATCATCGTCCACCTGAATATTATTATCTGACCTGTTGAAAATGAGCTGTCTGAGTTATGAAATGATTCTGTGCACCCGTTGCTCTGCCTCGTCTCAGCTGTGTCTCGCCGCCACATTTCTTCACTGATTCGTGGTCAAACGTCTCTAACGGTTCTGACGGAGGCGAAAAACCCAGAAAATCAAACCTGTTCTGAAAATTTATAAATATGCAACAATTTCAAAGGCCTTCACCCCAACACTGTACAACGACGCTTAAAAAATCTGAACTGTCCCTTTAAGGGGCTGCACCGAAATACCTCGAAAACAAATGACAGATGCCTTGAAAGAAAAGTAAATTATCTCAATGTCTGGCCATTTTAACCACCAAACAAGGAGCAGATGGCGAGCTCTGACTGTGTGCTAATGAGAGGAGCCAGCAGGGGGATGAGAGGAGTCAATGCGACCGGCCATGATTGACCCCGAATACAACCAAGGATAACGTCTGATAGATTCCTCCTTATTTCACCATGTCTTCAGTCTGCACCAGCAGCCACGCTCTCTGTGCACTCTACACGGTACACCTGACCACACCGTGCATGCTGCATCCTGACTTTAAACTAATGAGTGTACACACCGTCACCAGGGAGCTCGTTTTCATTGTTGTGTTGTGTGGGGGGCATTTTGCCTTAATTAGACAGGGACAGTAAAGAGCTGACAGGAAATAAGGAGAGAGGTGAGGGACAAACAACAAATGTCCCCAGAAGGGACTGAGCCAGGGACGCTGGCATTACATCGTCAGCATGTTAAACCACCATCACGCCTCTTTTTCAAACTCTAATTAGGGCTGACGGAGGTGTTTAGTTTCAGTTCGTGAAGCTACGGTGTCTCTGAGTCAATAAAGTGAAGCCACCATGTTCTTCAGGCACAGAGAGGAGAGACGCTCTGCAGCCTGGGCGTGATGAAAGCAGAGCTGCTGCAGGACTCTGTACCCACAACAAAACCTGGCTCTGCAACAGAAAGATGGATTTTGTTTTTCCAATCTGCTCTGTAATGGTTTCACTAAATACGGTGCAGGAGACACATTTGTCATTGTGAAGCTTCCAACTAACAGCGTCTTGTTATTTTAACTGATTCTTTATTATACTATGAAAGAGAGAGCAGGAGGCAGATGGACGAACCAGAAACATGTCCCACAGTAGTATGATAATAACAGGTAAGGGACTGTTCGTTATTTATGAGGGGGCAGGAGGTGGTGCACAAAGGAGCACTAAGGAGGGACTTATGCTTTTTATTTTGGCTTAGGTAGGGGCATACAAATTTAGATTGCCAATTTTGTATTTATTTTACTGCAGATTTTTGACAAAAACAAGCCTTCTGAAGGCAATCGCCAAAATCACAGCATTTATTACAACCAGAAACTATGAAAACAGAAATTATCGTTTGATTTTCAAATTTCTGACGGCCCTCAGACACATCGTGTGCGACAAAAGGGTTGTGTCGAGTTTCCAGCTTCTCCATGATTTCCAATCTCAGGTCATTCGCCCTTGTTGTAAAGGAATCATTCCAACAGCTCCATATTCTCTGCCCTAGTCCATCTATAGCCATGTTTCCATCAGCCTGTTTAGATGCGCATCTAGAAATATCGCATCGGAAAATTATGATGAAAACGTCAAAATACGAATTAAAATTGCCTGATTCGCACAAACTAAAATACACTTGCTTTAGCCGGGTTTTGGATGATTCGAAAAAATGTTGATTCGCAAAACGGGGGATGAAAACAGTTATGTTCGAATTAAGTCTGACGCAGCGCACCTCTCTCCATGGTGATACCCACACTCCGGGTCGGGAAGGCGGTAATGCATTTACAAGCTGGTTGCCAACCACCAGAAAACGTAGAAGAAGAAGAATGCGAGACGTGTTTTGTTTCCGGTTCTGCGGAAAACTAGCGCAAGTTCATAGTTTTCACCAAAGTCCGTACATTTAATGGAAACACACAGGGTTCGTATTTCCTTTTTTTTTTTTAAGATATTTTGGGGGGCATTTTTTAGCCTTTATTTGATAGAACAGACAAGTGTGAAAGGGGGAGAGAGAGAGGGAGTGACATGCAGCAAAGGGCCACAGGCTGGAGTCGAACCCGGGCCGCTGCGGCAACAGCCTTGTACGTGGGGCGCCTGCTCTACCACTAACCACCGACGCCCCAGGATTCGTATTTCTTTTAATGCGCATTTCCCAATGATTCGAATCACTTTTGGATGGAAACAGCTTATGTCTTGTTCCAGTGGCCAATTTCTCATCAGGTTCCCCTGGTTCCCCAACACCTGACCCTTGTTGACCTGGGCAACATCCGAGCTGGTGTGACGCTTGTGTTTGCATTTGAACTCATTCTGAGATAGGCTAGCAGTAGGGACGCACGCGATTAGTCATCTGAACGATTAAACGTCCGCCCCCTCACTAGTCGGCACCAGAAATATTAGTCAATTAAACCAATTAGGGTTTTATTCATGTACAAATCAGCTTAACTGTCATGCAGCCATCAGACAGCAGTCCCCCTCCTCGTGGTAATGCTCCAGCAGACTGGAGTTTTAAATTGGAGAGATGTCCTCTCACAAAACCAGCGATACTTTGATCTAGAAAATGGATTCAGCAGCAATGAATCTTTTGTGAGACGTTTTATTATTTGTTAACGTTAAGTGAGTTGTTGTCAGATAATGTGCAGGTTTACATTCATACTGCACGCAGCAACATGCCTCTCATTTCAGCGGAAATTTAATTATAATTTACATGTTGTTTTATTAACTTTAAAGTGAAGTGCATCATTTCTGTCAGATAATCTGCAGGGTTCAATGTGCCCCACATTTCAGAGGCACCTTATTTATTTTAGATGTTATCTTAGTGGTTGAGTTTTGACTGAGTTGCCGTCATGTTCACATTCATACCGCACGGCACAAAGTGTCTCGTACTTCAGCGGCATTTAAAATCCGACATGGTTGTTGAAGATTGTGATTAAAGGCTTCAAAGGGCTCTGAGTGCACACAATATTTTTTGGGCCAATGTTTCAAATACTTAACAATAAATTTTGACTGTTTTCTGAGTGTTTTCCTTTTTTAGACTAGTCGACTAGTCTTACTTAAAATTTTCATGTAGTTGACAGGGAAATTAGTCGCCAGGAACATCTCTAGCTAGCAGCTTTAAGGACCTTGCTAAGGGTCCAGACTGGATCTGTGTTGCCCCACCCTGACCGGAATGATAACCCCCTAACAGTCATTCCTATCAACCTGCTTCTCTGCTCCTCTGGCACCACAGTTTTCACCATCTTTTGGACCACTTGTAGCATAACGTGATGACATCATCGCAAGCAGACAACACAATGGCGCAAATGACAGAAGTCGTAGCCCTCTGCTGCAAAAAATGAACGCTCTAGGTTTTAAAGTTTTGATTTTACATCAATTTTAAACAGGATCATGTAAACAATAACATCCCAAGGTGATAATGGGACAATACAGTGGTGTCACCACATGTTTTCACCATCTTTTGGACCACTCGTAGCATAACGTAATGACATCATCGCAAGCAGACTACACGAGGGCACAAAAGACACAAGTCATAGCTCTCTGCTGCAAAAAAAATGAACGCTCTAGCTATTATAGTTTTTTAGTTTTTATTTTAGATAGATTTTAAACAGGATCATGTGAAACAACCCCCACAGGTGCTCGCAGAAAGTCCTTTTTCAGATGGTTCACTTTAAACTTTCAAACTAATTTATGGTGGACAGAGGGTCATGCATTTTCTGCCAGTCACTCAGGGAGGCTCAAGGGAATATTTTGTAGCTTCAGGGAGGATGAAAAAAAAAGAAATAAGAGAAGAAGTCGTAACAGCCTAGCCATCCCCTCTCCTCTGATAATAAAGAACAGTCCCTAAATATAACAGTGTACTCTGCAGGACTGAACGCTCCACTAGCCTTGTCACGATGCAAACAACAAAACAAAGATGATTCATCCCAAGTGAGTCTTTCTGGGACTTGTTCTTGAGCGATTTTGAGATGACGCACGACACAGACATGGGTCAGTAAGGTGTGATGTGGTTGTTCATTAACTCACAGGTGTGACTTGAGACAGTCACAATAAAAGGCCACTCTTTAGTCATGTTCAGTGACTGATCGTTAGTGACATTTCACTGATAATCACTCACTGACCATGAAAACTCTGCTACAGTGAGGCTCCGTGATTTTGATGTCCATTGTTTTCTCTTCCAAATAAGTTCGGCTGAACTGGACGTTTGTTTTGTGTTTTTCAACTCAGTGATGTTATCGTGCCTCGAGTTACTCACATCTCCCACCCTGTGTGCAGCCTTGTAACCTTTGTCTTTATCTTTCTCCATCCCCGGGGAATTTCAAGGTCAGGAACACTGTCAGAGTGACGCTCAGCTGTTGTGGCGCCCTGAAAATAGAGCCCGTAGTGTATTGATGTGTTTGAATTATATGTTTTGCTGTTTGGGCTGCTGCTCTGTCCATGCTGCTGAACATTCTGTTGTTACATGGTTCTTTGGGCTTAAAAGCTCTGTGTGGTGGAGGAGAGCGTGTGTGGGGTGCTTAATCATGAATCGGTTTACTGCTGAGAACATTTTTGACCGGTTACACGCGTCAGTCTAGAGGTTAATTTTGCTGCTCTTCAGTTTCCTGCATTGTGCACCACCTGGGTCAGGTGGGAGCTCGCTAGTGGCGCCACTCATCCGCTGATTACTGCTGATAACACCGTCCCACCCAAGCGGCAACCTCTGGAGCTAAAAAATGAGGCCGATGCAGAACTGCAGTTCCTCTAATGTCCTCTAGAGGCTGGCTCCAAGAGCAAGTCAATCCCCAAAGACAGTGATTTTAAAATGCCGAACTTTACAGCAGAAATAAACATGTTTACAGCCTGGCACAAAAAAATGCCTTGAAAAAAAAAAAGGTGGCAGCAGCAGACATGCCAAACCACAAGTCCACAAACCAGCGGGTGATATCACCATAGCTGCATCTTTTTTTTTCATATTCAGAGCAGCCAAGACTAGCGGACCAGTGGAGACCAGAGGTTGGACGTAGGCCCCCAGGAACGCTGCCCAGCCTTGCAGCATAGTTTTCCCAGTGGCCACTCGCAGTATTGCAGCGAAAAAGTCCCTTGGCCCAAAAGCATTTTGCCCCATAGACCACTGTTATAAAAGAGTTGTCTTTAAAACTGCTGACAGGACACCTCCAACTGCAAACAAGGTCAATTATGACTCTTTCTGGTATGAATTTTTGATCAGTGGAGGTTATGGAGGCGCCTTGCGTTTCTGAGTTCATGGCACCTGGCAGGTTGCAAAACACCTTCCAGGGCCCTGCTGACAATATATCCCCTAAATCCAACATGCTGGACCTTCAGTTTTTATTCTGGCTGTGAAAGGTTTTTAAGGGTGTGCCTTCACAGAGCGTCTGTCTGATGAGACATATAATTATAGGGTAAGCTTGTTTGTAGCATCCCTAAACACGACAGAATGGCAAACAGAGAAATGCAGTGCTGTGAGGAGCTTTTTAAGTGTTGAGGTTTCGATTTGAATTGATATCAAAATGGGGGGATTTTGCTTTGCGCTGCACAATGTGATACAGACAGCCAGACTACAGGACGACAGATAAATACTAAAAGCCTTTTCCCACTTTGTCAGTAGATGCAGTAAGTGAAAGGTCTTTGAAGCCACTAAGGGAATCTGTAAGGACATCTGAAGCAGCAGTCACAGCACTGAGATGTCTTTCACCTACAGCTGGAGGCTTGTCAGGGAGAGGAATTGATTTCTGAGTCTCTGGTGACTCTGAAGGCCGTACAGTGACCATCAATAATGTGCCTCTGTGCCTGAGTCAAAGCTTAGCAGGGTCCCTGCAGTCGCAAGGAAGCCACACAGACACACAAGTAAGAGGAGACGCCCCGTATCTACGACAGGTCACACATGACGATCAATACTGGGGGAGGGTCTGCACTGGTGTGTGTGTATAAGTGATACAGTGGTAAATAAAATATGGGTGAGTTTTAATCTCAGCTGATGAAACGAAACAGCTAATGTTAACTCAGTTGTTCCAGTCAGTCAGGTGATTGTCAGCCAATCAGAAAACTTTTTAACCAAACAAAGCAGTCACACCATGTTTTTACTGTCCAATCCCTCATGGCTGTCCATCGTCCATCACACAGAGACAGTTCCTGTTCCTGTGTAGCCTCGCAGAGTCAAAGTCAACTGACATTTTAGTGTTGAGGACTAAAAGCTTTGAAGAGTCCCAGAGCAGCAACAAAACGGAGTCTTGCAGTCCATATCTACTTAATCTGACCAATTCAGAGTGTTGAAGCCCCGCATTAACTCCAGATGCCTTTTGGAATTCATTCTGTACTGTGAATTTTCTCCCTCGTCACTTAAACTGAAAGCACATTTGGAAGTGACGATTAACCGGCCAGTATGAAGAGCATGATCACAGCAGAACCTGTTTCAGTGTCCATGTTGTTTTAAAGCTCCAGTGTGAAGGATTTAGGGGGAATATAAAAACAGAAATGGAATATTCTGCAGTCACCAAGAACGGACAAACCAAGCATGAGCCCTTTTTATACCGGGTTCACACAAAACGATATCAGCCCAATTATAGTCAGATGCAGCGCTAAACAGTGTCGGCTCAGATGGTGAACAACGATGAGTGTCATACGCAATAATCCATCGTTTCATCTCGTGTAGTGGGTCATAGTAGACGACAACCGACACCACGTCTGGGACGCCTCATGATGACTTCTCCCGTCACAGCCGTCACTTTGACCAATAGGAACACAGAGCGATCTGCTGCCATGAAAACTGTATGACGACAACAGCCCAGCCTTTTAGATATTTCCTGTAGGGACGTTACCACACAGAGTAAAAAGGAAAAACGATCTTCATAATGGAGGACATAAAGGAATAAAATTCACAGATAGTGTCTGGGCCTTTACTCAGCACAATGACAGCGATGACTGGTCGTCGACCAACGTGTCGTCTGTCATGTCTGTCGGCCAAGTCACAACAAGATTTTATGACTCCACCATCACCTAATCTGACATAGTGACTTGAGGAACAGACAAAAATGTTGTGTAGTGTGAACCTGGCATTACACATAGATGGCGCTATAAAGCCACTATGAAGTCCCTTCTTTAGGCTGCCTTTGCATTTTTACACTGAACCAAACCACAGATGCGTCGTGCCATCCCAGAGTGTGATTTTAGACAGCGCGCTGGCATCCTGGAATCACGGGCATGACAGGTAACACAACAAAAACTAACTTCACTGCAGCAGCTGCAGCTAGCTTGACAGCAGTGTTTTAGACTGGACAGGAGTGTGGAACAACAGACTGGAGCATGTGCAGTCGGCACACCTGCTACGCAAACAGTCTGCGCAGTCACAAAAAATGAGCTGCATGCAACCGTCCACATAGAGGTCAGTGTGGACCCTTGTGGATGACGTGGGTGGATGACGAGATTCACTGTGAATTGGCCTGAAGACCAACTTGAAAAATGTTGAATGTACGCAGTTCAATTCTTCTGCAGGCTAGTTTCATTTCATCTCTGATGAGAACTCATTAGCGTTCCCCTGAAGGCTCAGAGAAGCGTCTAATAATCAGCCTCATTACGAGAAGAAGAGGCAGCAGGAACACACAGAACAGTCAGGGATAAAGGGTGTGAAGTAGGGATAGGTACGAGTTCTCAATTTAGACATCTGTATCCGTGCAACATAGAGCAGGGATACTCAACTTCCTTTTCCCAGGGGCCACTTTTGTAAAGAGACAGGAGGCCAGGAGCCAGGTATGAAAACAAACATTAGTAATATTTATTAGATAAAATGAATAAACGAGGCAGCCCTGCACATGTCAGGTGTACGCAGGGGTTGTGGGGCTCAGCCCGGACCTCTGTCCGGGGGGACCAGGGGATCCTCCACCACACTTTTTTTAATAAACAAGCTCTATGTTGATGCTGTTTATGCTCTCTGGGGCCTGATTTACATTCAAAGCACAAAAAATCCCCAGGTGAATAAATTTACTTTCATTGTGAAATAGGAAATGGTTGGCGGGCCACTCGGCACCCTGTCGAGAGCCAGATTTGGCCTGTGGGCCATAAGTTAAGTATCACTGATAAAGAGTAATCGCCTCTAGCCTCCCACATGTGAACATGACTTTTACATATATGTTTTTAACTTTTTAAAATTGGTAAAACCTTTTTCAATGAGCTGCATGCAGACTGTTGTTACGCTCAGCGCCTCCTTGCCCTCTCTGTTTATCACGAAACTGCTGTTGCGGGAATGTGAGCTGCATGCTGGGGATCATTGGGGTAAGTCAATAAGTGAGGTAAGTGATGTCAGTGTGAGTTTGTTGGGACCATTTAAAGGCTCAAAGATGTTCCTTCAGCGCTGCGTCAAACCTATGTTATGGCAGCAACAGAAAGTTTGCTGATTTTTTTTTTTTATGTTAAACTTTGAATTTATAGTTAAAATGCCCATCCCAAGTGTTAAATACCCACAAAGTTACAGGATGGCTATGTTCAGCTCACTCCCCTGCAGCCCTCCCGTTTAATTTGCTGGGAGTCGTTAGAGTTCAGTACCTGCAGGTCCAGAGCGGTGAGCTGCTTTCCCTTCTCTCCTGAGTTGCGTTTATACTCCTCGATGGTCCAGGACGGCTGGCCGCGCTTTCCATCTGACAGGCTGGTGAGCCTCAGGTCGGTGTACAGGGGGCTGCCTTTCACGTGGGCCTTAATGGAAGGGGTGAAGGGGTGCGGAGAGAAGACCTGTTCGCTCAGGTAGGACTCCTTCGGTGGTTTCGGGGGGTGGTGGGCTTGGGGGAGCTCATATTGACGCTCTCGCTCTGCCTGGAAATGGAGAGAGGATTAGAGAATCAGAGTAGTTAACAACAGGGTAATTTATTCAACCCTGTGAGCATCTGCTTTAGAACAACAGCTCTGTAGTCTGATTTATTTTAGGCAACAGGGGAGTTACTCATTGTAGATTAAACGGGGCCTTTCACTGAGCATTTAGAGATGCTTTTAACTTCACAACTCTCACTGAGTGTAACAGGTTATCTGTGAGGCAAGGAGCACAGGATGTTCTACATAACAGAGGGTTTATTACAAATTATTTTAATATCATCAGACTGTTCATGTAAATGCTCAGGCACACAGTACAATGTTAATCTGCAGACTTTAGACAAATAGAGGCAGTCCCCTCTCCAACCTGCTGATCATATGAAGCGTGCACTGACATATATCATAGTGTTAAGTCTTCCTTGCTGATGTCTGCAATATGCATGACAATTAGGGCTGCCCCCTAATAGTCAACCAAACATCAGTCGACCAGAGAGGTCATTAGTCGGCAAGAGTCAATTAGTCACAGAAAAAAAAAAAAAAGTGAAACTCTGCACCTTGTCATAATACCAAACCTATATGACTGGACCATGTGTGAATTTAATTTGAAAGGACAGACACAGGAAGTGTCCACGCTCAGCAGTCAGACAGGAGTCAAGTTAATCAGAGAAACCCCGGTCAGTGGAAGTAGCAACCTGAATCTAGCTCTGGGTGACCAGACAGCCCCAATTCCCCACCGGATCAGCAAACTTTCTGTTGCTGCCCTCACACAAGGTATACCCAGGGCTGCCGCTGCTCAACAGTCCACTGTGCTGGTTGTTTTTTTTCGCTGGCCAAATTCAAGCTGCTACAGCCACCAACTAGCACACTGTTTCCTGAGGTGCTGCCCACTCACCTCCCGGCAAAGCAGGGAGGCCATGTTCACATTTGCATATTTCCATAGATGAGTCTTGTCGGTTACGTGTAGCCACATGGTATACACATACATTTGTGCTGTAAATGTGTTGTTTATATATAAAACAAAACAGTCGATTAAATTTCCATTCACAGCGTGTACTCTAACAGAGTTTAATATACCCTGTCTGATATAAAGAACATTACTCATCCAACACAGATTTAATTAATTTTCAGGGAGCAGTTTTTCTTAATAGCACACACAAAATGAAGAATAAAGCCTTCCTTGAGACGGAGTATTGACTTCATTGATCCCGCAGCACTTACAAACAGCTGCCATCAATACCAACCACGGTGAGAAACATCTGTCTCCAGGGTCAGTGAAGGTGATATGAATGTGTGTTTGTCTTTATCAAGCAGAGGAGCTCGCTGTTGTGCTTCTCAGGTTGCAGTCAGCAGCCTGTGTTAATTGGATGGCTTGTGAAGCGGAGTCTTTAGAGAAACTGAAGTGTGATACATTACTCTGACGAGGCAGAACATTCATGACTCATCAACAGTCACCACTTCACCATGGAAACCGTCCTCGGCAACTCATTGACTATTCTCACAACAGTTAACTTTAATCTGAGTAGACCGCAGGAATCTGGACACGTTCACAACAGTTCATTAAAGGGAAACTCTGCCGATTTCCCCGCTCTTCCAGACCAGGAAGATATTAAATTAAAGTGCAAATAATGTCAATGTGGAATTTAAATGTGCATATCAATAAAATAATAATAATACACTCGTATTTCTGGTGCCAGATTTCTTCTACTCTATAATTTCAGACACCTTTAATATTTTTTACCCACTCACTGATGTCAAAATGTGTATTTTATTTCACTTTAAACTTGTAGCTATCTGTTATTTATCTTGTGTGTGCAAGTATAAATTAGACTCCTTATGTTTACCATAGGGAGCAACAGAGCAACAGTGGATATGTGACGTACAGGGCACCAAAACAGCCAGACGATGCCTTAATGGCAGCAACATCTTCTGTCTTCTTTATCAAAAGGTAGACAGTGGAATCTCACCTCTGCAAGTACAGGAATATGAACGTGTTGCTGCTCAGTGACCTTACATTTTCCTCATACTACAGTCTGCGTCATGACCCATAAAGTGGCAAATAACTGGCCTTATTGAATTAATGATAACATGGCCTGATTGAAGCTACAAAATGCCACTGGATCTGGCTTCTGATGGCGTTCAGGTGTTTTTACATTCAGGGCCCTGTTGAAATGAGATATAGCTCATGGTCTAAAGTGCGTTTAGGGCGTGTCAAACTCCTCTTATCCTGAGTTAAAGGATGCGTACTTTTATGTCTAGGTGACTCCAAATCACGAGAGCTTCTTACATTTTGCCTTCCATGGAATACCTTCTGGTACAACAGACTGCCGTTTAACACAGGTTTAACACGAGCACTCAGATGATCAAACAGATAGTTATTAAACCAGCAGCTGATCACTGTTATCTAATCCACCTTAATTAGAGACAAACTGAAAAGTGCTTTGCTGCTTGTTCAATAGAGAGGCAGTGACCATACTGTAAGTCTCAGTTTTGCCTGTAGACCCTGCCAGTGTTGGGTGGCATTACTTTTGACAGTAACTAGTTACACTACAACACTACTGCCAATAAAAAGTAACTTCTTATGTTACAGCGTTACCTACAGAGACAAGTAACTCCTTAGAGTACTCTTGTGTTACCAAAAAAGAAAATCCCTTTGCTATTCTTTGAGCATGTTGCTGCTTATTTTATCCACAGGATGCACGTTCCTTAAAATGACTCTCCCTACACTGAATAATCTGTATCTCTGCATGCTAATAACAGGAACGACAGACAGCAATATTGCCTTCAATATGCTTTATTAGCGCTTTATGTTTGATTACAAAACATACACCGATCAGCCAGAACATTAAAACCACTGTCAGGTGAAGTGAATAACTTCAATTGATAATAATAACTAACATTACAATGCAATGATCCCCTGGGAAACATTTGGCCACTTGACACGCACAACCCACTTAAACACTGTTGCAGACCAAGTACCCCAATGGCAGTGGCCCCCCAGCAGAAAAATATGCCATGCCACACTGCAAAAACTGCTCGGGGATGGTCCAGGGAACTTAACAAAGAGCTCAAGGTGTCAATCTGGCCTTTGAATTCCCCATATTCCAATCTGATTGAGCATCCGTGGGACATTTTGGTATCTGGCTTCAAAACCAACAGGACTCAAAGGATCCGTCGCCAACCTGTGCCAGGTCCATGCCTTGACATGTCAGAGTCGGGTCAGATACAAGGAGGCCCCACTGTGGATTGGGCATACCTCTGGGGTACTGACAAGTCCCACAAATGCTCAATCAAATTGGGGTCTGGGAAATTTAGAGGCCAGGTTGTCGTCTTTGGGCCCACCAACATCAGGGAGTGCCTTTGCCATGAGGGGGTGTATTTGGTCTGCAATGGTGTTTAGGTGGGTGGAGCATGTCAAGTGGCATCCACATGAATGCCAGGTCCAAAAGTTACCCAGCAGAACACTGCATTGTAACAAGATAATCAATGTTATTGACTTCACCTGTCGGGGTTTTAATGTTTTGGCTGATCAGTGTACCATCCTGTGGGTACAAGCGTGGCCAACGGCATACATTTTTTGTTGTGTTTTTCTAGCAAATCTGAACTATCTGAAGTACATAAATATAAACACAAACTGAGGGTACCCGACAGGTGGCAGCTTGGCAGCCTTTTGGCTGTTATATCGATCAGATAATGAACTATTCGTTGTATCATATGCCATCAAATCAATATCATGATTTATTGAGCATTTTACCATGATCACGATTAACAAATGATTATTTTGTTTTTGTTTTTTGCCTTCATAGTACACTGACAGGGATTGTACTGTAAATACGCTCAACTATTAAAAGTGGGATCTTTTTATTTATTGAATATGTTGAACAATTGAAATCAAATGTTGGTGAAGATTCTCAGTCATCCAGATCATAAGTGCTGTATCGTAGGCAACTGGACTTGCTTGAGTTTCTTGAAGACGTTCCGCCTCTCATCCAAGAAGCTTCTTCAGTTCTTAAGAACTGGTGCGGAGTTGCAGGCTTTAAACTCTGTGTGGGTGTGAACCATTACAGAGTTGTTAAGGTCACGTGTTGTTAGGGTTAGATGGGTCCAGGTGAGAATGGGTGTTAAGTTGTCTGGGGAGGGATCCAAAGACTGCATCATAGGTGAGTGATAATTGGTGTCATAGTTTAACGGCTTTGTTTAAAGACGGTCGTTCCAGTTTTGACGTAAACGGCTTCTTTCACGCCTCTTTCAGACCGTCTTTCTTCTCTGGCCAAGATGTGGACATTGCTGTCCTCGAAGGAGTGTCCCTTCTCGTTTTGATGTAAGTGGACAGCTGAGTCTTGACCTGGCGAGCTGCTCTCCTGTGCTGCGCCATGCGCTTGTTGAGTGGATGTTTTGTTTCAATGTACAAATCGGCTGTGGCTCAGAGTTACAGAGGGTCGTGTCTGTGAATGGGTGACTGTGACATGTTGTGTAAAAAGCGTTTTGAGTGGTTGGATGACTAGACAGGTGCTGTATCAATGCAGGTCCATCCATCCAAATCTGTGCCATGTTGACATCAAAGGTCACATACAAAAAAAGTCACATTTTAGTTTTAATGTAAAAAGCAAGCGCCCTGAAAATGTAGAAAATAAATAACTTGCATTTCTTGCAAACAAAATAAATCATTTTAGATACTGTCATGCGAAAATTAGAAAATAACATAGGGTTTGTAAATTTGTAAATTACTCGTTGTTATCGAGAGCTGCTTTGTGGAGGCACTTGTTGCTGAGTGCTCTGTCTGTTTTTTGCACTGTTCATATTTGGTGATGGGATTGTGCGCCAAGTGCAACAGATTGGTGTTATCACCTTCAGTTGCTGAAACAGTTTTTACGCACTGTTTACATTTGATTTCTTTCTGTTTGATGTCGTCTTCACGAAAGCCAAAATGTGTCCAAACAACGGACACAGCATTTTTTCCTTGGTACAAGTTGCTCAATTGCTCAGTCGACTCGGTGTTTGAGTTCTCCTCCATGTTGCTCCATGTTGCGTTTTTAAGGGGACAGTATATGAACACACACACAGTGGGGAAAGTATAAACAGAACTTAAAAAAAAAATACTGATATGGGCAAGATAACGTTGGTTCGAGGTTCTGAATGTCTGTTTCGATTAATTGCCCAGCCTTAACCCTGCCCAGAGTACTTCGTGTCCCGTCTTGTTTTCAGCACAAAAGTACATTTTGTTTTGTGCAATCTGGTCCGACCCTCCTTAATATGCAGCCTGGAACACAATATAAGACTATGTATAACCCTAATTTGGCTGTAATGGCTCTGATTTTCCAGATCAAAGGGAGAAGAGTTGGCACATTAGGTCGAAGTGATCTCTATTTAAATCTGAACAAATCTAATGTGTAAATGCAGGTAAATAAGGAGCGATTCAGACCAAAGGCAACGGGCCAGACTGTGGTTTTCAAAGTGCCCTAAATAGCAGGCTCATCTTGAAGTAACAGCTGGTGGGCTTGTCGATGCTACAGTCCATTGGCAGAGGAGCTGACTGTGGCAGCTGAGTCCCAACCATCATTATCCAGGCTCTTCCTTTTCCTCTTATTATTTTCCTCCACATTGACGAAGCTTGAGAGAGGACAGAGGGCGAGTCGATCAGTAAAATGAACATTACAGTTACGAGTCTGTAGGATGAGGTAACACTCTGTACAGTATCACAGGACAAACCTGTGTCAGGATAAACCCCACTCTCCCCATGTTAGCGGATAGGATGCTATTGCATTAGTTACTAAACTATGTGACCACATACGAGGTGAGATACATCAACGTTGGTCAGACAGAATTATATAAACAGTTTCACTAAATCAGCTTCTGTTTTTAAAAACATAATACCTCCGCGCCGCACATAGCTGTGGCCACTGGCATTATGTTTTTGAGTTGTCTGTCTGCTCCGTTCTCGTGAGCATGATATCTAAAGAACACCTTGAGGGAATTTCTTCAAATTTGGCACAAACGTCCACTCAGACTCAATGATGGACTGATTAGAATTTGGTGGCCAAAGATCACTGTGACCTCACACAATTGTTTTGGCTGTAAGTCAAGAATTCTTACGCTAATTTTAACAACATTTCACACAAATGTCTAATAGGAATCGGATATAATGAAGTGATGACATTTTACATCAAAAAGGTCAAATTGTCACCCTCGAATTATAAGGTTCTATCTGACATTTTTATCAGAATTTAGTTATTCATAGATTCTTATTCTATAGCAGGTTATTAGCATTATGTGAGTCTTTTAAGTTATATGCATTTTTTTTTTGTTTGGAATGTGAACATCCGCAACGTTGCTGCACAATCATCATGGCGGGAACTGCGCATTGGTTCGACAGCCCATTGGTTCGACATCCCATTGTTCCGACCATATTAAACTCATTGTTCCGAAGTCCATTCCGAAATCATCTTGGTGCCCTGTGGTTAAGGTCTGGTTAGGTTTAGGCACAAAAACCACTTGGTTAGGGTCAGGAAAAGATCATGGTGTGGGTTAAAATGAAAAAGAAAGTGACAAACACATAAGCCGTGAGCCTGCTCCACCTCAAGGTGGTCGCGGCGCACCATATGCCCGCCGCGAGCCGTTCAGCACCCCGGACAGTCGGACTAATGGGATGTCGAACCAATGACATGGACCCCATCATGGCCATCCGCGGTCTCCCCCCAGGTGGCCCCGGTGAGAAATCAGCTTCATTTTGTCCCATAAACCCACTTTTGCTCTGTTAACTACTGTTAGCTCTGTTAGCACCATTAGCAGTGCAGCATAGCTAGCTGGGCTAATATTAAAAAAATGTTAAAGAAGTTTTGTGGCACAAAATTAGCTGCTTACTCACTGGGGCTAGCTATGTCATCCGCCACCGGGACAGTGTTAACAGCGGTAATCGTGAATAAGCGCCGCTGCTAGTTAGCTCCCACCTAGCCTAGCTGCTGCACAGTGCAGAGAATCCAAGGCTAACATTAGCTAACCAGTGGAGGATGGAGGGTGGGCAGTGGGCATTGTGTTTCCAAATGTGAATGCAGTTAGCTGGCTGTCAGCAGAGCCAACAGAAAATACAATAAAAGACATTTACAGTACTTCACAAAACATTCTGTATTTCTATCCACCTCTAAATGGACAGGGCTTTAAAAAGTGGTACCAAAGCTCACTGAGTCAGTGAAGCACCAGACCAAAATGAAAGGCCTCTTGTGTTTCATGTCATTTTGCATTTTTCTTTCCTTAAAAATTAACAAAATGAACCCAATCTGACATCCTTAGTACAGAGATTATCTGGAATATCCTTACACTTTATCAGTCCCACTCTCTGTGCAGTACAGTCCTGGTTAGATGTGTTAGAGTAGCTGTTTGCTGTCTAAGCCAAGGAAAACCTAAACTAATGGTTCCTGGAATAATGTGTTTAATAACCGACCATATTCCTGCCTTAAACTGACCTCTACACTGAACAAAATATTTATCACTGAAGACAGAACCTCATAATTCTGAGCAGAGAGTGAGCTCTTAGGATTTGAAGGCTCTATCTGGCCATTATCTAAAGTCATATCTCAGGAACAGAGGGAGATATATTCTGTATCTGACCAAATGCCCATACTGAATTGGTGACTCTAACATTGAAACTGTGCTGATTGTATAGATCTGTGTGAAGCGTCCATGTTTTCACAGACATGGATGTAATTTGTAGGAAAAACTAAACTTGTGCGTGAAGGCCTACAACAGCAAGGCGGTAATTCTAGTTTATTTCTGTGGTTATTATTTCAACTACCTGGTGGAAAATCTTACTCCGTCTGTCTCTGGGTGCAGATTCGTGTGTTCATGTTGTGATGTTCTGAACCATCCAGATATTTCCTGAGAAGCTTTCTGTTTGCTGAGCTGTGGTTATCACGTTTGGCTGTGATTACACAGCTGTTTCAGAGCTATGAGACCGGTGATGTGACTGACTGAGAGCGTATTTAATAATTACCACCACCGCTGATGTGTCACCTTCACCTTGCTCCATTGCATACTCTGCTGCTGCACATACGTGCACCAAAATAGAAGGTGAGGATGGAGACGCCCACACAGTCTGTGCGCCCTCTTACTCAGATTTCAGCTGAGGGTGCCGTGCAAAGCCTTGCAGAAAAACAGAACCCAACACCTCTGGCATCTTATATGTATTTTTTATTCACTGTAATTATTGTGTCTACACAGTATAAATCACTTTTAATATCCCGGCTATCCTATAATTATCTTACTGGGCCAGTTTCCCCATGTGGATAATAAAGTTTCACTGTAATATTGAGGCCAGCGATGAGACAGGAAATCTGTTAGAGAGACACATGCAGCATTAGCCTCAGTGAACATGCATCTGGTCACATACCCCTCCCTCTTTTTTATAGGACATGTTCTGCACAGATTGAGACATCACTCTGGTTCCTGTTTATGCTGCTTCCACCAATATATCCAAGAATACTTCTCCCAGTGCCTCACAAAGGTTTGAACTGTGGAAACACATTCACCTATTTCCAGGTTTTGTGCTAAACTGGGCTAATGGCCTCCTGCTTCACACAATAACACAGTTTGATTTTTAAAATAAGATCACAGTCCCATAAAATGAACTAGTTCATGTTAAGTTTTTTTAAATGAGCTGCTCCGAGCTCTTCTTTTTAAGTAGCACCTCCTCCGACTCACCCATCCATCCATCCCCAGCCCCAAGTCACTGCCACTGCCCACTTCCCAAACCAAATGACTTACTGTATATAACGACAGCGACATCAATCTGTTCCAGTGTGTAATTATAGAATCAGAAGAGGCTTGGTGGTCTTGACATGTAACACAACAACGTTGGCCTCTAGTGTGACATACTACGCACGTGTCAGCAGCGCTTTATACACAATAACAACAGCAAAACATGTCAACAACAATCATTTACTGTCCCTGTTATATGGCAGCTGGGCGGTATAACTGTAACCAGTGTAACCTTTAGTGATGTCTGTGTTGTGTTGATATAAAAAGGCTCAGACTGTGGGTATGTCTGGAGGCGATCTCCGTTTATTCCTGACAACGGGTGGCAAAACCAAAAATCCTCGGTCACACACAACCACACAAACTCCAGCCCCTACACAAATCAAGTGACACAACATTACATTAACATATAATCATAGCTTAATAGTGCTAACACATGGAAATTACCACAAGAGCAATGACACTTACCTCTCCCACAGAGCACAACAGCAAAAGGGGAGAGGCGAGCAGGAGACACCCCATTATAGGTGGGGTTCCCCCAGAGGTGAACGCAGGGTACAGAAACTGGTAATCAAACGTTCCACATACTGAATATGGAGATGTAAGTGTGTCAGGTAATAACAACTGAAACAAATTTTGTGTAATTATAATACTTAATATTACAAATGTACATTTAACTTTGTTACACATGTTACTGCTGTATAATCGACCCTGTTTCATCACGACTGTATGATATATATCGATATATTTTCAAGCACGATATTGATTTAGGCAACACAGTTTATATCGATACAGGGTCAAGTTGCGTTACATGACGCATACCAGTGTTCATCTCCTCTCACACTCTCTGCACAGCTCCGCCCCCCTCACTCACTCACAAGTTCTCCATCAACACTCAGAGAGACACAGAGCTGCTCCTCTGTTTAAACTGTCTGTTCATTAGTCTACAGTGTGACATCTGTCTATATGCTGCACGTGCTACGCTACGTCAGTCTGTGAGATGAATGAAATGAGCGCAGCAGCACACATGCGTAACAGCGCTGTGCTGCTAGTTTGTGTGTGAGGTGGTGGTAGTTGTAGTCTGATGTGTCACAGTAAGACAGCGCCATGATACAGGCGACAGATGGCTTTAATTAAAAAATTGCAGCAACAAAACAGACGTTTCATATACAAGACGTATATAACCGTCCCTCCCTCGGCCTCTCTGTTGATGCTCTGTGCAGAAATAAAATTCAAAGATTTAAATCATTTTCCAGCACTAGATTCATTTGAAACGCCAACAGATGGAAAACAACGCTTTAACTCCGCCCACAGAGATTTTTAATTGTTTCAAACCTACCTGATCCTTTTATAGTCATGTTATAGTTTAGTGTCCTGAGCTGCAAACCTTTAAACCTCTGTAGCTCCAGTGCTGTGTGCAGGAACATGAACGTGCAGCCCTGCTGTTTGTTTGATATCATTTTTCATGTACATGTTGTGCAGCTGTTTCTTTTCAAACGGGGAAAAAATCTCTGGCTTTGTGTTTTATTTTGATCACAGTCTGTTTTTATGAAAGTGTCTGTGACATCTCAAATGAGGCTTTGACCTGCAGCTGAAAACATGTTGTAGAAAATACCAAGATATATCGTGTAGCACCGTTCAGCCTGAAAATACCCAGATATGAATATTTGTCCATATCTCCCAGCCCTGCTGTGTATTACTATGGAATCACAAGCCCTTTTACACAGAGGTGGCGCTATAGGGCCGCTACAAAGTCCCTTCTTTATGTCTCCTTTGTAGAGGTGGGTGATACCACCTCTGAAACCAAGTAATACAGGGCCAGAATCGCTGATATCAATACTGATACATTACTTCTTATTATTAAAGTGGCTTCTTAATGTGGAGGGAAAACGGTACGTCATGATTCATGAGGTGAATAATTAATCAGCTTAGGTCACAGTAAGTGATGACCAATTACAGTTTGACAATGTAACATTAACCAAGCTGAAGATCTGATTTGACTAAAATATTAATGTCACTATACACCTGGATATTCCTCATCTGAGTCTCTGTGAACAGCCTCTGCCTGTGAACTCTGTCTCTGTGTCAGAGGTCTGGATGTTGAGGTGTTTCTATTCTCCTCCTTTCTTTTCAGTTGCAGCTCCAAGTTCTCTTTCATTAAGCCATCACTGCTATTATGTGTCTGATAAAACTAGCCAGGCTCGGACTTACTGTCCACATTGAATGTCCGCGGACAGCTACGGTCACACAGATGTGTATGCTGTTCTATTCATAGTAAAATTAAGGGTCCGTGTCAGTCCCACAGCAGTACACAGAGGGCTGGGAGGTGAGCTCACCGTCCTCCTACTGCTGACATCAGATGAAAGAGAAACTAAGATGCTGCTGGATCTCAAATAAGTTGACAGAGTGCAGACGACACAAAAGCAGCAGAGAAGCAAAGAGTACATGTACTGGATGTGTTCACGACTACAGAACGTTGTTTGCAAACAGTTTTACTCTTGAAATATAAATCCATACGATGTAGAAGAGATAAACTGATCTGTTTCTTGGTATTGATCCTACTGACGCTGGGATTGATCTTTAAAATGAAAATGTAGTATCGAGAGTTCAATATTTTAGGATCGATCCGCCCACCCCTACTCCTTTGCATTTTTACACAGAACTACATGACGGCGGGGTCATTCTGCTCCAGTGTGTGATTACAGACAGCATCCCAGCATTACGGAATCAGAAAAGGCGTGATGGTCGTGACATGTAACACAACAGTGTCAACGTCTAATGTGACATATAACATACATGTCAGCAGTGCTTTATAAACAATAACAATGGTGAAACATGTCAAGAACAATCATTTACCATCTCTGTTATATGGCAGCTGATCCTGTCCTCTGCTCGGAGGGTAAGGAGCTCCCGGACCTCATTGTTTTTACAATTTGCCGATTTTTACAGCTGCTGTTCTTCTTTGAGTTAGCCGCTAACTGGTAACAGCTACTTTTTAAATCTCCTGCGGTGGGTGGCATACATAACACGTGACGTTATATGGAGGTGCCAATCTGACTAGCTTACTGAATTTACATGCACAAAATATTCTGTTTTTTGCCGCTATTCTCAAAAAGACAATATTCCTACTAATCTGTTTACATGGCTAATGAAGGTGAATATTCCACTAATATTCCTGTTTACATGCAGTGTATACTGCGCTGATTAATGTGCCTTTGCATGTTGTTTACCACGTCAAGATATGGAAAAGCTGGAGCTGCTTGACATTTTGCTGCATTAAAACTGGATTTGTTCAAAGTTTTCTTCTGGTGGTGACTTGTTCAACAGTGGGAGCACAGCTTCTCTCTTTCATTCATTCAATCACCTTCTTGAAAGGGTCAGTGTTGTGGTATCGATGCATATCCAAAAACCTGTTTATATCCAAGTTTTTCATAATGTTATAAAGTAGATGTGTTTCTCCTTGTGACCAAAAATGTAGGCTTTTCTTTTGAACATGTATCTCTACTCAGCCTTCAAACTGTTGACTAGTTGGTTAGTAGGGCTGGCTTAAATTAATCGATTCATAAAATGTGGAAAGCTTAAACCCCGCTAATGTTGCCAGCAGTAAACGCTATACGCACTAAATTATTATCAGCTGTAGCATAGAGAAGCTCCGGTTCTTTTCTCTGTAACTGTGAGCTTACTGTTTTTATGTTTTTTATGCCTTTCTGAACTTCACTCAGTAATGTGACTTTAGGAATATGATTTATCTTATTGACATTTTAGATTTGTTTGCAGTGAGATATCGAGTTTATATTGTGACTTTGCTGTTTTAATATCATTTTCGCTGCTCTAGAAACATTAAGTCATAAAATATTCCATTTAAATCCTGTTCTGAAGTTATTCTTTTTATTTAATAATCCCTTGTAAAATTTACAGTATAAGTTGTCTCAGAATTTCTTTCACATTCTTGCAAAAATTGGTGTTGTAACTGAAATATGCACAGTCGAATTAATATTGAATCAAATCAAATGGAATCGGGACCTTGTGAATTGAAATCAAATTGATTCCGGAAATTGGTGACGATACCCAGCCCTATTTATAATCTTAGGGGACGCAAACACCTCCCTTCTGGGTAAAAGTCGAATAACAGAAGAATATGAGTGAACAGGTAAATGTAGTTAGCGTGAAACACATGTTCTTACAGGTGGAAAGAAGGAGAGGAAATGGTCTTTTTCGTACAGTATGGGGGCCTGTACACACACCAGGGACACATACATGTATTTTTAAAATTCATTCTGCATAATATGTGACCTTTAAATTGCATATGATTATCGATGTGCTCCTGGAGTCTAACACACAGTAGAACTACCACTCCTGTGTCAGTTTTATTACCTGACAGTGAGGTGGTGTACGTGCTGACACAGCAACAGGCTGCAAACAGTCAGCTCAGCATCAGGACCCATTTCAATTAACATCCGCTCCATTTAACTCTGCGCTGAAAGGTCACGGGGAATGACTGGTGTGTTAAACACCTGCTGAGACGTTTTGACATTTCAACATGCTGCTTTAAAGGCCTGCCCCAGTCAGCAAGGCTGTGTGGGGAGCATTACAAAGAGGCTGGAAATGTAACCTTAAACATGCTAAGGCTGGGCTGACCACGTCTGACTTTTGCAGTTTAAAATGTTGCACACACAGATTTCACTTATCCAAAAATAAGCTCTGTAAAATTGATCTAAATATCAGTCCAGCGTGCAACTGTTGTGGGCAGTAACCAGCCTCACTAGCCCAAATGTTCTGGCACTGCCCAAGACTCACAACATATTAAATGGATAGAGGAAGTGTTGAGTTTGAAATGATGGCAGGATGCACTACATTTACAGGGCAAACAGGAGAATATACTAGAATATTCTGTGTGGACTCACTGCATACTAGTGCTGCACGTTTTGATAAAAATGTGCGATGGCGATTTGAGTGGACAATATCGCGATTTGCGATTGCGATTACAATATAATACATAAATGTTATCATGAGTCTTCTTGCTTGATTCAGTGTTTCCCCTACATTACACAGTCAGACACGCTGCTCACACAACAGCGCAGCACGGCACTGTACACACAGCGGAGCGAGTCTGTGTTGCGTTCAGGCGTTGTCACGTAAATGAAAAATTCCAGCACGCCACAGCACAACACAGCAGCATGTCAAGTGGGATGACATTTTTCTTTTGTTATTATATAGTTTGTTATGGAGTCCGTGATTTCCCTGTGACAGTTACAAATGTTTGCGTAACTGTGCTTGGAAGTTGTTTTATGAGGCTCTGGCGGCTTTCAGTTGTCTCTTTGTCTTTAACATTACTGCATACACGTGAATAACTCGCGTCATATGCACGTAAAATTGCTGATTTGATGAATAAACTTCTGCCAGTATGTCTTCTGTGCCATACGTCCCCAAAGGATCTCAATGCTGATTGGCTATCACGGCGCAAATTGGTCACTGAAGTTCAGATTTATTTAACTCTCATGAATAAGTGTATGATGTGTCGCACTACTCGCTTCATTCGTGCCGCTTCATTCGCATCTTTCGTGTCACGTTGCATCCATCGCATCCATTGCACCACCCAGTGGGAATTCGGGTCTACTCACTTCTTTACATTGACTTTACATATAATTCATTCGCATGATTTTTTTAATTCACACCAAATGCGATGCAAATTTTCACGTCACGTTACTCGCACGAGTTTGAATGCTAGAATATTTTATGTTGACTTGCTTCATATGCGTGAATGACTCACGTCATACATGCCTGAAATCGCTTAATCGATGAATGAACTTCCGCCAGTGTGTCCATCTGTGTCGTACATACACGGAGGATCTCAATCCTGATTGGCTATTGCAGTGTGAATGGGTCGCTGAAGCTCAGATTTTTCAACTCTTACGAATGTGCGTATGACGCAAAATCACGCTACTTGCTTTGCTCGTGTCATTCCTGTCACATCCATCACACCGCCCGGTGGGAATTCGCATCTATTCGTCGCTTTTCATTGACTTCACATGTAATTCACTGACACGAATTTGAACACTAGAATACTTTGTGTTGACTCGCTTCATACGTACGAATAACTTGCGTCAAATGCCCGTTAAATCGCTAAATTGATGAATGAAGTTCCGCCAGTATATCCTCAGCGTCATATGTCCCTGGAGGATCTCAATGCTGATTGGCTATTGTGCCGCGAATGGGTCGCTGAAATTCAGATTTTTGCAACTCTTGTGTATACGCATATGATGCAAAATCGCGCTCCTTGCTTCATTTGCGCTGCTTAATTCCAAATATTTTGCATCCATTGTGCCGCCCAGCGGGAATTGTGTCTAATCACTTCTTAACATGTAATGCACTCGTTTTCAGTATATTTCTATCAGAAATTCTGTTTTTACTTTTACACTTTTGTCAGTGTATGTTTAACTTTGAAAACCCCAATAAAAAAGTTGGGGGGAAAGAAAGCAATTAAATATCCTCCGACATGTTGAGGCATCTATTTGAAATATAATTATTACACAATGAAAGAATTCTCTGAGCAGTTTATTTTCATCCCTCTGATGATATATCTGTATCAGACATTGTTCCTTCCAATTAGTATTTCCATTTTTGAACCCACACAGCTGCACTCTCTGTCCTGAAAGCAGCAGGAACAGATTTTCCATCTCATTTGAAGCAGAGCAGTCACATCCTCCTGAGCCGCACTCAGATGGAGGATGTCTCTGCCTCCAGTTGATACTTGTTGACAGGTTACAAATGGAGAGGCCTGAACTGAGAGTTCTCAAACACCCAGGGGCACCCTGTCCACTTGGACATTTTAGTCTCCCTAATTTGACAGGATTCACTCCTCGTCTCGTCAGACAGCTGTGAATACATGTCTTGGCAGTAACTGAGCTCCTTTTACACCTCGGCTCAGATTTAACAGTGGAATCTGCTGGTGTATTTCCACACAGCAGCTGTGTTGGTGGAAAATGGAAGCGTTCAGGGCTTAAGGCGAAAAAATCTCTGTGTCTGAGACGTATTCAGGGGTTAGAAGGAAGAACGGAGGGTTCACGAAAGGAAGACATTATCATTTATGCTAACGAACAGCACAGAGGAAAGATGTCAGAGACAGCCTGCTTTTCACGAGACATGGAACAACCAATCAGTGGGAAAAGTAACCAGCCAGGGGGGTGAAACATTTCTGCTGTAAAAGCCCAAAGTTGGCAGCTACTGGGATATTCTTATGCCACTTTCCCATCAAATGAGACGATCTTAATTATTGCCTGACTGCAAACATGTAGTGAATCGTGTAGTAAAGGAGAATTGAGCTTCTTGTGTGTGTTAGCCCACACAATCTGTAAATAGCTATTAATATTTAAAACCACACAATTACCTGACCAGTGTTCATTTCGAAAACAAAAACTATGAAGAAAATTTTTCATCAATGACCAATTTTCTGTGACGAAAACGAGATGATGACGAGCGAAGAACAGATCATGATCGCAAAAACTACGACGGAATCTATGTTTCATTTTGGTTGACGAGACCAGACATGACAAAAATGCTAATGGTTGCCTGTCAGATATTGAAAGCCAAGAACAGCTATGCTTGTAATTTTCTTCAAATACTGCATGAGCGACAGGCTGGTAAACTCCAGTAAATAGTCTGCACCAGGATGTTTCGGTAGCCAGCAGAAACAGTCAGAGCAGCGTCAGCCGTTGGTGCAAGTTGTGAGCTGTAATTCAACAGTAAATAATCAGCCGTGTGTGTCTGACTGTGGATGGTGGAGCTGCTGAATGGATCTGTGGAGTTTGTTAGTTGCAGCGGTGGCTGTTAGCAGCTAGCTCCACTGAACCTAACTGGATTAGTTTAAAGACAGTAATAGTACAAATAATAAATAGCAAATGGACTGCAGTCGTATTGCACTCTTCTAGTCTTCTGATCACTCAAAGCACTTTTACACTGCATGTCACATTCACCCATTCACACACTGGTGGTTGAGGCTAACATGTATGGTGCCAACTGCTACTCAGTAAGCAGGTGGTGCCATGTACAGTCACTCTCACACACCGATGGAACAACCATCGGGAGCCATTTGGGGATCAATATCTTGCCCAGATGGAAACGTATGACGGCTGTGGTACAGAGACAATAACACTAATTCTGATCATTTCTGAATGTGAATCCTCACGTTAACTTGAAGGTAAATAGTGTAAAATGTCTTGTTGTCTAACGTTCCTCACTGTCTCCTCAGTCAGAAACTGCACAACTTTGAAAGCCATATAGAACATCCGATATTTGTCAAACTTTTAACGCTCATTCCTCTGTTCTGGATTCATCTCTCTCTCTACAGTGATGTCGTATAAGCTGACTGTCATCAGGAGGTGGAGGGGATGGTGGATGGGTGAGACAGCTGCTGAGCTGCAGACCACCAACCAAGACCAACAAACGACAAAACTCTCTAACTTGCTAAAAAAACTTATAGCGGCTTTTTAAACCCAATTCAGACCAAAGTTTCGCGACAAGACGAAACCATTTTAGAACATTGCAGAGAAAAGTGTCAGCGGTGTGAACTGGCCGGTCTGAGCTTGACTCAAGCCGGCTGATGGTGTCACCTGACACTCAGCTGGTCAAATGGCCGGCGGCTGGGTTTAAAGCACATCACCTGTTTCAACAGCCAATCAGCTTGTAGTGAAGTCCACTGGTCAAGCTGCAGAACGCCGCATTGACAGCAGTTGTCTGTTTCAACTTGTCTCATCACAGATCTTTGGTCTGAACTGGACTTCAGCCCCCAAACATGGGTGTGTTAAGGAGCCTTTCACTGTTTTTCCAGCAGGGATTGTAATAAAGAATTAGAATAAAGAAACAGATAGACTGGCCCCGAAATACTTTCTCTGTGAGCAACAACTCCAAGCCGTGATATAAAATCCTGCTGTTATCACAGAGTATTTTACTTCTCTGTAAATGAAGTGGATATGTGCAGCACAAAGTGCAGGAACATCGAGTTCTTTTCACTTCTTTGTGTTTACACACAGTGTAAGCATTGATCTACAGACACCTCTGTGATGTAACGTATCTGTCCATGTACTGAATCCATGCTTTATGATCTGTCATGTTAAATGCCATGTGTTCCTGTCTGATTTAAAAGTGAATAAAAAAGTGTCTCTACCTCTTTGGCTTTCCGGTGTCTGTCCTTGCTGTCCCTGTCCTTGTCCTTGCCTTCGTCTCCGGGGTGGCAGGAGTAGGAGACCGTCCTCCAGTCCCGCATAGAGTTGCTGATGCTGGCGACTTTTGGCTCAGTGACGCCGATCTCCTCGTTGAGCGAGCGTGACGACCTCCGGGTGAACATGCTCTTCCTCAGAGCTTTAACCCTGAGGCTGTCGCTGTTACTCCCGTCTGAGCAGCACCATTCCGAGGCGCCGTTGTCCATTTTGGCATTGTGTCCGGTGGTGTGGCACTGGAAAACACGAGGCGACAGGGAGGTGTCAGTGTGTGGGTGGGTGTGCGGTTTGTCAGGGGTGGCATTGGACCCTGATGCAGACACCGTCTCCCCGTGTCTCCCGTTGGCCTCGGGCTCCTGGATCTTCTCATCCAGCTTGTTGAGTTTGGAGAGCACCTGTGAGATCTCGCTGCGAACCCCCGACAGAGACTCCAGCTTTTTCTCGATCTCGCCGATCCTCAGGACCAGCTTGCACACACTCGATTTTAACTCATCGTCTGTGTTTTCCAGTGAGTGGAAGAGGCGGTCCAGCTTGGACTTGGCTAGTTTGACTGTGTTGCGTTCAGGGGAGCTGTCGCCCTCAGACTTCAGCGTTACCTGAGAAAGAGACCCATTGCTGTTGTAGCATGACGATTGGACAATGCCCAGAGAGTCACAAACACTCATATCATCCAGAAAACGAAAAATGTCACTGATGTCATCACTGACGATCTCAGAGTCCTCTTCACAGTGTTTGAAGGTGTGTCTTTCTCTGTCAGTGTACTTCGCTGGGTAATCCTTCACCTTCTTCTGCTCCGCTTGCTCGGTCTGAGTCCCGACACTAGAGGAACTGTCCCCGCCCTGAAAGGACGGACTGTTTTTCTCCCTGAACCTTTTGGCTGCTTCTCTTTTCTCCAAACCTGCAGGCCCGCTCGCCGTCAGTGCTACATCCTTCATTTTTATCCCATTAGTTTTCTTTGCAAAGCCTGATGGAGAAGCTACAACCTTTTCCTTTGGGCTCTGGAAATGCGGCTCGTTGTCGGTGCTGATGATGGTGACATTGCGATGGTGGTTTTCTTTGAGAGGTTTCGTGTTCAGAAACGACCTCTCAAAGTCTGGAGGTCCCTCCTCTGTGTTGAGGCTGAGGCTTTTCACCGGCCACGACGGCTGCTTCCCTGTTTTGTTAGTGTGCTTCCTGCTGCTGACGCACTCTGAGACTGTGGTTGGACCGAAGTACGTGGACGCCTGGAGGTCGTCCAGGCTCTCGTGCTTCACCCTGCGTCTGTCCTGTAGAGGGGAGTTGAGTGGCGGCTCGAAGTAAGGGTTACTGTAGGGCAGTTCGAAGCTGTGGTTGAAGAAGGTAGCAGGCTTGTGCAGCTCCCTCCTGTGGTAGCCGTCAGCAGCCTTACTGCCCTGTTTTTTCTCAGCGGTGACCACCTGGAAAAGTCACCCAGACAAGGACTGAGTCAGCTTTAAAACACATCCACGCAGGAAATACAGCAGAGTACAGGCCAGTCCCCAGAGGAAAAGGATGGTATTGAACGTTTCTGCAAACCACAAATACATGTGTACTCTTCATATTCAGCATAGCCACATCCCTAAAGTGACGGAGTATATGACCTGCAACAATCGACAAAACCAGTAGAGATTTAGCGACACATTGCTGTTTTTCTAGAGACTTTTTAGGTCCAAAAAGTGGTCGTGTTTTTGACTGATGTATCATTGCGTTTCCTACCAAGATACTTGTTTTCCTTTTTTTCCCCCCTGAGACATCGCTGGTATTGTGGTCCGAAAAAGCATTTATTAATTAATTTATTTTTACTGAGACATGACTGTATTTCCTGCTGGGATAGTGGCATGAAAAAGTGGCATTGCTGCTTTGTCAGTGGGGATTGTGCCCTCAGCCCACGTATTTTAAGCCAAAACAAGATCTTTTCCGAGCCATAACCAAGTGGTTTTTGTGCCTAAACTAAACCACTAATCACAGCCATGTTAAAAAGTAAAGTTTCAGCGTATCTGCCATATAATAACATGCAAATGTAACCGTATAGTATTCGTAGTTTACAGAAATGTACAACACCAACATTTTTTCAGGTGACCAGGTTGCAGAGAATAAATCAAACTGAACCGTGGAGGCCTCCTGAGTAGTGATGTGACGTTCGTGAACGAGCCAAGTCTTTGAACCGGCTCTTTGAAGTGAACAAGTGAACTGGCTATTTAGAGTGAACAAGCCAGTTCCTAATTTCTTTGTTTTTTGCTTTAATTTACTCTGTATCCATTAATTTCAGATTATTTGATCCGTAACAAGTTGAGAGAGACTAGTTTGTGAGGGAGAAAGACAGTGCAGCCGCTCACTCACTTCAAAGAGCCGGTTCAAAGACTCGGCTTGTTTGCGAACGTCACATCACTAAAGCTAACCCACTATCCGCTAGCACTTGCTTGTATTGACAGGCTTGTTGTTTATAAACGGCGTTGCTATGGCTACACCAAACTTTATATCTGCGGAGTCTATTCTGGGTCCACGTTACAATATCACGTGATGAGATAAATCATCAATGCGATTCGTCGTTGAACGCACACAGCAAAAAAAAAACAAACAAAAAAACAAAAATGAACGAATGAAGCGCATCTTTGAACCGGCTCTTCAAAGTGAATGAGAGCCAAAGAACCGGCTCTCACAAGTGAACGAGAAATCCCATCACTACTCCTGAGGTCATATTGTAGAAGCAAAATGCGAATGGATTCCTAGACTGAGTGAAAACATTTCTACACTGTAAAGAAAGAAAAAATTTCAAGGAGCTCTCAGTCAAGCTGTGTTAATGTGAACAATAAAACTGACCTTCAGAATAAAAGGAGGGAGGTTAGTGTTAAAATGTTTTTTTAACAAGAGCAGGAATTAATATTCTGTGTCAGAGAAATGGTTTAACACTTCCTCCCTGTACGAAACAAATGAGAACACTGTGGGAGTCCCACCTCACAGTCAAAGCATTATTCATATGTGAGGATAAAAAATGGGTCGGGGGACGTAACTTCAGATATAACTCATCCTTTAACAACATTAGGTGTTAAAAACACTTGTTGTTAACAATAATGAGTCTGTTGACCAATCAGAGGATGACTCCCTGACTTATCGACCAATCAGAGGCTGTGGCAACTGTGCAACTAAAAAAGCTTAACGTCCAGCTCTGAGGAGACTGCCGAGCAACCAGCAATAAAAGAGACTCTGCATGAACAGGCTGCACACACACTGACCTCAAAAGACTCGGAGGATCTTTATTACTAATTGGCACATTGCATATTAAAAGGCATAATGCCATTTCATTGAAAAGCCTGGCTTTTTAAGATCAGATGTTTTTCACTAGAGAGAATGTTCACTAAAAAAGATGCATGTCCTGCATGTGGTGCAATAAAAACTATTTGTTTCTAATTGGTGTAGATTTCAGGGGGGACACAGGGGACGTGTCCCCCTCAAGATTTAACACGTGCATTTGCCCTCCCCCTTAATGAAAGCATGAAAGTAGCAGAGAACTTTTATTTTTGACAAAATTAAAGACATTTACACCATAAATTGGAGCAGTAAATGCAGATGTGTGCATAGAAATAAACAAAATGCAGGATTTTCTGGGAGAGGAACTTTACGCCACATTTACAGTGAAACACTCGAGCATGCATTTCAAAGACAGGCTATCTTTAATATGAATGCACATTTTATATGGTTTTTAACTTGGTTATTATGTTATCATTTTAATGCAAATGCAGATTGTATTTGTGGTTTTCAATATATAAATTGGTGAAATATTTCAGTGTATGCAAACTTTACTTGAATACAGTGTTAATACTGATAATCGTGACAGTTTTGGTCACGAACTCTAATTATGATATGAAATCTTAGCAACAATTCATCCCCATTTCCAAACTCTGACCGTTTGCTTATGTCCTTTAGCAGCATCCTTAGAATAAAAGCACAAACCTGTGGTGAAAAGGCCACGAAGTTGTGGAAGTCCTCCTTGAAGACGTTCCTCTTCTGGATGCAGGAGTGAACCGAGAAGGGCTCTGAGTGGCCGATGTGCTGCAGGGACTCCTGGTCGGTGGTGGACTCGCTGTCGATGTCCATGGGGAAGTAGGTGCTCTGCATCTCGCAGGGCGGAGAGTGTGAGCTGCTGCTGGAGTACTGGGGCAGATGGTGCAGCTTGTCCAGAGACGCTGCTTTACACTTCAGGTCCTTGCTGACGCCCAGGAGGAAGTTAGGGTCCGAGGTGGGGATGAACTGCAGGCAGTTGTTGCAGTCAGATGATTTAGGGCAGGGAGGGGCGCTCTGAGCTGCAGGGTGCTGCTGGGGGCGGTGATGATGGTGGTGGTGATGGTGTCCATCCCTGGGGTGATCCATGTGCTCATAACCCAGCCCCCTGTCACAGTCCTGAAACTTGTAGGTGTCGTTATCAGACCTGCACAGCTCCACCGAGTGGTTCTTGTGGAACTTGGGTCTGTGCCCGATGGGGAGCTTGTCTTTGGCAATGCCTCCGTTCATCTGGATCAAGTTGAACATGGTAACGATGTCTGCAGCCACCATGAGCTTCTTGGACTGCGGGTCCTCCATGGAGCAGCGCATCTTGTCCTTGAACAGGGTGGCTGGGAAGGAGGGGTCCATGCAGGCTGTGTAGAAGAGCAGGCTGCGGAGCTTGGCCAGCTGCACCAGCTCAAAGCGAGCACACAGGGACTTACACAGGTCCTGGTAGGACATGGTGTTGTGCTTGGTGTCCAGCTCGTCCAGGATGCGCACCAGGAACAGAGAGTACTCAGGCAGGTCCATGGCTGCTGGGTGGACGGGGACAGGCCTACAGAGGAGGTCCTACCTCGGGAAAAGCTCGGCACCTGGAAACCACACATCTACATGTTCATTCAATGCAAATGTTTTATTCTCTGCTCCTCTGACAGGAGACAATGAAGCATCACAGAGTCAGAGCTGCTCACATGCACAGACCCAGAGGTGCAGTCAGATTCAAAACGACACAGAGTGCTGCATTTATAACACACATTTAAAATCAGGATTATATTTGATGTGAAACCTTTGAAGCCTTAAACCATCCTGCTCCATGACGGGACCAGTTCCCTGTGAGTCCACCGACAGCAGCTGCAGAGCGGCTCACAGAGCAGGTGCGCACACACACTGATCTCAGCCTTATTTCACATGCATTAACATACCGTCACTCACCCTGAGTTGTTGGGAACACAGCGGAGGATCATCTGATGAAGTCGGTGCAGCACAGCATGTCTCTGATCCGAGAGCCAGCACAAGGAAACATAAACTGAAGCATCATCTGGATCCGGATCCGAAATCAGAGACTAACTTTAACGCATCAGATTATCCATCAAATTAATAACAAAAAACCAAACGCTCACATGCACGCGCACAGGTAAATACTGCTGAAATAACAGTTATTGTGTGGGTGATGATGTGCACGGGTCCATGCTGCAGAGCTCCGTGAGGGACAGCGGGCTGCACCGTCTCCATTGTCCGACGATGCCCTCTTGTTTTCGGACTCCTGTCACAGCTGCGCTGCTGTGATGAAGAGGCTGTCCGCGGATTGAAACTGCATGCTGTGCTGAAAAAGGACCAGTATCAAAAGAGAACAGACACTGCAGGCTACTTCCGGTCCCTGCTTTCAAAATAAGAGCCTCAGAGGGGCGCTCCTGCAAATCAAGATTATTATTTTTTATACTACAGATGATGGAATATTTAACAGTGAACAAATACAAGTAAAAGTATTGTCTTCAAACTGCTGTTTAAGTGAAAAATAAGTGACCTACGTAAAAGTGCTCATTATCAAAATGACCCTTGTCAGAGTTCTATTATAGACTATATTATGGTATTAAACTAGGCAGTAATTATAGGCTTCCCTTCCCCTATATTTTGATTAAAAAAATAAGGAAAATTAAATTGCTTTGCTGCAAAAAGAAACCGTCTGAAATAGTAAAGTAATCATAAAAAACTTTTTTCCCCACCATTTTAGCTCATTTTTAGTAACTCCAATACTTATCATACTCCCATTGTTACTCTATTAGACACTATTTTTTGCTTCTGCTCCTTGAAAACACTTCTGTCTTGTATATTTGTCTATTCTGCCAGATATCTGATTCTCTATTGTTCTTAAACTGGGCCCAGTGAGTGACCCTGCCCCGGGAACACACTGGTTGTTCTGGTTGTAAGCGTTAAGTTGTGGTGACTGCACTTAGTGTTACTGTAATTTGAAGCATTTCTGGCACAAGAACTTTTCTTCGGGATAAATAAAGTTCCTTTGACTTTAATTGAATTGAAATAAACTTATCAAACTGCTGTTATTGTTCCTACTGGCTTTAATATTATGGCATAGTGTAGTTTACTGTGTGGTTTGTCCAAGTGGTGTTGCCGTACCAGTGCCGTGCACAGACATTTTAATGGGCAGTGCTCAGGTGGAATTTTTTTTTTTTTTTTTTTTTTTTTTTGGTCACATGAAGTGCAAAAAAAAAAATATATTGTGAGCATGCAAAGTACACTTTGCCGGCAGGTTTCTATCTGCCAGCACCCTGAGGCCGGAGTATACATCAGTGCACAGTAATGAGCAGGAAAATGTCTAACTTACATATAAGGTGTCTGAATATCTATACCCTTATATACCTGACTGCTGCTGCACACATATCCATTTTCTATATTTATCATTTATTGTAACAGACAACAGCAAAGAAAGAAAGAAAAGATGTTTTAATAGTGGTTTCATTTCACAACAGTGTCAACTGATGCCGAGGTTCAAGGTCAGAGAGATGTGATGCTGCTCTGCAGGGCGCTCGATTTTTGTGTAGCTGCCACAAGGGAAGTTAAAGAGGGAGGGGCAGGGGCTCGACTCAAATGCAGTTCAGAAATACTTTATTGATCCCAGAGGGGAAAATGTTGTTGGGCAAACAACACTCTTTAAAGTGAGACTTGATGCCATGGGCCAAATTTAAAAACTGAAATATAAAATAATTAAAATAAATAACAATTATTTAAAAAAAAAAAAAAAGTCTTGCTAAAAGTGGCATTTAACTAGTCAGAGGTCAAAAGGGCAGGTGTTGAACACCACCTGGGGTCTATCTCCACATACCTGTGCTGTATGTCAAACACTGTCCTGTCTGTTTCATTACTTTCAAAAGTGTTAAAAATGTTAAGTTGTAAAGTGTCAGTGTGCCATAAAACTGATTTGTTAAAAAATGTCATTGTATAATACGTCATTAAGAAGTCATAGTGTGTGCACTCTTTTACAACCTTCACTCAAACGCTGGCTCCCTGAAATGGCACTCAGTCATGAAAACTTTGAGAACCCTGATGTAAGATTTAGTTTCAAAATGCTCTAAAAACATTCAGTTTAGCTGTTAAGTTTCTAATAACTCTCCTGTGAGGGGAAAACAAACCCCAGACCCTGTTCAGAGGCTGGGTCACAGAGGGTGTAGATTGATTATGGTCCTCCTGAATGATAAACAGGTGATTACAGCCTGGATTTGATGTTTATTCCTGATTTATTAACAAATAAACAGCTGTTTGATATGCAGATCAAAACAAAATGCTGCATAATTAAAACATCTTTTAAATACAGAGAATAATTAAAGATTAATTGATTTTAAGTATATGTCTTCATATTTACTAGAAGTAGACTCTATTTTTTTTTTTTTTTTAAATTTTATATACTTTATTAATCCCTGACGGGAAATTCAATTCAATTTTTCACTCTGTTTGTCAATTACACACAGGTCCGAACACACACATGCACAAAATGGACCTATACATGCACTAAGTGGAGAGATGTCAGAGGGGGCTGCCCATGACAGGCGCTCCGAGCGGTTGGGGGGGTTCGGTGCCTTGCTCAGGGGCACCTCGGCAGTGCCCAGGAGGTGAACTGGCACCTCTCCAGCTACCAGTCCACGCTCAATATTTTGGTCCAGACGGGGACTTGAACAGGCGACCCTCTGGTTATGACATCTAGACATCCTATATATCTGGTTTTATTCATCATGCCTGAATATACATTTCAAAATCAAGCTGGTAAAATACATGGAAGAAATATATAAACATAAAGGCCTACAGTATAAAATTATCATGAAATTCTAAAACAATAAATAGTCCGAATATATGCATGAATGTGCAGAAATCAGAATAAAGAAAAATACAAGTACATGAAGCTACAGGCTGTAGACCTGCTGCACATTATTATCAGAATAAATAACCTCCCGGATTATACTGATAACCAACAAATCACTGCATTCCAATACTCATTTATTATTAGTTTCCGTGCTTTTATTGTGAAGGAGACGCGTGTAACTTCCGGTCACAGCCTTGTTAATTCTGTGTAATCGATGCAGTTCTTTGTTTCCTCTCGGAATGACGTCAGTACACCTACAGCTGGACACTGGAAATATTAATTATGTGATGCTCTGACTTTATAATTGATCAGGATGATGATGATGATGATGATCCGTCACATCTGTGCACGTGCGCCTTGCGTGCACGCGCTGACACATGCTGCAGGATCAGTGACTCTCACCTGCTGAGCCAGCGTGTCAGTGCAGAGGAAGTGAAGTGAAGTGAGGGTCCCAGAAATCAGAGGAGAGTAACATCAGTAACTTAAGAACAGCTGCACATCCTTTTATAATGATTATTTTTTAATAGACACAACATGAGCTCTTTGATTCAAGGCTGGAGTCATCACTGACGGGAGGGACCAGATGTGTGGGGATATGTTTTAGTGATCCAAGGAATAAAGCATGCCATCATACCTACAAAAATATACATAATTCACTTCAGTTTCATTTATAAAGTCCATACGACAGCCCTCTGTCCTTTGGACTCTCACAGCAGATAAAGAAAAAACACATCTGTTTTTCAGCAACTATCCCAAACTTATTAACAAGCATTAGTATAGATCAGGGGTGTCAAACATACGGCCCAGGCACCAGAGCCAGCCCGCCAAAGGGACCAGTCCGGCCCACTGGATGACTTTGCGCACCTAATGTTGATGCACCTGTGAAGGCTGACAGGTTTCAGGAGCAGTTTAAACACCAAGCAGATAAATGCTGCCTCAGAGGTTTCCCACCCCGACCAGAGTACAGCTCTCTGAAATAACAGTGAATACTGACTGCGGTCATATTTAAAGATACTGGACATTGTGCAGAATATTGTCAACCAGCAGCTTCAGAACAAAAGAATCTGCATCAGACTTCTGTCTTAAAACAATATTAGTGTAACCCTGCTGCTGCGGCACTGACACGACTTCAGATTGTAAGGCAGCAGATGACTTTACCTGCTTCTTCAGCAGCTTCTGCTTTATTGGAAAGTTATGAAAAAAAGGTCACATGTAATGACAGTGAGAAGTAATTTGCACATAATGTTTCTTTGGATATCACATGCTGTTCGCCATTTGTTTTGTAAATGGATGAACGTTTCAGAATGATTTTCTTTACACTAAAAACAAGGGAAACATTTTGAAGGGGTCACAGTTTAATACTGGTCCAGCCCATTGAGATCAAACTGGGGTGTATGTGGCCTATGAACTGAAATGAGTTTGACAGCCCTGGTGTAGATAAATAAATAGATTTTAAACATACAAACCCCATCGCAACCAAGCCCAGATAAATACATAGATAAACCCATCAGCATCACTCCTCTTTGCCTGCATACCTCCTAAATAAACTGTGTCTGTACATCTTTTTTTAAAGTGCTCCGTACTTGTGCTTCTCTTTAACTCCTCATCCAACCCGCTCCACACATCCACCCCACACCCTGAAACACACAGACTTTTCAGAGTTGTATGAAAACAGTGGGGTTTTTTTTAGATTTAGTTTTCCTCTTAAATCATATCCTCCCTCCCAGTCACAGAGCATGTTTTGAGTATTGCCCAGGAGTAGATTATTTTGTGTTTTTGTTTGTACTGTTTTAAATTAAACCAAGTCCCCGAATTTCACTGCACGTGACTTTAAAACCAGTGTGTTTATGTCCTCACTATGTCAAACGTCACATACAGTCCTACTGGCTTCTTATTTTGTAATATGTGCAGGATGTACTTGGTCCTCCGGCAGCAGAGGTCTTTTGTCTGTTCCAAGGCCAGAGGAAATCATGTCGGCTGAGTCAGTGATCTCTCTTATTGAAACATACTTTTATCAGAGAGTCTTTTTTTATTTGAGTTTTGACTTCATTTAAACTGATTTTATTTACTCAATTTTTGCTTTCTACATATGCAGCACCTGCTTGATCAAGTGCACCACTGAAAACCTTTCTATCCATCTATCTATCTATCTATCTATCTATCTATCTATCTATCTATCTATCTAATCATCTGCACTGCACTGTAATTTAGTTCTTATTATATATGACTTGATTTATATGTTGCATCTTCTTGTGCTGTTTAGGTGAGCCAGAGACCATTTTTAATTGGCTGTCAATCATCCTGAGGGCTGAGATATGGACGCATGAACTTCAGGAACAGCAGCTGAGAAATCTCTGTCACTACATGGTTAGTAGATACTCTGGAGGAGCTCTGGATCATATCACGTACTCGCTGTTCCACGCTCTGAGGCTGAATTTGAGAGTGAGGACAAAAAAATCATTTCTTAGGATGTGCCTTCTGTCTTGTGTTTTCATCAGACAAACCAAAAACCACTGTTCCAGTTAAAGAGAAACACTGACACTCTTGGATAACGTTAGATTCAACATTAAATTACATTTATCTGGCTGATGCTTTGATTGAAGGCGACTCACAATAAAAGAAAGCTGCATACTGTCATATGCACCTTCCTCATGTAGACCTATATAACCCAGTCTTTGCACTCTGCACCTTTGCACCAACTGTGTCAAACTTTATAGTGCGTGTCTCTGTATGTCTGTAAGTACACATAGTTCCCATGTATGTCTGCATGTATGTGTTATCTATAGATCTATGGAGTTTATAGATGTACTGTGAAGGCAGCCAAAGACGGGATGTTAAACTCTCCAGATGGATTCTCAGTCTGCTGAGTGAACACACACACACACACAGATTCACACAGAGATGCATGCTCAGATTAATGAACCCTCCCCGACAGACGTGCATCATAAAATCATCCCCTTTTAAACATGTCTTTAAAAATGGTCGTGCACTGATCTTGTTGGAATGAAACTGAGTGAATGTGTTTCTGGGAGTCGGCAGGCTGACATGAGTAAAGACACAATCAACACACACACTCAGTAATCACCAGCCTGCCGCAGGCTGCTGGCCAACTCTCTATCAGGCTGATGAACAGCACTCCTCCTCTCTGTTCTCTGAGCACAGAAGGCGTGACACCTCACAAATTCTCCTTCATATGCTGTTGACACACACACACACACACACACACACACCCACACAGTCTCTAATTATGTCCCTGTCTCACAGGGATATTGATGAATAGGAAGGTGTGGCACGAGCTATAACTTACAACAAAGGCATCTTGTGGCACTTCCTGAACAGAACTGTCCACACAACCCGTCCTCAGTCCCACGTCGTCAAATACCGTCACTTTGTCACGCTTTGTCTTCAGCAGAAACTGTTTGTGTGGAGTTGTTCGTCAGCATGTGGTAAATATCCTTTGTTCTTTAACACTGGGTTGTGTTGTTGATGGGCTAACTGGCTAACTAGCGTCTTGAATTCATCTTGTTGGTTTCCCAGTTTCCCTTTTTGACTGACACCTGCTGGTGTGGAGAGTTATTACCTCTCACGCAGGCACAGAACGTACATGCTAGTCGGTCGTTGCCTGTTGTCTTTACAACCTTTTAGCCGAGACACAGACGATATGAGGCGATGCAACAGTCGCACTTTGTCGGCACTAGTTCTTCGCTGTCGGTTTGGTGTGTCTGGGTCGTGTGCTTTGAATGTAAATAAGTTGCCAGAGTGCATTAAAAAAGCATCAAAATAGAGATGTTAATAAAAAAAATCTTGGGGTAAGATCCCCCCTCTACAGCCCCCAGTGTCCTCAGACCTTAGAACCGCCCCTGCCAGTTAATGTAGTCTTTGGACTGTGGGAGGAAACCAGACTGACACACAGGGAGCATGTAAACTCAAACACACTTCTTTTCCACCAACATGGAACCGGTTCCATTCTGGTTCCTGCTCCTAGTTGAACCGTTCAGAGCATTTAGACCCAAAATAAATTGGTTGCAAACCTGAAAAGTTGGTTTCGTTGTGAACGTGACAACAACAGAGGGCGTGTAATATTCTACAGGTTGGAGAGAGAGGATGGAGGAAGTGTGCAGTGCTCTCATTATTAGTTGGTAATCTTACTCTGATGTATTGCTACTTTTACTTAAAGGTCCAGTCTGTAGGATTTATGAGGAAGTAGTTATCTGTGTTCATATCCGTACTCGGAATGGGTGGTGTTTACACAAGAAATGGATGGGACCCAAAGTTGTCATTTAAATCTGAAATTGCTGTGGTTTGAACAGAAGTTGCTATATTTATTATTTGTTAAAAAACTATTAACAGAACACAAGAGTAAGAGATGGAGCACACATCCATTCTGGATACTGGACTTATCCAAGTATTGAGGCACCCCTAGCATTTAATATTCATAACTATGTTTTCATTAATTTATAATTACCTGAAACCTTGAAATGAGCTGTTTATAACTATCTATATCTGCGGGTCCTCTATCACAGAATTCACTGCATTATTTCTACAGTAGCCCAGATGGGACAAATCAAACACTGGCTCTGTCACGCTCAACGCACGGGAGAAGTTTCCATTCTGCAACCTCACCACTTGATGCCACTAAATCCTGCGCACTGGACCTTTAAAGGTAGGCCATAGTATGCAATGAGAAGACAATGTTTATCCTCACACAGAAGTAATCCCTCACTGATGACCCAGTCTCAGTGTCTGTGTGTTTACTTGTGTGTTTACCTGCAGAGACTCTGCCCTCTGCCTCGATTTGATTGTTTTCTGCTTGCTGTGCGAGGGACGTTCCTGGGCACTGAGCACAGGTGAGATCAGGACTTTATGAAACAGTAGTGACCAGGTGCCAGACTGTAAGCAGCACACATCTAAGAGGAAGCTATGAAAATTGCTGACACAGCGCAAAATGTACTGAGGCAAAACACCAAGCGGACAGAGCTTATTTCACCACAGGAGTGAATCTGGGCTTGGCGATACTGTTTAAAAAGAGTAACCACCAGTTCCTTAAAGTCCTCCACTCAGAAAAATGTTTTGCTTATTGTTACTTCTCTTGAATGTTTTACCTTCACTGTGCAGAATGTTTTTATCTGCTGAAGACAGGGAAGTTTGTGTTAAACATGTGTATGTAAGAAATTATTTTGTGACATCACAGCTAGTTTGAAAGCCAGCCAATGTTCAATATGTGACATAAGGAACAGTGTGTAAGATTTAGGGGGATTTAGTGGCATCTAGTGGTGAAGATTGCAGATTACAACCAGATGAAACTTTCTCTTGTTTGGAATTATAGAAATAATAAAAACCGACATTCTCACCGTGAGGAGGCTTTTAACTACAGTTCACTAACAAAGACCACCCCAGTAGAGATATAGATTAAATGAGGGTGAAGGGATGAACAGATGGAGGGATGAAGGGACACAGGGAAGGCAGGAAGGTTGTTAGGGGAGTGAAGGGGGAAACCAGGGTCCCTGACAGGTGGAGTGTGATGGTGGTTCGGTGTAGGCTGAAGGCGGAGGGCGGGACGGAACCAGGAAAGTTGAGACAGAGTGGGGGAATCGTCATTTTGTCTGCTCTAATATGGATAGCGCCCCCTGGTGATTCCTGTATTCTGTGGAGAGAGAGAGAGAGAGAGAGAGAGAGAGAGAGAGAGAGAGGGGAGAGATGACAACAAAAAGAAAATGGGTTAGGGGGCGAGGGATGTGACAGCTGAGTCAAAGGGGTGCGAATTTAGGATGCGACTGAGGTGTGGTCTTTGTTCCCAAACTTAGTAATAAACCTTGATTGGTCATCACGAAAACGTGAATGTCCCCTTCTAGAGCCAGTGTTTAGTTTGTCCCCCTCTGGGCTACTGTAGAAACATGGCGTCGCAACATAGTGATCTCCATAGACGAGGACCTGCTCCCTATGTAGGTATAAACACAACACTTCTTTTTTTCAGGTGATAAAACACTAAAGAAAACACACTGATTATATTATATTCCATTTCTGCCAGTATATCCCCCTAAATCCTGCACACTGGACCCTTAAACCTTGAACCAATTAATATTTGCATGCTCACAGGTTGTAGATTTTCCCATGAGTGAGCAGCATTAGATGTAATTTTAAGAAATATTAATGAGGTAATTTGCATTTTTTTGTTGGAGAGACCACATCAGAGACAAATTATTATTCCAAGCAGAGTGTTTTTATAGATTTTAAAATGTGCCTGGAGGAGATATCTAAAGGTCAAACAGGCAAAACCAGGCAGACCAACTTTTAAGTGGTCAGACCTGATCCCAACAGTAAACAGGATGTTATCATATTGTGAAAATACACAAATGCTGTCAGTCTTTAGTTTGAGTACACTTTGTACAACTTCCAAATTTCAGGTTTTTACAGGATGTTAAAATGAACACGAGCTCCTCCTGAATACACAGATGTGATATGTCCACCTGCCACCGCAGCTTAAAGGGACAGTCCACCCCAAAATACAAGAATACATATGTTTCCTCTCACCTGTGGTGCTGTTTATCAGTCTAGATAGTTTTGGTGTGAGTTGCAGAGTGTTGGAGATATCGGCTGTAGAAGTGTCTGCCTTTTCTCCAGTATACTGGAACTAGATGACACTAATCCACAGACATTGTTTTGAGCAGTTTTATGTAGGAACTACTTTCTTTTCGACCGAACTACACTGCCAGCCGTGTAACTGTGCAGAAGACAGCGTGCATCTACTCATGTGGTGATTGTCAAAGTCGAGGAAGGATCCTGAAACAGCTGAAAATTAAGGAGGCTACGTCACTGAATCCCGCTGAAGGACTGTTCCTGTGTCAAGGATCCTACAAATTCTACAGAGGGCTGAGTCCTTCCTTAAGAGAATTTTCAAGGATGCATGTCAGTGTGTCAGAGTCCTGCACGGGTCTGTTTTTGAAAACCCGCACCCGCCTATACTCTTAAAGCTCAGTACCAGACCAGGTTTTGGGGTGAACTGTCCCTTTAAGGCGCAGCTAATCATCCACCATGTTACAGCTCATATCAGCGCTCGTGTTCAAATCGTCTAATGAAGTGAAAGACATCAACGTGCGGGCATGTGAATATAGTCTGAGCGGGCGGCTTCCTGCTGATATTAACAATAGCTCCGTTTTAACTGTGGAAGGAGGTCAAGCATGAGTGTCACTCAAATCACTGACAGTTTATAATTATTTCATCACCACTGTTATTTCTATATCTATTTAAATCCATCTGTCTTATGAGGACTGAGTCATCCTCCACAGTTGTGTCTGAACTTGCCAATTACCGCTAACGAGAGTCAGTGTGTGACTCACTTCTACTTATGGATTAACATTATTTTTTTTCTTGGAGCTGCCAGAGATTCCCCGAGTGAAGTGAGATCATTAAACTGGTGACACACAGTATTATTGGCTGCTTATAAAAGGCTGCTGAACAAAGTCAGCGTGGTGTTTACTGCAGCGACAAACGAACCAAACTTCAGTCGGTTAAATTATGTTTATTTAAAAAATATATAGAAACAGATCACTGGTGTAAACAGACAGTAACATGGAGGAGTGTGGACGCTCACACTTCAATGTGACCCTGTTCACCTTCAACTCAAACTGGAAAAAAGAAATAACACATCACAGCAGCACTTTACCCTCAAACACATCAGAACTGCAAAAATCAAACTGTGTTCAGAGGAATTCTCTTTTCTGTGACACCCCAATATTTTCAACATCAGTGAAGTTAAATAACAAAATAAAATAAAAGCCTTCAGAACGTCTGTACAGTATAACAGGTACTGTAGTTGGCCGAGTGTTAAAGAAAACAAAACTGTGAAGTACACTTGAACGTCTCCTTAAACTCTGTATACTGTCAAAAACAAATCAAACTTTCAGTCAGGTCTCTGTGGCGTCACTTGGTTGTTTTTTAAAGTACAAAAAAATTAAACGTGGGAACCACCAAATAACTTCAGAGGGTCGTGCTCTTTAAAGTGTGGGTCGCTCAAAATGAAAGGCAAATTCAACCTGTTACACAAACAATCCTAATCACGAGGGTTAAAGGGTACGATCAGGAAACAATGTTGATATCTGACATCAAACAGTCACTTATGGTGGAAAATAATATTCAAACTGAAGTCTGGATTTAGAACTCGTATGTTTCTGTGTATTCAACTGGTACGAATACTAAAGTCCATCACGTTTAAAAAACAAAAGTGAGCATTACTTTTTGCATCCTGCTGCCAAAATCTGGGGCCAGACGCATAAACGATGTGTACATTAACCATGCCTGCGCCTTTTCCCACACTTAAACTGGTACTTACAAATGAATGTCAAATGTCATGAACTCTTCAGACCAGGCGCACACACAGTTTTAGCAGAGAGAGCTGCAGGTCAGATGATGAGGAGCAGATTGAATATGATGAGAGATGGACAAGAATGTTTTTAGGTTGTTGGCCAGTTTCACTGACTGTGTTGTTTTTGTTGCAGCTCACACGGCGTTCTTTAAAACATCAATCAAAGGCGCATTTATAAAGTTAATTTTAAGTCATTTATGACTGTGGAATGTCATCATTATTATTTACATATTTTTCCCGTGTTAGTAATCGTTAAATTGTATCCTGTGAAACATTTTGTAAATTCACATGAAGGCTTTGAATAAATCATTGATCGTCTTTCAGATGTTTAATAATCATAACTATCAAGATTTTACCGTGACGACAGTGAGCAGAAATGTGATGAATTAGCGGCGCAGATTCTACAAATCACCACAACTGTGTGTAATAACAGCTGCTCTGAATCTCACTGCTGCAACACAGTCGGTGAAACTGCTCCTTATTTTCCGCATTTCTCACTGACAGGTCTAAAGTTTGGTGGAGGGGCACAAGTACCGATAAGTAAACATATTTTAAGGGCGTTTCTACATCCATTTATGGCGGACTGTGGGTGTGGAAATGAGGCTCCACGATGATCCTACACACAGCTTTATGAATCTGATGAAAATACTGTACATGCATATTCCTGCTTTTGTCCGTACACACAGTTTAGCTCATGAATCTACAGTTTTATGCATCTGGCCCCTGGACTGGGGTTGTGGTGATATACTGGTTTCACAGTAGACCACGGTATAAAAAAACAGCGATTAACAAATCATAAACGGTTTATCTTCAGAACTGAAAAAAAAAAGGCAACAGAACAGAAAATCTCACCTGCATGCACATCTCTTTTCCTCTTTGACTGCCTGTCAGACTTAAATTTAAATTATAATAAAGCAATTGTTCAACCACAAAACCCTTCTAGTTTCAATTACGAATTATGTAATACCATGAAACCGTGCTGTTGTCTGTGAAAATCTCACACTGCTGCAACCCTAATCTGGACCCTGCAAACTGACAGGTGATCAAAACCATAAGAGAACGAATTCTTGTGTTGTCCGTGTGACTTTTGTTTCCCTTGTAACCCTGCAGTGTGAATCTAAACAGGTCAGGTTATCAACTCCGGTTTGGACTGAACTCAGTTGCACTCGTGAAATCACCAGAAGAACACCCGTCACAACAGGAATGAACAAAGGAGAAAAACAGATACACGCTACTCCTAATATGATGGCCGTAACAATTTTGTTGGGACGAACAATCACATCAATATAATACAAAACAATCTCCCACAATACTCAGGTGGTGTTTAATCCTTAGTTTTAACTCATTAACTGTTTTGCCTTCTGGTAGCTGAGCTTCTAGCAGCACAGTCGCCAGAAGAAAATGTTGGCATTGTACATTTCTGCACACCCCGAATACTTTATATTTGTATGTTTCATATGTGTCATATCAGTGTGTCGTAGTACATAAATGAATGATGGGGGATGGCGTGACACTGAGATGAGACAGACCCCAGTTCGAAACCAGCAAACAGCAAACCTGGTTGTGTTTTAGCTGGTTAGTCATCACTGTGTTTCTAGCAGCTTGTTAGGCTCCAAATGTGAGTGTTTTTAGCAACCCATCACAGTTTTTGCACGGGGAATGGTGCCGTGAAAAGCAGTTGTTTTCCAACCAAGACATCGACGGCAACTCCAGTCGTTATTGTGCCTTAAAAATCAGGTATTTTAAGCCTAAGCATGATCTTTTCTTAACCATAACCAACTGGTTTTTGTGCCTAAACCCAACCTAGTTTGCAGAAAGGTACAATGCCACATTTTTTTGGGGAGCGGCTGCATTAAAGTTTTTGCCATGTTTTTTTATGGCTGGTTGACTTTTAAACTTCACACACTTTCTTTCGCTGTTTGCTGCCTATAAAACTCTGTAAAACTGAAAGTGGTTGAAAATGTAGTCAGTACAGTGTGAGATTAACTCTTGTTGTTTTGGAGATGTATCCCAGATATCTGTCTAACAACATGCCAGCTGTGTTATGATACCAAAGTATTGTGGAAAATGTGACAGTTAATGCTCTGCGTTAGTTATGATGTTCAGCTGCAAACACTCTGGTCCCGACACGGTCATGAATTCCTTCAGTAGCTCCATTAATTAAATGTCCATGCTCCCGACGGGCATCACAGCAGGGCAAACGTCACAAACTGTCTGCTCTATGAGGATCCATCTTCCAGCTGCTCGTCCTGAAAGGGGTAGCTGAGTGCAGGAGGAAAACCCTGACTCCGAGGCTGCTCGTCCAACAACATCAAGTCCTCCACGTCTTTCCCTTTGTACCTCCGTCTGCAGATCTTTACCGTCACTTTTCGCCCCTGAAAGACTTTTAGGGCCTCTTTGGAAGCCATGGCTCTGGCAGCGGACTCATCACGTCCATATCCTGTCCCCATGTAAACAGTCTGACAGCGAATCTCACACACGTGGCCTTCCTTCTGTGTGCGGCCTGCAGGGAGGCCAGCGATGTCCTTCAGCGGCACAAACACACAGGTCAGGGTCTCTTTGCACGACTCTACGCAGCTACGCAGTATTTCAAAATGGTCCAAGTTTGGACCGAAGCCCCCCGCCGACACCAGCTTCCACGCCACCGCCTTGTAGAGGCGGTTGAAGAAGGGCTGGTGTTCTGCTGGAGCCTGTGGAGGAGGTCCTGACTTCTGAGTCACTGGCCGTGGAGCTGGTCCACATTTGGCTTTCTTCACACAGCTGTCAGCATCAGTCTCTGCAAATGATGACACAACAGGCAGGAAAGTGATGACTGCACAAAGAAACAGAATTTACTGAGGAAACAGACTGCATCCTCGGGTGTGGGTGAGTAAAGAAAAGAAAAATGTGTGTGGGTGATTACACTGAAACCCTGCTGTAATAGAAGACAGCACTGAACACGGTGGTCCGTCACAAGCTACAGACAGTTTGTGGGAGTGCACAGAGTCCTTCCTGCTATCTAACATAGTCACAGACTTTACTCCACCCTTTTGAAATTTTTGAGACTTCTGCTTGTGGTGGCTTGGATAGCATCACTCTGAAAGATGCTTCTAAAATTTTGTTCACCCACTTATATACATACATGGGGAAACAAAATATTCAGGGTGTCCACAGGTGTCTGTTAATGCTTTTTAGGACTTGTTCAAGATGCCTTTTAACCAAATTCAGGACAGATTTTTGGACAAATCATATTTTACTCACTTAAGCATCACAGGCACGTAGCATATATGTGGTCTTGTGTAGAGGAAAGTGTTACGTAGGAATATGGTTATTAGAGTTAAGTCAATCTATATGTTGAAAACAGGTTTGTGCAAGTAAAATGACAGTTTTATAGTTTTTGAACGTTTACAAAGAAAGGCTTCACTCATTTTCACAAAAAGAAATTAAAACATGGATGAATTAAATAGAAGTAGAAGTTAAGACTTCACAAATTCAAATTTAAGAGATTTTAAGACCTTTTCAAGGACCTGTAGACACCCTGAGAAACACATGTTAACACCATGCAATCCCATACAACACAGCTATTGACCAGAATGCCTACTATAGTGCCATTTTCTCTGGGGCTGCACAATAAAGCTAAAGAATTATCGAGATGCGGCAAAGTGAAATATACAAATTCCAGAAGCGGCAATTTTAAGGGTAAAATGTGTCAAAACCTTCCATTATCAATGAGGCATTGTGGTGCTACAGAGCATCTTGGTCTACAAATGATATTCCAGATTTTATACAGACCCCAGCAAACATCACATCATCTTCATTTGAATATCATTTTCCAGTAAAAATGAAATGCAAACATCACCCTTCCCACTTCAACTGTCAAAAATAATCTCAATATGATTTGCTTTACCTGTCTTGCAGTCCTAATTATTTGTAAATATAATATAAGATAAGAGATACTTTATTGCTTTCTGGGGGGAAATTGTTAACTAGTGTGTCATTTGTGTATTTCCAAAAAAATTAAACAATACAATAATGGCAGTGCAAACACTGAGTTTCAAATTTTGGTCTTTTGTCTGAAGTGTTTCTGGTTAATTCAAAAGATTTCAGCCACACCGAAGCTGCAGTAGTTAAAGTGTATATTTCAT